>NC_136506.1:64782934-65147934 GCF_053919585.1 Euprymna scolopes | reverse complement strand
CACGCGCAAGCACCCTTACAGTGGGTATCCATAGTCTGTCTAGACTGAAGGAAGCCATTTTTTTATAACCATTCGGTCGTCATACATGATTAAGTCATTAAAGGTTAACTAAACGAGATTAGATAGTCTTTCATTTCTCATTAATTTCTTTTTATATATATGTATAAAATCGTTGTTTTATGCGTTTTCTTTTATTTTTTTCAAATATTACAGAGAGCGCCTTAATAATTTGACATAGTTTATTTTCTTTTACTTAAACTTCGGTTTATAGGGAGACAATCAGTATATCTTCAAGGAGTTACGTGTATTTAGGAATAAGTCTCGTCAATCTATCGCATGACTAAGTTTTGTAGATGAGAAAAGCTTCATTTTAAGATTATAACTGAGGAGAATCGTTTTCCATCTTTTCTGCCTGCTTGTCTTCGTGCGTTAATAATCGATCTATGTAAACAATAAAATAGTAATGTTGGCAACGCGTGATTAGTTTTAGTGACGCGTCTTCCATTTTGTTTAATATGCAGACTCCAATGTCATACGAGCAAGGATCAGTGGACACATTAATCTCCAGGTCTGCATAATGATGTACCAGCAATTATTCTGATGCAAGAATATATTTTATTTTTGTTAAATAACGTCCAAACCCGGCATGTTTCTTTTTAGTTCAGCTGGACGATGAGAGTGGTGCAATGGTTAACGACATGGGCTGACGATCTGGGTGTTTCAAGTTCGAATCCAATTCGTTCCACAAAATCACTTTTACTGTTGATACTTCTGTAATATCCGATGTTTTTCTACAAAAAAATTCTAACTCGAAAAATATCGGGGAAACTAATGCCAACATTTGAATCCTCGGAGTTATATGATATGATGATGATTTAGAGAAACTCGCAAACTTTGCATGTTTGGCGCAAACAGTATGTAGAAATCTGCTAAACAACAACAAACAACTTTGGAGTAAATACATGTCTTCCAAGTTGCTGCATATTTTTTATCGCACTAGCTCGCTCTAGTTCTGATCACCTACCTTTTTTACTATAAAAATGCACTTTCCATTTGTCTATTTAAAATCCATAATCCTGTATTCTTCTTGAAGTCTGTGTGTATGTGTAATATTTGTTTCTCAGTACTTTTACTATTCACGAGAATGTCGTTTAAGTATGATGTAAATTTTAATATGCATAGCATGTCATTCCTGGCCTGTTGCAAAAATGGCTAATGCAATGCTAACCACATTTGTAGGAACCCCTATGAGTATTTTTTGGGCGTAGACTGTAGGTACATTCTATTTGTTGTTCTTCACTTTTGATAATGCACTCATTTCTTCAATTTAATTATTCGTCAATCTTCCTAATGATGCGATTTGAACATTTAATATCTTTTTAAAAACTGGTTGAATATTTAGTTGCAATAAATAAGACTTGACACGGATATCTTCTTACACGTTCAAAATCCACCGGAGAAAATTCTAGGTAAAGTTCCCTATTTAGTTTTTCTTTTTTTTAATACGGCATTTAAGTTTTCAGTTATTATGCAGAAATAATTCATGAGAATATTCAAGAATTAAAATTGTTCTATCGAGTCAGTTCCAAAATGATTATGTTCATCATTACAAACGTTTTTAATTTTTTCACTTTGAATGCGGCGTTCGAAATTAGTTCGTCTTAAAATTCTCTTTTATAAGCTCTAGTCTTCAGCAATTTTGTTTAGTTTTAACGTTGTTTTCTAGTTTTGTCCACGTCTAAAAATTTAGATGTGACCCTTTATTAATTACACACACGTACACACACACACACACACACACACACACACACACACACACACACACACACACACACACACACACACACAAGAATAAGGGGAATCACCATATACAACTAAAAGAAGAAGAGAAAGTACAAATAACCAGATAATTTGTTTGAAAGAAGCCCTGTTATTGGTTAATGGAAACAAAAAACCCATGGAGGAGAATAACAAATAATCTGATTGGTTAGTTAATTAGACTAAACGCCAGATATATATCATATATCTAGTAATAAGAATTGCATGCATTTTAGCCTGACAATTAACCAGAAAGATTAAACTGTGTAGCTTAATTGCCATAAGATATTTTCATAACTTACTCTGGATATAATATTTACATTATCTTAAACTTCAAATCTCTGTCAAGAAAGGTAATTAATTAGTTAAAAATTGAAAAACAAAGAATTATCACCTTCTCCAAAGAATGTAAAGAACATATTCCACACGAACGATGTGGTGCTAAGAGGATATACAACGTAATAGTTATTATACAATATGATACGTATATACTATGCATTCTGTGCGACGATACAATCAGAAACAAAGTCCTGTATGAAAGTCAAGCGCAAGTTTTCATGAATACGAATTTCCGTGGAATCCGATAAAAGTATGAATTTATTGAAAAAAATATCCTGCCCGATCAGTCGTACCATCTGCCGCCAAAAGTTAAAAAAAAAAAACGAATATAAATACGAATATCGTAAGCCCATATAGTACAAAGTCGATATTTTAATTTAATTTATATGGTTAGAAAATAACATGATTAAAATTTAAATTATTGAGCTATCTATCTGTCTACCTATCTATTTATCTATCCATCCAGTGATATTATTAAAATAGTTTTGATTGGAAGTTATTTATTTTTTAGTTGAAGATTTTTACATAAATTAGCTAAGTTAAATAAACAAAATGACCTTCAACAGTTGTGTTGCTTACGTGACAGAGGGCATACGTTCGTTGGATGATGACATAACGAAACTGATAGGTCAAAAGGTCAAGAAGATTAGATTGAGAGTTGAGTTTGGTCACGAAAGTGGGCAGACGTGCTTCAGAGCCAGGAAGCGGGGCTGAAAGGAACAAGCATGTAGACACGTAATGCAGACTCCTTGTGAAGACCGCTGAGATAGCTGAAATAAATTTATATTTTAAAAATATAAAGTGTCATTTTGTGATTTCACAAAAGAAGAGAAAACAGGTGTCTCAATCGGTTATGGTGTTGGTCGTTACATGTTTCATCACATTTCAGCCCAGAAGTGAAGACAGAAGAATTCCTGGAAAAACAAAAAAGTATGAAGCATCATGTATTCTTCTTTTTATAAAATATGATACCTTTATGTAAATACGAACTGTAATATATCATTGTGTGATACCTTGTTGTATAACATATGTCTAGACGTCGAACTGATACGTGGCTATATAATATGCCTCAGTTTATACGTCGATATCACCCTCCTCCCTATACATCAAAATCATGAAAAAAAAAAAATAAAAAAACATGAAAATTATGAGAATGAAAAAAACAATTTTTTTTCTTCTCAATTTTTCTCGCTAAAACCTTTGAATTCTTCGATGGAGATTTGAATTCTAACAATTATTCTGCTACCACTCAGTCGCATCGCCGATCGCCAAAAATGAATAAAAAAAACCCCAAACAAACAAATATAAACTAATGATTAGAACTGAGTAAAGGAAGATACAGTGATTTGTTTATTTCCGGGCAACGCCGGGTGCGTTCTTGCTAGTATAGTAGATGAGTAGTATTGCACACCATAAAATTTTAAAAAATCAGAAGCAACGTAAAAAAAGTTTTAATAGATATGCAATTTCAATTTCAATTTGTTAGCTTAGCTGCCCCTCCCTCTTCCTCAACGACTACGTTTTCCAGAATACCACCGAGTCACCACCCACCTGTCTACCCGGCTAAGTAGATTTGCACACCTGGGTTGATGTTATGGTTTTCCCAAGTCTCGGAATGTAGCGTCTATGTGCGTGATAGGATAACTGTATGTGGGAAGGGGGGGCTTATGCTCTTTTTATTTTCTTTTTGTACCTCTTGAGATTCGGAAGGATTGGATTCCATTCTCTAAGATTCGGTTGCATCGATTGCTTTAATCGGCCGATATTTAACACAATCTTTGTCTGCAGAAAGAGAGATCAACACTCTGCAGATAAGATTATCTGCAGAGTGTTGATCTCTCTTTCTTTTTTCTTTTTCGTCTTTCTTTTTTCATTCTTTATCTTTCTTACACACACACACACACACACACACACACATATATATATATATATATATATATATGTGTGTGTGTGTGTGTGTGTGTGTGTGTGTGTGTGTGTGTGTGTGTGTGTGAGGCTCTGTGTGTAGAAATTTAATTTATGGAATTGTGGACAAGTAAGCCAACATCCATACACAAGGACACAAATATTTCGTTAAAGCTAAACCAAGACTTTTCATATATATAAGTTTTTTTTTATTTTTTTAATTCAATTTTCACGCCAAACAAGGCACAGTGCCACTTTGAAGCAGGGGGCTACTATTAGGGACTTAATTAGCGGGGTTATTATGAAGGGAGAAGAGCAGAAAGATGTTTTTTTAACATTACACTTGAACTTCTGCATATCATTGCAGTTGGGAAAGCAGAATCCCGGAAGGGAGTTCCAAAGACCCGCAGTTCTGGGGAAGAAACTATTGGAGTAAAAGGCTTTCTTGCACCTAGGGATTTCTACTGTAAAGGGATGAGACTTAGTAGCTTGTCGGGTTTGTCGGGGGTTGTTACGTAGGGGAGGTACAAGTGTTTGCAGTTCGTCAGAGCATTCACCATTAAAATATTTGTAGAACAGGCAGAGGGATGCAACATCTCGTCGATGGGACAGAGGCTGAAGCCTAGATGACAGTTCAGGACCTATCAGGTTGGCGACTCTCTTTTGAACCCTGTCCAGGAGCGAAAGACAAGCAGCAGATGCACCAGCCCAGATGTGACAACAGTACTCCAAGTGAAAATTATAAGTATATATATATATATATATATATATATATATATATATATATATATATATATATATATATATATATGGGGGGTGTCTCTGTGTGTATCTCTGTGTGTGGTCCAACGAAATTTTGAGTAATTTATAAATGAAAAAAAATGCCGTAAAAATTCCTATGGATACTAGGTTAAAAGTATCGCAGACTCAGCACTTACATCAGCCGTATCTCTCCGCTGATATTTATAAACACGCACACAGGCGCACGCACACAGGCGCACGCACACACACACACACACATATATATATATATATATATATATATATATCATTCGAAACTTACTTTTTGTATAATAACTTCATGTCTGTTGATTATGGCAGTTCACCTACACAGTTTCATAAGTATCTAAATCCACTTCCATTTAAAGGTTAATGCCAGTGACCGAAAAGAAAAACATTACTCTGGTTGGCGTTGATGACTAGTTCGAATCTCCCATCCAGAAGTAATTATTACTTTCTGCGGTAATGATTTTATATGTCTGTACATATAAAAATATTCATTTTTATTGAAAAACTATTATAGTTATAAACCCCTTTAAGAGCCTAAATTTGAGCCATATCTAGCTATTAGAGAAAATAGCGATCAATTAATATACATCCATCATTGTATGGCCGTTGATTATGACAGCAAGTATACGCAGCTTCAGAAATATCTAAATTCACTTTCATTTGCTGATTAATTCCCGCTGCCCGAGAGGAAAACCACTAGCCCCAAAACCATGTTGGCTTTGTTGACGGGGATCCAATCACACAATTGGCAGTGAATATCACTTCCCGCACTGATGACTGTGTCAGCATGAAACACTAGCGTCTGTGAGTATAAAAATTACTAACAAGCATTGAAAAAATATTCGTTTCAGAGTGAGCAATTAATCTACCGAATAGAACACTTTTACGCCAACTTTTATGTGAAAATTAACCCGTGGGAGGGAAACATAACAAAACATAGTTTCATGGTTGAAACAATGTCTACCAGTTAAGCAAAGACTGAAGTTTATTTGTACTTAATATGGATTGTAGAAAGGAGTGTGAATTTTATTAAACACAAGTTAGTTTCCATGAAAACAATAGTTTTGATAGACAATATGCAAACAACGGCGGTCGAACGACCCACAGGGTTATATATACACACTTGTGCCCGATATTATTCATACCCCTCGGATCTTTGAGATTTCTATAAGAATATTGCTCAAACCAGAAGGTAGACAATATTAAATGGATTTCAAACAATAAATCAAGCATAAGCATTTAATTTAAACTCAACAAATAAATAAATTATGCAAGTTTGAAACATTATACAAAGAAAAACAATAATGGCACTAGTTCAAAATTATTCATACCTCTCTTACTAATAGTCAATGGCATGCCCTTTATTCTTAATAACTGCCTGTAACCGTTTTGGATATTTATCAACAAGGTTTTTACAAGCATAAACACTGATTTTTGACCATTCTTCAATGCAGTAGTTCTCTAAATCCCTCAAATTTCTAGGTTTCCGCTTTTTAACCTCAGTTTTCAATATGTGCCAGAGGTTTTCGATAGGGTTCAGGTCGGGACTCTGGCTAGGCCATTCCAAAACATTAATTTGATTATCCTCACACCATTTCTTTACTATTTTGGCAGTATGTTTTGGATCATTATCCTGTTGAAGGACCCAGTTTGGTACTAAATGGAGCTTCTCCGCATCCTGTCTAATGTTTTTCTGGAGTATCTCCAAATATTGCTCCTTCTTCATAGTTCCATCTAATCTTGACCAAACTACCTGGACCACTAGCCGAAAAGGAGCCCCAAAACATTAGGCTACCACCACCATGTTTCACCGTGGGTATGGTTTTCTTTGGGTTGTAAGCTTCTCCTTTCTTCCTCCAAACGTAAGAAGCATCCATATGGGCAAACAATTCAATTTTTGTTTCGTCAGTCCACAAAATAGTTGAGAAAACGGACTTTGGAGAATTCACATGGGTCCTAGCAAACTTTATACGTGCTGCAAGGTGTTTTCCGGTGTGCAATGGAGTCCTTCTTGGTCTTCTTCCTTTCAGACCATTTTCATGCAGAGTCCTTTGCAATGTTTGCCTTGATATTTTTATGCCAGAAGACTCCAGATTTTCTAAAATGTCCTTAGTAGTGGTGGTTGGATTTGCATTAACACTTCTTACAATATTCCTGGTGGCTCTAGCAGACAGTTTCCTTTTCCTTCCTCTACCAATCAAGTTGTTTGTTGTGTGGTGGCTCTGGAATTTTTTGATGAGGCTCTGTACTGTTGCTGTAGGGACCTCAAATTTCTTGGAAATTGACTTGTAACCTAAACCATCCTTATGTGAATTCACAATTTTAGTCCTAAGATCATTACTAAGCTCTTTTTTCTTCCCCATTCTAATAATTGTTATTCTTTTATTGGTTTTCAGTTGATATCATTTTAATTTCTGAAAAATGCAAAAAACGAAATGAAACTAATCAAATGTTGTATAAAAGCATTCAAAATAGGAATCAAACAGGAAACAAACAGTCAGAAACTCGATTAATACTGAAAAAATAAGGGGCTATGATTATTTTTGAACATTGCAGATTTTATAAATAGCTGTATATTTCTTTTATTACAAGTATCCCGAGATTTTAAAATGACGAAAATGATCAGAAGAGGTTTATTAAAAATATGTATCAATATGGACGTAAACAATAAATTCTTACAAAGTTACACCTAATAAACTCAATTTTCAAGGGGGGTATGAATAATATCGGGCACAAGTGTGTGTATATATATATATATATATATATATATATATATATATATATATATATATATATATATATATATATATTCTCTATCTCTACTATTATATGGTTCTGGATATGACCTTAAACTATATCCGAAGGTGAGGCCACAGCTTGCTGGCTTTGGGGACTGTGGAGCCACCCTTTAATTGCCATTGCTCTCAGGTCCACTCTGACCCGAAGTGGTAGTACCTGTAAGGGTTCCAACTATGGGTTAAATAGAAACCGACTTGCAAAAAACAAATATATTCTATTAAAAATATTTTCTTCAAAATCACCGGATTCGGCATTAAATAACCTGGAAAGGGTTGATATGCCGTAAAACAAAAACAACCAACAATCTACTATTATATAAATAATAATATGTGTGTGTGTGCGTGTGTGTGTGTGTGTGTGTGATAACTTTCCGAGCTTTTTTGTATGGGAACTTTTATTGATCGTTGCACCGTTTATGGAAGGCCTCAATGTAGTCCTCTTGTATAAGCATATCAATGACCCTCGTCACAGCCTCTTTCATCTCCTCGATTGTCTCGACAGCGTCTAAGATTTTCCTTAGCTTAGGGAATAACCAAAAATTACAGGGAGCAAGATGAAGAACTGTCTTGATGTCCATCATGACCGTCTTTTTTTCTGATCTTTTCTGAGCAGTCTTGGGATAAACTTCGTGGAAATCTTCCGTATCTTCAGTTCTCCGCGAATAATTGTGTGTACACTTTCCACACTGGCATCAAACTGTGCACTTATTGTATCTATAGACACACGTCGGTCTTTATCTAGCTTACTGAAGACATGAAGGCACCTCGTACACACACACACACACACACACACACACACACACACACACACACACACACACACACACACACGTACATTGGATCTCTCTCTCTCTCTCTCTCTATAATATATATATATATATATATATATATATATATATATATATATATATATATATATATAGAGAGAGAGAGAGAGAGAGAGAGAGAGATCCAGGCAGAGACAGACAGAAAAGGGGAGAACAAGTAATGGATAACATTAATATCGTAAGTACGATGAATACAACTGGAAGAACTGGTAATCTCGTTTGGAGCTTCATATTGTGTGCCATATTCCTTTTTTTCTTTTGTCATCTGTTTATTATGTTATTGCAATTGTTTCTTTTAAGAATCACGTGATATAATTTTCCACGCGCAAATGATCAGATAAGCTATCTTTTACCCCCCTCCATTCTCTAAATGTTTAGGAAATGTAATCAGAATAGTTAGACAAAAAAGGAGGAAGCGTAATAATCGACCGTAGATTCGTTCGAATGTTTATGTTTACCCGGCCATAGGTATATATTTTTTAATTATCATTAATAATTCTGATTTCTCAAACTTTGCGTGCGTTATTACGGTCGAGAGGAGTGGAGAAAGGCTAAATGATAAGAAATTGATAAGTCTTGGAAAGCTTTCTTTTATCTAAATATATTTATCACATATTTATTTATTCTTAATCTATGACACACACATCACTCATATTAATAAGTGGTGTGTCTCTGTCTATGTGTGTGTGTGTGTGTGTGTGTATGTGTATGTTATGCGCATGCGCGTGTGTGTGCCTACTTGTATGTGTATGCGCTTGTCATTATGTGCTTGTTTGTCTACTAGTATCTCTATTTGCATCCGTGCGTATATATTAGTGTGTAAACTTCTGGTACGTGGATGAGTCTCCTTATGTATATATAACTCTTTTAGTGTATGAAAACCTGTGTATATGTGCGAGTGTCTGCGTGTGTTTATATGCTATTTTTGTTTTGCGTGCACATCGCTAAGTAAACTGATTTATGAATTATACAATGAAAGTGAAGTTGACACATTGGCCATTGTTAATGACAAATTTGACCCTTTTTTTAAGAATTGGCCATTGTTAATGACAAATTTGGCCCTTTTTTAAGAATTGGCCATTGTTAATGACAAATTTGGCCCTTTTTAAAGAATTGGCCATTGTTAATGACAAATTTGGCCCTTTTTTAAGAATTGGCCATTGTTAATGACAAATTTGGCCCTTTTTTAAGAATTGGCCATTGTTAATGACAAATTTGGCCCTTTTTAAAGAATTGGCCATTGTTAATGACAAATTTGGCCCTTTTTTAAGAATTGGCCATTGTTAATGACAAATTTGGCCCTTTTTTAAGAATTGGCCATTTTTAATGACAAATTTGGCCCTTTTTAAAGAATTGGCCATTGTTAATGAGAAATTTGGCCCTTTTTTAAGAATTGGCCATTGTTAATGACAAATTTGGCCCTTTTTTAAGAATTGGCCATTGTTAATGACAAATTTGGCCCTTTTTTAAGAATTGGCCATTGTTAATGACAAATTTGGCCCTTTTTTAAGAATTGGCCATTGTTAATGACAAATTTGGCCCTTTTTTAAGAATTGGCCATTGTTAATGACAAATTTGGCCCTTTTTTAAGAATTGGCCATTGTTAATGACAAATTTGGCCTTTTTTTAAGAATTGGCCATTGTTAACGACAAATTTGGCCGTTTTTTAAGAATTGGCCATTGTTAATGACAAATTTGGCCCTTTTTTAAGAATTGGCCATTGTTAATGACAAATTTGGCCCTTTTTTAAGAATTGGCCATTGTTAATGACAAATTTGGCCCTTTTTTAAGAATTGGCCATTGTTAATGACAAATTTGGCCGTTTTTTAAGAATTGGCCATTGTTAATGACAAATTTGGCCCTTTTTTAAGAATTGGCCATTGCTAATGACAAATTTGCCCCTTTTTTAAGAATTGGCCATTGTTAATGACAAATTTGGCCCTTTTTAAAGAATTGGCCATTGTTAATGACAAATTTGGCCCTTTTTTAAGAATTGGGTCTAATCAACAAAAAAAAAAAAAATGACAAAATTAAATAAATGACCAATTTTTGAAGTTGACGATTTAACGTAAATATATATTTGATAGTAATTATTAAAGAAAACTTTATAATTTAGTATTTGTCAACTAATTGGTAATTACAGCGCAGTTAATGCGCAATTTAGCATCGATTCTTCATTAGATAAACTCTCCAATTAGCAATTTCTTTGTTAGAGAAATCGACCTGATCATATAAAAAGCCGCAAACGGTGTCCTTCTGCATCTTTCCTGTTCTCCTCTCAGAAACAACACATGGGTGCATTACAATCAAGCCTGACAGTCTCTCAGCAATAATCACATTACTAATAAAACTCTCGTTAAACTGTAAAGATACCAATGATGTTTACTATCCTCTATATTAGGGAAGGGCATTTTGATGTGGGAAAAATCCAACCCCCATAATAGGGTACTCTGTCTTGGGGGAGAAAATCTTTTTTTTTTTGGGGGGGGGTAGTCCAAGTACTTTCAACTGAGTTTCAACAGTCGGAAGTACTTGCACCCCCAAACAAACAAATAGACGAAGATGACTATGGAACTTTCTTGCACAGATCCAAACCGAGAAATATTAATAAATAAAATATTTTTCGTAATATGCATATTACAATATAAAATATAGATATTAAATACAACCATTACACCTCCCCGTTGCCGTCTTAAATCAGCAATCACACACAATATGACTCGCAACAAACCAGCTCAAATAACAAGATCTACCGCTATCATTAGCAATGAACCACTCAACAACTATAATCCGAACCAACATAGTAATCATAACACCTCTAACCCACCCAACCGCCTTAGGAGAAAGAAAGATATTTGGTTTAATCCCCCATTTAGCGTAAATGTCAAAAACAATACATCTACAATGCGTATTAAATTATTAACGAGTTTACATTTTTTAAATATTTAAAGAACAAGTGAATAAAAATCCATGAAACTTTGAGAAAGTTCTTACAATACTATTCAGCTATTGCAGTCAGAAAATAAAAGCATTTAAAGCAGTATTAGCGAAACTATGTCAGAAGACAGAAATATCTGTTGATTTCAGTGTGTCAAGTTATTAACGAAGTTGAGAAAAAACACAATATACCCATAACTTTTTTATTGAAATAATTTTCAAACATTAAATGAACTAGGAAAAATACTTAGAACACAATAACTACATAGCAATTTCTACGTTGACATAATTAGTAGGGGATATGCGATCTTTTTTATGAATGACTTGTAAAAGAGTTTGGTCCACAGAATTAATCAAATTTATGTTTTCGTCAACAGTTATTCCTCGCGATACCTCTTGGAGAGCATCCCACAACTCGCGGTACCTTTTGGAGAGCATCCCACAACTCATCTTTGCTCTTAAATTGTCGTCCACTTGCATAGAGAGGGCGCTTCATGAAACTCAAAATGTTCTCAATTGGGTTCAAATCTGGTGAATTCGCAGGCCACTCCATCTTCCGTAGCCAAGAGAACTGCAGTTGTTGTAAACACCCTTTGCTTTTGTTTGCTGCATGCGAGGGAGCATTATCCTGCATAAAACAATGATTCTTCTGAACGTCAACCGTTACTTCTTCAGCCATGGTTCTAAGTACTCCTTCAAAAAAGCTATATAAGCATTTGACGTCATTTTTATGCCTTCTGGGACTCTCCATGGGCCAACTAAAGTACTTCCGATAATCCCAGTCCAAATCATTATCTCACCACTACCTTGTTGGCGCCTTAAACGCTGATAATGATGTCGTCCATCTAGGACCCATCACTTGCTCCAGCCATCTGGGGCATCATCTTCATCCGTGAACAAAACTTTGGAAAAATCCGTTGTCATGTTGTCGTCTGCCCATTTCAATCGGTTTTGTATGCTTTAATGGAGGCTTTGCCACAGGCTTAACAGACTTTGCCACTTCTTTCAGAAGGCGACATCGAGTACTTTTTGAGACATTCACCAATCCGACTTGGTCAAAGACTTCCCGACTTGTCTGGACAGGGTTCTTAACAACTTCACGTTTAATTTGGAGTAGAGAACGGCGTGAAACTACTCTAGATTTACCTTTATCAGCTCTCTTACGTACCTTTGTAGGGTCCTTGACAAAGTTCTTCATAGTTTGATGGTACCTTCCTAACATTTTCGATATTTCGAGGGTAGTTTTACCATTTGCTAGCTGTTCTGTAATAGTACGCTTTTCAGAACTAATTAAACCACCTTTACGGCCCATTTTATTGACGAAACAAACTGCCCTGTTAATAATTTGACACACCTCAAATACTGTGGATTCAGCAATTACGATGGCAAGTTGTTTACATTGCGCGGAACAGTACGAAAATTTCACAGTACGCGCAGCTCAGCATTGCCAATGTTTCCGAAGCTTTTGATACAAAACTACTGGTAAGTTTCCGAAACTGGTAAAAAAATGTGATCTAGTTAATAATTTGACACGCAGTGTAAAGCAGTTTTTAATAAAACTGTTTCAAGTACCCACTTAGATATAGTTCTATTTTTAATAAAAAGTCAACAAGGATTTCTTATTCAACTATGCCTCATTTAGCACAGAGAATCTTACCATCTAATAACAAAAATAATTTAATCAGTACCAAAAATTCCTTTTCCTAATTAAAACTAAAAATAATTGCAATTGTAAAAACAAAAAAACACTTTCCCACTCAATAATGACAGCATCCATAGAGATGTTATATATTCATACATGATTACAGAGCTTTCCCGTAACTCTGCCATAACAGACACTAATATTCTGTCGTTAAGTTCTCTCCCTCCCCACCAACCACATGATAGAATCAATGATTCAATAATCGAATTAAGCAGCCCCTCTATTAACAATCCTACAACTAGCAATAATAATAATAATAATAATAATAATAATAATAATAATAATAATAATAATAATAATAAAACTCTAATGATCCCTCCCAAAACAATATCCCGACAATCATTGTCCCGCTTTATGTTCATTACATATTAAATCCCAGTAGAAATCAACAAATTAATATAAGGCCTCGTGTAGTTAATAAAGAACATACATACATCGGCGTTACTTCAACGTTAATAAAGAAAAGAATATCTAACCACATATTTTCTTTTAACAACCAAAATTCTAATAATAACCAAGCAACTTCTCAAACCACTTTAATTAAAAACCTCAAGTCTAATAATACTTCCTTCTCAATTAAATGTCCAAGTTTCCTACATCTAAAATTCCAAGTGTTTAGACCCAAAATTGGCGGAGGAGTTTGGTAGAGTTTTCAAAGGTCTAATCGTTAAACTTTGACCTCTTGACAGTTCAAATTTTGACCGAAAACTGATTAAAAAGATTTTCCAAAATGTACATACTCCTTATGTCAAATCTCGAGTCTTTAGACTGAAAATTTACAAAGTAGTTTGGTAAGGAAATGTACACACACACGCACACGCATACACACAGACAATTTCACTTTTATAGATATACAAGCAGTTCAGCTCGGCTTTGCTCGGGCCCTATGTACTGATCATAACTTTATGTGCATATGTATATATATATATTAAAAAGTTTGACTCATGTCCAGGTAATCTACATCTAAAATTTCAAGTGGTTAGACCCAAACTTGGCGGAGGAGTTTGGTAGAGTCTGCAAAAGGTCAACTCTTTCAACTTTGATCTCTTGGCAGCCAAATTTTCGCCCAAATCCTGATTTTTATAATACTGCATATCTGAATTTTAAATTTTTAGACCTAAAATTAACCGAATAGTTTGCTAGAGACCGCAAAGCTCAAATCCTTTGCACTTTGACCCCTTAGCATCCAAATTTTCGGCCAAAACAAGATTAGAAAGCTTGCCCTATGTCTAAATACACTTCATGTAAAATTTCAAATGTTTAGACAAAACTGGCTGAGTAATTTGATAGAGACCGCAAAGGTCATTTTTTTAAATGTGACCCCAATTTTACCCCTTAAAATTTATTGTTTTGGGCTCAAATCAAATTAAAAAGTGTGATCGATGTCCAAGTAACCTACATCTAAAATTTCAAGTGTGTAGAACCAAAATTGGCGGAGAAGTTTGGTAGAGTTTTCAAAGCTCTAAACAGTTTACCCCTTTAGATAAATTTCTTAACGAAAACCGATTAAAAAGATTTTCCAAAATCTCAATACCCCTTATGTCAAATCTCGAGTCTGTAGACTGAACATTGACAGAGTAGTTTGGTAGTGAAATGTACACACAAAGACAATTTCACTTTTATAGATATATAGATTATATTAGACCCAATATATGGTAATAATTTAAAAGGTAAAAAAAAAAAAAATGACTCGTGCGCCACCACCGAGAATCGAAACTAAAACGTTTTGCTTGCGATTTACTTTTTCCTTTGACGTTAATGCCTGAGCTATGACGACATGTTTGCTGCAAGGCTAAAAATTAAAACATGAATCCATCGCTATAGGGTAACGCATGCATATTTGTAATGCCCTCGTTCGACATTTACCTGGAAAATTCCATTTTTTTTTTTCATTTTCACACTTTTGCACTAATTTTCTCCGGCTAAAACCCAAATATAAAGTTTCGCATGGGTCCGAATGTCCTATATATTAAATGTCATGTCTATAGACCAACATGTGATAGAGGATTTTGGTAGGTAATTTTTTAAAACATATATATATAATGATATATACGCATACATAAATATATATAGAAAGAGGTTTGTGTTTCTACAACATTATTACGCAAATATTACGTAAGTATAAATAATGTAGATTATTTGCATGAATATAATTACACGTAATAGTAAACTAAAAATGATCATCCCAAATGAAAAGAGAAAAAAAACAAAACAAATAGGGAATTAATTAAAATGAATGTTAAAAAGAATATGCAAATTAGCTCGATCTTTTGCAGATGAATTCAGTTAATATAAAACAAAGTTGTATTTTATTTTTGAATAAATAGAAAAATGGGGGTTTAATATAAACATCAACACACACAAACAAATATATATATATATATATATATATATATATATATATACACATATATTTAAATATGATTTATTAATTATTAATTAATAAATCATATTTAAATATATTTTTTTATTAAAGATTAATTTCTTTCTTATTACTTCGCTCCCTGAACGTTTATATAAGAAAGGAGGTATTTGCCCTTTGTTTAGAATTTTTCTTCGCCCACATTTTTAGACATATTTACTTTTTTATTTTTAATCTTAATTCTTTTTAAATATGATTTATTAATTATTAATTAATAATTACTACGTGCATAAAAGTAAGTCATCTATATACGTGCATGTTTGAGAGTTTATTCCTCATCAGTATAGCTAGACTTTATTGACAAGGATCGAACCTACAACGGCTCAATAAGTAATCTGGTATTTTACCACGGGGTCACCGGGCTCTTGCCAATTTTATGCACGATTTTTATCGCTTATAAATGTAAGATTGTTGAATTTTTATTTATCTTTTTATTAGCGACTAATTTCTTTCTTTTTTTTTTTCGCACCCTGAGCATTTTATATTATAAGAAAGGAGCTATTTGCTATTTGAAACATGCCTGTATATAGATGACTTACTTTTATGCACGTAGTAATAATTAATTAATAATTAATTAATAATATTTAAATAAAATAAAAAAGTAAATACGTCCTAAAAATGTAGGCGAAGAAAAATGTAAAAAAAGGGCAAATAACTCCGTTCTTATAATAAAAACGCCCAGGGAGCGAAAAAAAAAAAAAAAAAAAGAAAAGAAATTAATCGCTAATAAAAAATAAATAAAAATTAATCTTATATATATACTAGCATTTCGACCCGGCATTACCCGGGTGTTTGGAGATGTATGCTGAGCAAAAAAAAAAAAAACACAACAAAAAAACAAAAACACAACAAAAAAACAAAAACAAAAAAAAAGGTCAATTTTTTAATTGTGACCCCTATTATGACCCCTGAACATTTATTGTTTTGGGTTCAAATCAGGTTAATAAGTTAGATCCATGTCCAAGAAACCTATATCTAAAATTTTAAGTGTTTAGACACAAAATTGTCGGAGGAGTTTGGTAGGGTTCTCAAAGGTCAAATCGTTGAACTTTGACCCTTAACAGCAAAATTTCTGGCCGAAAACCGATCACATGTATTTTCCCAAATCTCAGTTCCCTGTGTATCAAATTTCGAGTCTGTAGACTAAAAATTGACTGTTATTTCGTTGGGAAATGTACACAGACAGACAGACAGACAGACAGACAGACAGACAGACACGTTCACTGTATATATATACTAGCATTTCAGCCCGGCGTTGCCCGGGTATTTGGAGGTGTATGTTGAGCAAAAAAAAAACAACAAAAAAAAAAACGGTCAAATCGTTGAACTTTGACCTCTTAATCTCCAAGTTTCTGGCCGAAAACCGATCACATTGATTTTCCCAAATCTCAGTACCCTGTATATCAAATTTCGAGTCTGTAGACTAAAAATTGACAGAGTTATTGCTTATGGAAATGTACACACACAGACACACGCACAGACAGACGCTTTCACTTATATATATATATATATATATATATATATATATATATACAGGTTAACCCCCCCCCCCAAAAAAAAACGGGCGCTAACCCTAATTAGGTCCCGTTTCTTAGTGTTTTTGAAATGAAACTTTGGTCATAACTAGTTTATTAGATTCAAAACATCACGTCAAAACATTTGGGTCTTTGGCCTTTTTTTCTCTGTTCTACAGCATATGTTCTAGATGGCCTCCATTTAGATTTTTTTTTGGTCGCCCTGTATATATATATATATATATATATATATATATATATATATATATATATATATATATATATATATATATATAGTAAATTATGGCAATCAAAGTACACAGAGGTGTCCGCGTTTCATCCCCCGTAAAATCGCCAGGCTAAGTGCATGGAATTCATACTACTGAGTGTTTTATATATGCACCTGGTGTTTAGCTAACCAATCAGGGAGCTAGTAATAGTAAGTTATAACACAATATTTACGACAGAGACAAAACACCACGTAGATATATCAACAATCATTAACACAAATTCACCCGCACAATTTATTATGAGGACGAAACACGGATACCTCTGTGTAACTTAATTACCATGAATATATTTTAGTAAATTACTACATTACTCACATATTGGGAACTATTGAAATAAATTCTTAAAATCTATATATAATGTAGTATATCTCCGTATAATTACATGTGTAGACATTGAACAACAACAACAACAACAACAACAACAACAACAACAACAATAATAATAATAATAATAATAATAATAATCTGGACGTCTGGGGAGACTTTTTGTCACTCAGCTTCCAGAGAATATCACAAGTCTCCAATCAGATCGTTTGTTGACTTGTGTAAAAGCTCCATGTGAGCCAATAATAACCATAATAATAATATCATATAAACTAAATACACATTGCTCTTTATTATTTCTTTATTAGTGTGGGAGTAGAGTATGCTTTATAAGTTTTCTTACCATGAAGCAGTATTCGTCTTTAATCAATGTCTAAATACAAACCGTGAAAACAAGACAACACTCAAAAGCGATTGTTATGTTTAGATTTCTTTTCTTTTCTGTCTTTCCCGCGTTTTCCCTTCTTTTTCTGCCTCGCTGATTGCTATTATTGCAGAATCCATTTACCACCCTTAAGGTAAGAAACATCCACTTCTGCTTCCGTTCAAATATTAGCTCATTAAATTGCGAACTCGAGCTGTTTCTTTCTTTCACTAAATAAATTGAATCAGAACTGAGATTTTTAGTTGTTTTATTTTCTGATTTAATAAATGTCGAGTTTAATGGTTTCTTTTGTAAACGGCAAATTACAATTGCAATTATATATAAAAGAACATGATCAGCCTAATGCAGTCAATAGTCGTTGGTGGGGAGTCCTTATATATATATATATATATATATATATATATATATATATATATATATATATATATATATATAGTTATCATGAATGCGACATTATAAACTGTGCAGAAACTTCCTTCATTCAGCACCATTCCAGTGTAGGTCTAGTTTGTGCTTTCCATTTTTGGTCTTCTTATCTTTCTTAACGCTTCACGAACATTTGCTGTTGTATCGGTCAAGCCTGATCTCATCACATGTATGTTTTTTTATTTTTTACACAGGCATCACCACATTATCAGGGCCAAGCGGCCACTCAAGGATAAGGGTTAAAGAGTGTACAGTAGAAATTGGAAAATATAGTAATCATTAGTAATGAAAATTCGGTAAATTTATTAACTTATATGGAACAGCTCATCAAGAACTCGTTTACATTGGACTTGAAGACAATCAGATTGCAGTCAGCTGGAAAGCAGGAAAACGGAAGACAATTCCACAGGCGTGCAGTTCTAAGAAAGAAGCTTTGTTCATGGAATCTACGTTTAGGTTTAGGCACAGATAAAGAGTGGGGGGAATTATTGATAGTGTTTTCAGCTAGACGAGTGTTTCTTGTGAAAGTTTGGCGAGGGGGGGGACAATAGATTGAAGCTCAGTGGTTTTTGCTTGATTTCTATTGCAATCTACCTGCTACTCGTGGAGGTTTGGATTGGTTTCACATTTCCTTAATATTTACTGATGTACGTTATTTAGTGTCAATATTTTCTTTGATTCCAATTTCTTCTTATTTTCTTTTATCAGTCTGATTAATCGTTCATGTATCGGTTTCTGTTCCCCTTTTCCTTCTTCGCTGTTTTGTTTATCGTTGTATTATTCACCTTGACGTTGGAAGTGATGATTAGCCTCTCTCTGTTTTGAATTAAGCGTATTTTAACTCTTTTTTTTGTGTCAAGAACACGGTTTTCTATACTTACACTAATATTCTGGTTTCTCCTCCGTTTACGTATATCTTATAATATTTTACTTCGGTGTTGTGCATCGTTATTATTTTCCTCGACCTCAAAGTATTTAAGTTCTTTTTTCTTTAGCCCATGGAGCGTCCAGAATATATTACTAGATTTACTGCCCAAGTATTTGTTATTTTGACTAGGTTTATACTATATGGTTTTAGTCCCCCGACAAAAGGAGGGTGGACTTGTAATTTCACTTTCATCCGTTCGTCTGTCTGCCCTTTTCTCAATAACAACGCTTGGAATTTTTTTAGAATTTTGCACAAACATTAAACATGATATGAGTAAAAAGGTAATAGAACGGATTTTCCGGGAAAACTCTAGTTGCCTCCCTAGGGGTACGTTTCGGGTTAAAATGGCTAAAATTGACACTTTTGTGCTTATTAACAAAAATTGATGCGTTGGATTTTTATAAAACTTTCTGAAAAGTTGTAACTTACTGATTTCTATATAATTTTGTTTGTCTATACTTCGCGATAACTCTTGGGTATGTCTCAGCGGCTCTTTTAGGGCTAATTAAAACACTACATTTTTGGTATTATTTTGCCATATTTGTCCCAAATGTTTTTGTATGTCTATTTAGCAGATTTGCACGGTGCTGAACTCAAATTTAAATATGTTAAGGCCTTGGGGACATTTGGGGCTAAATGGGGGGGGACAAATGATGGACTTAGTCATTTCTTTTATTGCATGGTGCAGAACTCAAATTGACATATGTTCAGGCCTAAAATTGCACCGTTTGTTCATTTTCACCAGGATTTGACGCAGAATTGTGGAATCAGAGTCGGAGTCGGAGTCGGAAGAAGTCGGACGTTTTAACTGGAGTTGGAGTCGGAGTCGGAGTCGGATTTCTAAAAGTACAAGGAGTCGGAGTTGGAATTTTTTTATCCGACTCCGACTCCTTAAGTCCAATGAGTTTATTTTTTTACATGGTTTTCCTGTTTGGTTTTACCATTTTTTTAAATTACATTTTCTAACCAAACAAGGCACATTGCCACTTTGATGTAGGGGGCTTCAGGAGTACTGTGTAGGGAGTTTAGCAGCAAGATGTTTGTTTACATTATACTTGAACTTCTGCATGTCAGCATAGTTAGGGAAGCAGGAAACCGGAAGAGAATTCCAAAGTCTAGCAGTTCTGGGGAAGAAGCTATTAGAGTAGAAGGCTTTCTTACATCTGGGAATCTCTACTGTGTAGGGGTGGCACTGCTCTGCTTGTCGGGTTTGTTGGGGGTATTTTCATCGAGGAGGTACAAGAGCTTGTAGTTTGTCAGAGAATCCCCCATTAAAATACTTGTAAAACAAGCAGAGGGATGCAACATTTCGTCGATGGGACAGGAGCTGAAGCTTAAATACCATTTCAGAACCTATCAGGTTGGCAACTCTCTTTAGAACACTGTCCAGATGCACCAGCCGAAATGTGACAGCAGTACTCGATACATGGGCGAATGGTGGCTTTGTAGAGGTACAGGATACTTTCAAGTGTAAGTAACTTTCTAGCACGGTAGAGAGAGCCCATCTTCTTTGCAGCAGCTTTGGCAATGATCTCAATGTATTTATTGCAACTCATGTTCCCTGTGAACATTAAGCCAAGGAGTTTGAACGAACTACTTTCAGGTAATGTATCTTTAGCCAAAGCTATTGGTGATTGATAAGGTTTCATGTAATTATTAAAGGAAACGAGCTTTGTCTTGGCAGCTTTGAACGTTACTATTCATTTCTAACCCCATTCCACTACAAAGTGAAGGTCCTCCTCTAGGGTTTCCACCATTGCCATAGATGTGTGCTCATTAGTTTTCCCCACGTGCCTGCTATAGAGCGTGGTGTCATTGGCAAACATACCCATGTCAGAGACAATTTTATCCAGTAAGGATCGATCCCTGAGGTACACCTGCATTTATATCATATTGTTTGGACATACGCCCATCGAGGACAACCTGGATTCTTCTCTCATTTATGAAGGATTTAATTATGTTAAGCATTCGTCCAGTAATACCATAGATTTTATTTTCATGAGAAGACCATCGTGCCATACCCTGTCAAAAGCCTTAGATATATATATAGCGCTACTACCCTCCCCTCAGCTGCCATATTCAGTGCTTGGTATATACGTTCAGCGATTACAGTTAGAATATCTGCAGTAGAACGGGCTTGCCTAAATCCATATTGATGGTCAAACAGAAGTTTAGCAGCTGCAAAATGGTGGACTACAGCTTGTTGAATTAAAGACTTAAATATTTTTGCGAAAAGAGGGAGGAGATTAATTGGGTAATAATTTAATGGGTCAGTTCGTTCGCCAGAGATTCTGTAAACTGGTACAACAGAAACAGTATTCCAGCTGTCAGGAAAGCAAGATTCGGTACGACATTTGTTAAAGAGTTTAGAGATAACTGGAGCAATCTCAGCAGAGCATTTTTTAATAGCACAGCCGGGTTGAGATCAGGTCCACATGCTTTTGAGGTGTCTAGGTTTTTTATGGTATCATGTACTTCAGAAGGGGTGATTTTCAGATCATCTAGTGTGGTTTCTGTCCACAGAGGAAAATTAGGGAGGGAACGGTTTGCTGGGTCCAAGGTAGAGTTTGAGGAAAAATAACAGGCAAACATGTTAGCTTTCTCAGTTGCTATGCAAACAACCTCATGATTGTTGGATAGTGGGGGGATTATTGATTACCCATTATTTACTACACTATTGTAGATTTTCCAGAAATCACGAGTTCCTAATTTCTGCACTTCAATGCGTTTCCTGGTGGTTTCAGTATATTTACTCTTAGCTGTTGCTACTTCTTTCTTACAATTACTTCTAGCTTCTCTATACTTTGTCTGTTTGTACAGGACTTATGCCGGATAAATCTATGGTATGCATGTTGCCTCTGAGCAATTGCAGCTGTGCAAGTAGAAGTAAACCATTGGGGAGGGTGTGGTTTGCTATAGAACTTCCATGTAGGAACATATGCTTCAATTGCTGCTTTGAATGATTCAGTAGTCTCATTTGCGCACTATTCTGCGGGAAGAGAAAAGATATTTCCCCATGGGGCATCTCTGATGCGATCTCTAATGGTATTCCAGTCAGCCTTTTTTTAGTATGTTGTCGTTTTGAGCAATGGCTCTTCAACTTGGAGTCAAGAGTTTAGAGTGATTCTATCATTATCACAGCATGATCAGCATTCCTAAGTGGGCAATCAGCATTTGTTACACAATCCTCAGGATCACTTGTCAGAAATAGATCCAGAAGTGAGGCTTGCTGGTCCTGGAGATCTGGGAGACGGGTCGGGAATGTTACTGTCTGTGTCAAGGAATGGGATATAGCAAAGTTATGGATGATGCTACTAGCTGTGTCAGTGTAGTTAGAGAAGCCAAGCCAATTTCTGTGGTGTGCGTTAGAGTCACTAAATACATGTATTTGGGCGCTAGTGTCAAGGGAGAGTGCTACATCTATGTTGTCAGAGACATGATTGATTAGAGTAAAGTCCTGGGTTGATGGGGAGGGCATTACAAATATAGACTCCAAGTCCGTTCCTGTTAAAGTCCTTACAACAAAGTGAAAGATAACCAGACATGTTAAAGATGTTAGAGGATGGAGGAGTGCAAATTAGTTCCACTTAGTGCTAAGATATCTGGGAAGTTTGTTAGGAGAAATGATTCTACATCCTCTAAATTAGTTCTAAGTGCTCAGATATGTGTAAATGCAAGCCTCAAGGGAGGAGGCGTGAGTGTGTGTCTGGTTTTAACATTTTTTGGGATTGAGCTATCATTTCCTTCTATTTAGTAGTTTCACATCTAGATTGAGGTGCTAGACAAAACGCATGTGCATAGCCACCATCATGCAACATGAGTAGCTCATCAGCCGGCTCCTCATCCATAGGAAAGTGGCCTCGGGAATGCCCACCACAGATGAGTGCAGGGTGCCTTTCTATGCGTGACATGGCACTACAAATATCCTGATATTACACAACTGATGATAGAATAGCCGCTCTAAGTGCTATCAAAGGGCTTCTGTAGTGTCAGTTGGAAACAGCAACCAGCAACCAGCAACTGTCAAACCGGTACCCTCAAACCTGTCCGACTGGAGTGGCCCAGTCCAATCATGTTAGCATATATGGTAAATAAGCACCCCCAAGATTCCTAGTTATGGAAAAAGGGAATAAGGCAAATTTAGGGGACTGCATTCATTGCCCTAGTCAGGAAACAAGGCTAAGCACTGAGCGTCTCTAATGAGTTCTTGTGGCTGCACCTCTGCTCCTGGCTAATAGACAAAGAAGGAATATGGAGTATAGATAGGCAGAGCCTATCTACTCCTTAAGCAGTTTAGGTTTGTAAACCGGTGATTTGATCAGGTCACCAGCTCTAGGGAGGTTGTCATCCAGGAATGAGGAGGACTCCCTCCCCTGCTTGGTGCCAAGACAAATGAGGTCAGTGGCACAGGTTTACAAATCGGAGTTTTCCTTATCCTAGATGGATCACCTAACCAGATCTACTGGTCCATCAGCACTGAGAGGGTTTTCCCTGCACCTGATTGCATGGATAGTTAGGATTGATAGAGTTAATATCAAAGAATAGGATCTGCTTTGAAGTTACACTCCTCAGAAGAGGATTAAGATTGGTTACGTTTTCGAAGGAGGTATGTATGAGTGTGGGATGTAGATTAAAGGTGAATATCTACTAGGGTTAAGAAAAGATCAACTGCGATTTGTGGATTAGTGATTAATTGGAAAATTATAGTATAAGAGTTAGGGGGCGTTTCGAAATGTGCTTTAGGTGTTAGTTTTCAAGTAAAGACAATCACCAGTACTTTATCCCATCTAATGAAAGAAAGATATAGTTGCTAGTTAATACAGATCACTAATAATCTGGGCACAAACTGTGGCTATTAGTTATCTATTTTATAGATATTCTATAGAGTATAAATATAGGTTAAGCTAATGCATCCCTTAGCAATAGAAATCTATAGATGTTTAGTATTTATCGATTTTGAAAAAGTCAGCCTACTAAAGTTTATGACCGGAAGCTAAAGTCTCCTCCTAAGGTACATGCAAAGTATGTGATTTTATATCAGCTTGGGGAGAAGAGCAATTGTTTTTGTTTTTTTGTCTAGTTGAAATAAGAGAGATGATAGAACTTACAAGAATACAGCATTAATATACAATATAGATATACAGGGATTTGGGGAGGATTTAAGAGTATGTTTATCATGCAAAACAGATAGGAAGGGGTCTTGGAGGCAAAGCATTATCCTTTTAAAGCAGACATTTAGAAATAACATTTGTGTCAGTTATTTTAGTAACATAAATCAGTAAGAATATACATGTGGCCAGTATAGGCCTTATATTTAAACATTACACTTAGTCACAGAATGAGAAATTATGATTTCCAAAAAGAGGGAAGCAGTATAAGTAAATAAGAGCAGGAAAACAGGTTTGGTGAATAAGCAATAACTTAATTGCTTTCTAAGCAATGGTTTGCACAATTTAGCAGTTTTTGTATGGTTTTGATTTTATTTTTGGAGATATCTCATATTTTGTACTGTACCGTAATGCTTCCACTTCAAGATATTTCGGTCTGTTAGATCACTGCAAATCCTGTCTGGACAGCTGTTTTCGTTTTGATTGTGATGTCACACAAGATCAATGAAAATTCTGTCTTTGAGTGGGATCACTTTAGATTACATTGGATAACAATCGAATTGTAATCTGAAAGTTATCCAGTTACTGAATCAAATGTAATTTGGCAATTGGATTAGTTCGGGATCAATCCGGAATTACAATCTTATCTCCACCCACCCAAAAAAATAACAGACGTAAATCAATAAGAAGCAACCCATGGCACTATAGCCCTTTATAGCTTCTTCCTTTTTTCTTTTTTTGACAAAGGAGTCACCACTTAACAAGGTCCAAAGATCACTCGAGGATAATGGTTAATGAGTGTACAGAGGTTAATGGCATAATATCCTAGTAATCGTTAGTAGTGGAAATTTGGTAAATTGGATTACTTAAGGAGGTGGCTCATCAAGAATTTGTTTATGTTGGACTTGAATATGATCAAAGTTTAGTCAGCTGGAAAGTAGGTAAATGGAAGAGAGTTCCACAAGTATGCAGTTCTAAGAAAGAAGCTTTGTTCATGGAATCTACATTTAGGATTAGGTACAGAAAAAGAGTGGGGGAAATTATTGATAGTGGTTTCAGGTAGACGAGTGTTTTTCATGAAAGTTTGGTGAGGGGGGACCATAGATTGGAGCTCAGACAGGCACCTGCCATGAAAAAAGTGATAGAGTAAAGACAGACTCGTAACGTCTCTTCTGTGGGAAGAGGTTGCAGGGAAGAGAAAAGGGCACCCCCACCAGGTTACGAAGTCTATTTTGAACTTTGTCGAAGTATGATAAAAGTTTTCCAGAAGCTACTGCCCAGAGGTGGCAACAGTACTTCATCTGTGGATGTACCTGACTCTTACTAAGGCAGAGAATTGCATCAGCAGTGAGATATCTACTGGGGCGCTAGAAGAATCCAACCATTTTTCCAGCCCAGAAGCTTATCAAAACATGGAGCCTCCTGAAGACGAGAGCCATTCATTTCAATTGATGTCAGATAAGTGATCAGATTATATAAAGATAGAAGGTTTTAGATGCATTAAAATAAAACAGCCACTTCTTTCCACATTGCACCACATGCTCCAAGTCAGAGGAGAGAGTATCAGAGAGAACTTGGTTATTTACGGCTTTTGATGTGTTGACATAGATGGTAATGTCATCAGCATAAATGTCTTCGAATGATCTTAGGATGTGATTTGGAAGATCATTGATGTAGATCAGGAAGAGAGTTGGGCCCAAGATGGGCTCCTGAGGGACTCTGGCATTAATACTGTGAGCTTCTGGTTTCCGCCTATCAACCACTACTCTTATGAACCTATCAGAGAGAAATGATTTAATAATTGAAAAAACATTTCCAGCTATACCGTAGCTGGAGATCTTGTTAAGTAAAGCTGCTTTCAGGACTGCCAGCAACCATTGTAAAAGAGTAATACAGAATGCAAGAGAGCTATATGCTCAGTCCGTTAGATCCAAAGTAGCTAAGCAGCAGCTTGGTTCCTATCAGTTTTGGAAAAAAACAAGATCCTGAACAGAAGCGTGCGTTCTATCCTACCCATCATCAATGGACCTGAGGTCATCTCGTCAGCATCAGACAAGGCCAAACTATTTGCCAAGAACTCTGCAACTAATTCTACCCTATGCGACGAAGGCCATCTACTCCCTGTATTCCTATAACAGACAACACTCTATGCAACATACAAATATCTGTGCATGATGTCGCCAAGGTAATCAAGAACCTTGATTCCAGTAAAGCAACTGGTCTTGACGGCATTCCAATTATAGTGTTGAAAAAGCTTCAAACAGAACTTGCCCCCATACTTACAAAACTGTTTAAGCGTTGCCTTAAGGAGAAGTGCTTCCCAACACCCTGGAAAACCTCATTAGTATGCCCTGTATTTAAGAATTCAGGTGATAAGTCATCTCCCTCTCAGTACAGACCAATAGGTCTCCTATGTGTCATGAGTAAGCTACTGTAATCCATATTAGAGAAGTAGTTAACCACCTCAGCAAAAATAACCTTCTTAGTGACATGCAATATGGTTTCCGTTCTGCTAGATCTACAGCAGATGTGCTAACGGTTATATCTCATACGATTAGTGAATCTATTGACAAAGCCTTCCTTTCTAGGGCAATGGCTCTTGACACATCAAAGGCCTTCGATAAGGTATGGCATAAAGGCCCACTTCACAAGATTTCCAGCCATGGTATAACTGGAAATGTTTTCTCAGTTATTAAATCATTTCTCTCTGATAGGCTCATAAGAGTAGTGGTTAATGGGCAGAAATCAGAGGCCCACGGTATTAATGCTGGAGTACCTCAGGGGTCCACACTGGACCCAACTCTCTTCCTGATCTACATCAAAGATCTCTCAAAACAGATACTTTAATCATTCATTGACATCTATGCTGATGACACGATCATCTATGGCAACACATCAAAGGCTGTAAATAACAAAGTTCTGTCTGATTCTCTTTCCTCTGATCTTGAGCGTGTGGTACAGGTGGGGAAGAGGTGGCTGGTTACTTTTAATACATCTAAAACCGAGCTTCTATCTTTGCATCATCAACGCTCTGATCCTCATCTGGCATCAATTGAAATGGATGGTTCTCGGGGAGTCTCCATGTTTTGACAAGCTTCTGGATTTGACTTTTACTCATGATCTGAAATGGAACGTACATCAAGTCTGTTGCCAAGGTCGCTGGGAAAATGGTGGGAGCCTTCTACCGCTCCAGAAGATATCTTACTGCTGATGCAATCCTCTATCTATATAAAAGCCAAGTACGTCCAAGGATTGAGTACTGCTACTACATCTGGGCAGGAGCTGCTAAAAACAGCCTATCCTGCCTTGACACAGTACAAAATAGACTTCGTGGCTTAGTGGGGGATGCTCTCTTATCTTCCCTGCAACTTCTTTCCCACAGAAGAGACATTGCGAGCCTGTCTCTGTTTTATCGTTATTTCCATGGTAAGTGCTCGTCTAAGCTCCAATCTCTGGTCCCCCCTCGCCAGTCTTTCACGATAAACACCCATCTAGCTGAAACCACTGTCAATAATTTTCCGCACTCTTTATCTGTGCCTAAATCCAAACGTAAATTCCATGAGCAAAGCTTCTTTTTTAGAACTGCACGCCTGTGGAACTCTCTTCTGCTTGCCTGTTTCCCACCTGACTACAACTTGGATGTCTTCAAGTCCAACATAAACAAATTCCTGATGAACCGCCCCTTAAGTAAGACACTTTAGCAAATCTCTATCTGTATTCCCTAGATATTTATGCTTATCGTAGATGGGTAATCAAATACTATCTGCTGAGTCTTAAGCTATCCATCTCTAGAAGCGGACACTTTTTCATTCTAAATTTCATTGGAACGTCCTGGCTGAAAATTCTGGTTGTGTATAACAGATTTTCTAATTTCTTTGTCTTTCAGATTTTTCATATATATGAGGTAGTTTATTTGTTTTTTTTTGTTTTTTTTTTGTGTGTCTGAACTTCTATTCAGTATTGCAATTCCTAAATATGTTATTAACTGACATAATAGTCATAATTAACAACAGTAGTGATAAAGAATGTCCATGGAAGATGTTTTGGGTGTTGTCCTGCAGTTGTCAGTTTAAATCTTCAAGTTTCGTTTACATTTTCTATAAAATTAATAATGTTGTCGGATATTTTATACATGCTTAAGTATTTAAATATCGATAACGGATCCGTATCAGGACAATGTTCTTTTCACTACTGTTTCCTCTTTCAACATCTTTTTATCTATATATTGGTAATGTATCCTTCTTGTCGTTCAAGTTTCCCTTTTGTTCCACCAGGAGTAATCGAGTTTTGTTATGGCAAACAGGATATGGGAATGATGATCAACGCCTCTAATTTTCTTTTGCAGTAGAAAATTACAGAGGTAGGAGTTTGTGGAGTCCGAAGTGGAATTTAGAGAAAACCGCTGGGTAAATATTATTATTTTACACATTTCTACATAAAGCAAGGCATATTACAACTTGAACATAAGGGGCTGCTAGTTTGGATTGTGTCTAACAGAGGACTGTGAGGAGTTGAGCAGCAAGAAATCTGTTCACATTATATTTAAACTCATGCAAGTTATTAGGTTTGTGTAAAAATAATGTTTTTTGACATCCAGTTGTACCTCAAAAAACGACATGATTTATGCACAAACCTAACAGAACAGTCAAAGGAAGCAGAAAACAAAACGGGAGTTCTAAAGTCCAGCAGGTTGAGAGACACAGGATTTTGTGGTCGTTAGATAGTAGGGGAATTGTTGGATGGTCATTGTTCAACATAATATTATAGATTTTTCAGAAATAACGAGTTTCTTATTTCAATGAAGAAGAAAAAGAAGAAGAGGAAGAAAAAGAAAGGGTACAAGAAGCGACGAATATTCTTAAGCTGTGTTGATTTAATTTAAAAAGCGTGTCAGACTGACGAAAATTTTTTCAGGCTTAAGCTTCATAGATCAACTAAAATGCAATTCGAACTTAAGCGTGACATACTGATGTAAACGCTAATTGGGCAAACCAAAGAAAATACTGTTTGGGACTTAAACGTGACAAACCAACAAAATTTCTATTCGAACTTTAACCTGGTGACCTAGAAAAATAACATTTTCACTTGAGTCTGAGAGAACGGCCGCCAGATCCCCATATCTACGTGCTGTACCCATCTAGCAATTAAAACAAACTCAGAATTGACAGAATTCTGAATACGATAAATCTGGTTTAATTTCTCATGAATGTTTCTTTTCCTATTATCATTTATGTTTTTCTTCGTTTTATATAAATATAAATCAATACACATTTTATTTATGCTGAAAAAATGTCGCTTTTCGCATTGAATATCAAATATAATATTAAGTCATTGGCTAAAATGCAATTCGGTTTAAAGCTTCCTTTAGAAGTAAAAATATATCATGCAGTCAAAGTGTACCTCATTCTTAATATTTTAAACAATAAGGCATTAAAAGCATATCGAAATGATTATGAAGCTGACCGTACAATGAAGCTACTCCCGTGTAGATATACTAACAGCGTGGGGGTGGGGGGCGGTCGTAAAATACGCTTAAACATATTTTAATTTATGCGGATTTCGTATTCATTATTAAAGAGCAAATTCTTTATCGAATATCATGTATATTTTGTACTGATTTCAAAAGTTTTAAAAAATGACTTGAGTGCCATCAACTAAAATCGAAACCAAAACCTTTAGCGCTCCAGATGCGTTCCATATCGTTCCAGCTATTGATAGACAGATAAGAAAGATTTCAACTTAAACCACTTCAAGCTATGAATGAATTTGCGCATGTGCAAAAGTAATAGAAATATGTCGGCAAGTTGAAATGAACATTCTGCATTTCAATTTATTTCTGTGCACGTTATTCATTATATAGCTCAAACAGTAAAAACTAAGACTGAAGTGTTAAATGTTTTGGTTTGTAGCTGATAATAAATTTGTAACTTGTGAAATCGTTTCTACATATTGGGCATAATATAATAATCAATACATAATTGTCTATATAATAATAAATACGACATCTGCATGAATGAAAATATATTTAAGTGTATTTTACGACCGGGAAACGCCAGGAGACACTAGTATATATTGCGTACAATATAATAGTCAATAGAGTATTGGATCTATGATAATAAATATGAAATCTGCATTAAATTAAAATATCGTATCTAAGCGTATCAAGCATATTAAGCGTATTAAGACTGTAAATGACACACACGCACACACGCACGCGCGCACGCACACACACACAAATAGAAAAATACATAATGCAAAACACTGAAAGTATAATTACAGCAGCAGAAGACATTGAAAAAAACGAACGAAATAGAAAAAAATGCAAGGAATAAAACAAGAATAGAAAATTTGGAAGGGCAATAGTTACAAGAACGATTGATAAATATGACAAAAAATGAAACTAATGAAAACACTTGGACATGGCTATAAAAAAGGAAACATAAACAGAGAAACTGAATCCCTAATAACAGCCGCTCAGAATAATGCTATTAGAAGCAGCCACATCAAAGAAAGGATCGAGGAGGCAAAAGAAAACACTAAATGTAGACTCTGTGAACAAAGAGACAAAGCACTAAAACACACAATAAACGAATGTAGCAAACTAGGCCAAAAAAAGAATATAAAAATAGACACGATCAGATGGGAAAGGCATTACACTGAGAATCATTGAGACAGCTGCATCTTGAACATCTAGACAAGCGATACAAGCATAAATCGGTAGCAGAACTTAAAAACGAAAGTCACAGAATCCTATTTCACATGGAAAGACAAACACCGACCTAAGCAAGAAGACCGGATGTCATAATAGTTAACAAGAAGGAAAAGTACCGACAAATCATAGATTTCGCCGTTTCAGCAGACTCTAGAGTGAAAATCAGAGACAGAGAAGCGACGTGAATACACAAAACTGGCAAGAGAGCTCAAATTGATATGGAAGATGAAGAAAATCAAGTTACACCACTAGTAGAAGGAGCACTTTGAAAAAACAAACAAAGAAAAGAAAACAAAAAAGAATAAAAGAGATTCGAATCAGGAGGAAGGCTGAGAAGATGCAAGGGATAACAATATAACAATACTGAAAACTGCTGAAATGTTAAGGAAATACAGGTGCAAGCCGGACATATAGAAACTACTACAGATGTACAAAGAAACACCACATGGAATCATGAAAACTGAAACTGTATAATGTAAGTTGCCCCCCCTGCACCCGCTCACTTAAAAAATAATTGTGCACACATAAATTGGCGCCATACCAAACAATTGTGAATGGTCAAGGAAAATGGAGATATCTGGGAGAGAGACCGGACTGGATGGGTGCGAAAAGGACTGAGACCTTGAGAAGCTTATTGCTACCCAAATTCCAGTGACGACTAATGGTCGTTGTCAACGAGAAATCAATAATAAACGGATATTGCGATAAAGCAAACTAATTTGCAAAGGTTATCGAAAGAGATGGTGAGTACTGGAAATCTGAGGATAATTTTTTCATCAAGACTTCAGGGAACACCACAAGTTGTTCCCAAAGAGAATTTTTATGATTGCTTGTGTAAGAACACCTATTAATCAGCAATTCCCAACCTAAGAGTGCTGACACCTCTGGGGATGGGAGACGATATTTCAAACAGTGCGAGAAAAGAAATACTTATTTGAAAACTAGCGTGTCATCTTGGTATCATTAGCTAGAATCAAAACCAAAGCATTTAGAGCTCTAGCCGTGTTCCCTACTGTTTGAGCTATTAACAGCTAGAAATATTTAAAATTAAACCATTTTATGCTATGAATAAATTTACGCATGCGCAAAAGTAATAGGGACATATGGGTAAGCTGAAATTAAGATTTTCCATTTCAATTTGCTGACATATTTCTGTACGAATTATTCATCCATCCAAACAAAGATTTTACTCGTTATAAACCATCCTTGGTGTATGGGTACTATTTCCTGCTAATTTCAATGTTGTGTGACTAGTAATTTAAGAGTTTAGTAGTTAAATATTTTCACACGCAAACACGCACATACATCTACTGTTTTATTATATCAAAATAAAAATGATTGAATTCAGTTATAAGTTACCCTAAATGGTTTTATGTGCTGTAAAATGAAACGCGCCCTATTGTATGGCATCTACTTTACCGTGGTGAATAGAGTTTTGCGTCAGACAGACAAGAAAAGTAATCATTTCTTGTATAGTTGATGTGTGTCAAAACACCCATTAATTTGTTAATTGAGTAAAAAGGAAAATAAGTTGAACATCTGCTGGAGATTGAGAGAGAGAGAGAGAGAGTGTAAGAGCGAGGGAAGAGCAAAAGAGAGAAAGAGAAATATATATATATAGAGAGAGAGAGACAATAGGAAAGTGAGTGAGAGAGAGAGAAAGAAAGATAGAGAAAGAGACAGCGTGACAGAGAGGGATAGAGAGAGAGAGAGAGAGGGGGAAGAGTGAAGGAAAAGCAAGAGAGAAAGATAAATATATATATATAGAGAGAGAGAGAGAGAAAGAGAGAGAGAGAAAAGAGAGATAGAGAAAGAGACAGCGTGACAGAGAGAGAGAAAGGGAAAGAGAGAAAGGGAGAGAGATAGACCAAGAGCGAAAGAGAAGAAGAAAGAAGGAGAAATAGAAGTGAAAGAAGAAGAAAAAATAAAAGAAGAAGAACAAGAAGAAGAAAAAATAAAAGAAGAAGAAAAAGAAGAAGAAGAAGAAGAAGAAGAAGAAGAAGACGGAAAGAATGAAAAAACGAGAAAGAGAGAAAGGGAGAAAGACAGGCCGACGCTTTCGTCAATCTGGTAATTACATGGAAAATAAAGAAGAGAGATAGGAAGAAAGATAGATGGAGAAAGAAAAAAGACAAACAGGAGACGGATGGAAAGAAAGGGGTATGTTTTCGTTTGTCTGGCAATTCCATGGAAACTGGCTTAGTTCCAAACGAGTGTTTATTTCATAAGTGATTTACAAGAAAATAACAAAAGAAATGTTTCAAAATATCGACCTTGCATCGATTATCGTGATTATCTGCAGCAAAAATACTCGGATCACCTGGAACTTCTCAAGACAATCGCAGACATCTTCACGAGTTGTGGATGTTGGGTTGTTTCCGATGTTAAAAAGCGAGAGGCCTTGGGAAACTTCCAAAAATATACTTTCCATGCAAAACATTTTTTGAGGTAAAGAATTAAAAAAAAGAAAAACGGCGTCTCCTTCCATATGCAATAATAACCCAGAGGCATTAAAAAAAGAAAGAAAATCAGACATTGATATTTACGGATGACAAAAATAATCTATAATTGGTCCCCATCTCTTCCGATCACTGTCTCATTCTACTAATATCTCTACAGGCATTTATTTATGAAACTCGCTTTTATAGTTACGGATTTTCCTTAAACAGTTTTATTCCAAGAACATCCAATTTGTGGACAGCTTTCCTGCAGACTAAAGTATGCTTATCTTTAAATCAAATGTCAACAAATGCTAGTCATAAACTGTTTCATTTAGTAATTAAACTTAGTTTTTCCATTCACTATTTTCAATACACTCATTATATTTCTCATCATTAAACCGACAATCCATTCATCCCCTTTAACCCCTATCCTCGGTTGGCTTTTGATCTTAAGAATACTTGTTAGAGAGGGTACCCACAAGTAATCAAATTTTGTTCATTCCATTAATCGTTTTCAATGCTCGCATATCATTAATCATTATTCAACGGATAATTAAGCTATCACATCAACCTTTATAAAAATATATAGTCTGCTTCAATCCATTTTGGACACTAGAGCCGTCTAATAATCATCTCTACACACATTTATTTATGAAAATATGTTCGATTGGATAGTAAAGCTATTGAGGGTGTTTTCGTATTAATATAATGTTTCCCTATTGTTTTAATCAACACTAAGCTACTTGATGCATCTGGGAGTGTTCCTACGTATAGTTTAATATTAGAATACGTCTGATAACTATTGAAAATAACTGCAAAAAATCTGATCAAAAGAACGAAGTCCGATTTTGACCAAAGTTAACACTTTTATACAACCTTACATCACAAATGCATTTGAGAAGTTTGATCACCGCACATGTAGAAAGGCACAGCCTATAAAATCAACTGTAGATTCTTTTATAAGACAGGAGCGCATTCGAAGTGAATTTTTCTTTTTAGAGCACGATTGAATCATAATACTTGACTTTTGTACGTTTAATTTTAATTCACATGATTATGTAATTTTTTTTTTATAAAAATACGGGTTAAATCGGTGGTCGGTGATGATAGGTAATGATGGTGGTGATTTAGCAGTATTTTATTATTTGAGACAGTGGTTCAACAAGAATTTGTTCCCATTAGACTTGAGAACGGCCATGTTCTATTCAGTTGAAAAAAGGCCAGCGGCACCGTGTTCCACATATTTACATCACTAAACGCGCAGAATGAATTGGACGTATCTCACGAATAAACGCTCTTGTTTTGTTTATTTCGGTTTTGCTTTGATTTAATAAGATAGGTGTGTGTTCAAAATTAATGTTTCTGCCTAGAGCACAACTGAACCATGATACTTTGCTTTTGCATTTTAAAATTTATTCAAGCCATTATATAAAAATCTATATAATTATAAAACTCAAATGACCTTGTAACGGGTGTTGTAACCCAACATCCGGTTTACGACTTCCGGTTGCGCATGGGTACATAAACAAATAATCAACACGACAATAAAACGTATTGTTTTACTGTGTATGTTTCCCAATTTTCTTTTTTCGCGTTTAAACTATCCAAATAAACAATTGTTTTTCTTTCTGCATTTTTTTACATTGTTCATTTCCGTATTACGTTTATTAATGCAATTTTCTTACAAATAAATCTACCTTAACCCGTTGACAACCATAAGAGAATTTCTTAAAGAGCATTCATGCATTTTCTTCTGCACTACCAACATAAATAAATAACCCCCCAAAATATGTTTTTTTTAATTTGCGTTACAAATAAATAATCGACAATAAAACATATTGTTTTACTGTGTACGTTTTCAGTGTAACAATTGTTTTTTACGCGTTTAAATTAAAAGATATACTAAAATTTGAATTTAACTTTAGGTATTATGGTATCTGGTCAGTGCACATTTACCAATAAGTATGGCAAACCACTTATAACTAAATGGCTGTAAGTTTTTTTTTTCCAAAATAAACAATTATAAACAGAACGACTCATAGAAATCTATCTATATTCTTTTTTCATTTTAATATACTTTCATAAAAATGTTTCTATTATGTCACAAAAAATATTTTCTGTACGTCACAAGTGTCACGCTCATAAATTAATTCCATAGTTAATTTAATATACTGACCCAACGGGTCACGGGGAGTCTAGTAATTTTATAAAATCAATAGTTGGTTCTCTGCAGTGAAATGTAGACTATAATGTTCTGTGAACTAATCACTGCAGGGAAGCATATGAATCTACTTTCCGGTACGCTGCGGGAGGGATCCCAAACTAGAGCAGTCAATCAATCGATTTCATTAAAAAAATGGTCAATTTTACCGATCTCGATGATAATAAAAGTATGGAAAGGTGGAGCATTAGTTGATCCTCATTCAATCTCAGACAACACCTGGTCTCTCTGCTAGTCATTACTAAAGCACAAACAAAACTGTGAAATTTGTTGGATATTATTCGAATCTAAAATTTAAAAAAAACCCAAATAAACAAAAAAAAAAAACAAACAAAAAAAAAACAGAAAAAACGTCATCCGTTTTTGTAGATTTTGTTATGAACGAAATTAATTTTCTCGCCTGAGTATTTATCGCGGTTTTACTATAAAATTAGATCAGCTCCGATTGGAAACCTGTGTTTTGCCCGTTAGCCACAATCTGCGTTGCTCACGATTTGTAGAACGCGCAACCATTATTTTTGCGTTTCCTTTCTATTTTCGTTTGAAACATCGAAGTTTTTTTGATGAGCACGCACGAGCGCGCGCACACACACACGTGAGCGCACTCCGCCCCCCCCCACATATATAAGATAAAACGTTGATGAACAGATAAATATTTTTGCCTTTCTTTTCATTCCCGCATCATGTTGGAATATTATTTCCATAATTTTCATCATATATATATATATATATATATATATATATATATATATATATATATATATATATATATATATATATATATGAGATTCTATCACGGCTAGATATAATTGTATTCATGTGCGTTAATATAAATGCTAAATAAAGGGATATACCTATATGCACATGTGTGAATGTATATGTGAGTAGGTATGAAGGTGTGCATGCGCATGCATACTTATGCCAAACTACCTTCACTACCCCTTCCTCTCATCCTCTCATCCAACGAAAACGCCACGTGAGAATGTAATCCGACCATCACTTTCAGTAAATATATAATGATCTGATTATACTGGACTTTGGCATTTATATTTACTTAATTTCCATCAATTCTTGGTTTAATTGTCGATGGTTTTGAGGTAAGAGTTTAGCCTACGAAAACAAGACTGATTGTGTTTATGTTCGAACCTCTCGACCAGCAACATTTATGTCTTTCTACACCGATTATTGCGTAAACATGAAAGACTCGTATCTGTAAGTATAAAAATAATTGTTAATATATATATATATATATATATATATATATATATATATATATAATTAACATAAAATATTCGATGAAGGATAACAAATCAAAGACCTTTTCTGTTATATTTTCTACTTTTATTTCTCTCTCCCTCTATGTGTGTGTTATTTATAAATGTTATTTGATTATATACATATGTATTATATAGTGTACTGTATTTTTTTTTTTTTTTTACTAAATTTCGCATCTAAAACCAAGCTTCTAACTTTACATCATCAACGCTCTGTTCCTCATCTAGCATCAATTGAAATGGATGGCTCTCGTCTTGGGGAGGCTTTATGTTTTAACAAGCTCCTGGGTTTGACCTTCACTCCTGATCTGAAATGGAACACATATATCAAGTCTGTTGCCCGAGCCGCTGGGAAAATGGTGGGATCCTTCTACCGCCCCAGAAGATATCTCACTACTGATGCAATTCTCTATCTATATAAAAGCCAAGTATGTCCAAAGATGGAGTACTGCTGCCACACCTAGGCTGGAGCTTCAAAAAACAGCCTATCCTGCCTTGACGAAGTACAAAATAGACTTCGTGGCTTAGTGGGGGGATGCTCTCTTCTCTTCCCTGCAGCCTCTCTCCCACAGAAGAGACGTTGCGAGCCTGTCTCTGTTTTATCGTTATTTCCATGGCAAATGCTCGTTCGAGCTCCAATCTCTGGTCCCCCTCGCCAATCCTTCATTATAAACACTCGTCTAGCTAAAACCACTGTCAGTAATTTCCCCCACTCTTTATCTGTGCCTAAATCAGAACGTAGATTCCATGAACATAGCTTTTTTTCTGAGAAGTGCACGCCTGTGGAATTCTCTTCCGTTTGCCCGTTTCCCACCTGACTACAACTTGGACGTCTTCAAATCTAACATAAACAAATTCCTGATTAATCGCCCCCTTAAGTAAGGCACTTTATCAAATCTCCAATACCAATTATTACTACGATATTATCCCATTGCTTATTGTACACAAAATAACCCTTATCCCCGAGTGGCTTCCGGGCCTTGATAAATGGTGATCGCCATGTAAAATAAATTTAATACCGTATCCCGGGGTTCTACTGAATTCGAAAGTTGTTAGAAACGTGACTTGATGTATTCTTCAATTTTTTAATGCAAAACGCATTATTCGTTTTGAAAGAAAACAGACAAGAAAAAGTTCGATTGTATTCGTCGGAAATTCGACGTTCCGTGATTGTAATCAGTAATCTAATAGCTAAAAATATCTCTGAACTTGAGAACCCAAACTTTTAGAGGAACCAATCAATCGACAAATTCAGGTTCGAAGCATAAGTTGCCATTCTTTTTATCTTTAACCCCTTTGCAACCATCTTAGTTTCTCGAGACTAAAAAATCGATCTGAAGTAACCATATGCCTAATCGTTTTCTTCGAGTTGTTCAATTTTCTCTCAACTTTGAATCAAGCTTATAAAAAAGTTTATAAAAATGCTTCCTTCGTTTTTTTTTGTATTCACTCGCTATATCACATAGCCTAAATAAGTATGTGTTGAACCAATTTCTATCATGTTAAATTGATTGTCGAATCTTTACCACAAGATAACATACAAGAAGATCTTGGTGTAATATACGTTTATTCAACGTTCCGAATAAGCTCCATGTGGCGTGGGAAAAATACTGCATCCTAGGAAGCCGTCTCATAGACTTCGCCCCCAGTGTTCCCTTTAGGACAAGAGTGATATAAAAAAAACAGCGTCAGATACTCTATACCGAACAAACTTGTTCCTTCCTTGCATCAACTAACTCGTTACGAATGATTTAAGCTCATTCAACTACGCAAAACTTGAAGCGATGATGAATATGATAGTTGCGGCAAAGGCGATCAAATTCATGAACACACCCTACTTGACTACGAAATTCTGGAACTTTTCAGCAGCCTGATTTCTAACATTGCTACCTAGATACTTAGGTCTTATGAATTTTTTAACCTAACAATAAACGTCCGATTGTCTTATTGTTACAAGAAAGGTTCCCCTTTTCTTGTAAATAAGGAAAAGATTAGATAAGTGAAAATGAGATTAGGATAGACCGAAATTTGAACTTTGTAAGCAAGGTTCAGAAATGGAATTTCGCATTGTTCAGTTTCACATAAAATAGTTTAGATAGGTTGTTGTAAAAGGAATTTTGATTGTTCAATTCTTTTTATGAAAACTGAATTAAAATAAGGTCAGTTAGAAAATAAAGAACAATGCAATTCAAATATGTTGAAAAATAGGTTAGGAAAAAATAGGAGTGAGAATTCTTTGACTGCAAAAATGGTTTGGAAACATGTGCCGAACCACGAATGTTTAGGCCACGTGGGTCGATCACGTCGACAGACACACGTATGACGTCATGGCAGAAATGAATTCTCAATATAGGTGCTAGTTCAGTCGTAGAAGAAGGAGGTCGGGACAGTCGGGCAGAGAGAGCAGTCAGCAAAAGCAGTCAGAAGAGGGTCCCTTTAGAAGCAAAGGGAAAACCTTTAATCATGTAGTCGACTTTGAATTCCTGGATGTCATCATCATTTCGACCGGTCAGATGGAATAAGAGAACATCTCATATTTTTGTAACTGCCGTCCTCGTGTCGTCTTTCTACAACAAAGGTAATGTGTAATCATTTTATATGAACTTGTTACCACTCATCGTTATTAATGAACTTTGTATAACCCATCCTAAGTAATGTGTCCCCCTCTCCATCCTAAGTAATGACTGTCCCCTCTTCTGTGTTATAAGAACTGATCACCCTCTCTCTACTCGCTATATGTGTTGAGAAGGAACATTACAGAACTGTATAAATGTATTCTCTCTCTTATCATCGTATATCTTGTATTACATATACCCGTTACATGTCCGCAGTCTCTAGTAAAAATGAACACCCGGCTATACAACATTATTACAGTTATCAATAATCCATACAATACAGTTTACAAAAATTGAAATTGATCTAGACACGGCAGTTAGGCGTGGGGTTTAGAAATCGAAACACAAACTGAGTAGTATACAACGTAACTCGCACACAAACATAAGTTATCTACAACTCATCAGAGTGGCTGAATCTAGCGAGATCCGAAATCGGGACCCCGTGATAAGCAGCCAAAGCCTCTTCCACTGAGCTATCTCACAGGAAAAATAATTTATCACATTTTTATGTAGATGATGTTTGTTTGTTTTTGTTAGTGATACTTATCGAATGAATTCAATTATTTATATGGAAGTGCATTTTTACATAAATGAGAGTTAGGAATAATTTTCCCTTTCACCAGTTTGGTACCCCCAAATGGGGAGCGGCATATGTATTATTTTTAAAAGAATGGCTGAATCCAGCAAGATTCGAAATCGGGACCAAACTGGTCAAAGGGAAAATTATTCCCAACTCGCATTTAGGTAAAAATGCACTTCTATATAAATAATTGAAATCATTCAATATATATCGCTAACACACACACACACACACACACACAAACACACACACACACACACACACACACACACACACACACATATATATATATATATTCTAATATTTTCCGGATTCTTATAAAATTACCGATTATGATTCCAATTTTAAATATATTTCTAAATATTTAACTATAGAGATTTTATTTTTCCCGATTTCCCGATTCTTTAAACGTAAAAGTAAATACTTGCGGAGGATAATATATAGATGTTAGTTTTAGTGGTAGTTTAAAATCAATAAATATTTATTATTTTATCATTAATACTAGAAAATTTTAGTTAAAACAAAAACGAATAAATAAATACACTTAAAAGAATCGTTTTTAGCATCAGAAAATATGCATATTTTTTCCGATTCCGGTATCAATTCCGATACCCCCCAAATGTTCCGATTTTTCCAATTCCCGATTCCGATTACTATTAATTGTCCCAACACTAATTTACAAATCTAGTCATTTACAGATAAACTGTTTCGCTGTATCACAGCTTGTTGTGACTAGACATACAATTTCTCCGAGTTTCGTTTTTTTCCACTGCGTATTCATTACGAGCCACGAAAAAGGAACATCTTTCTGTTTATATGACCAAATATCAACTGATGAATAGTTCTCTATTTTTGTTAATGAAGAAGTATGCTTAAAATATGCATATAATAAACTGATTTCGATTTCCCTCTTTATTTAAGCGCCACAGAACTGTAAAGAGAGTTGTTACATATAATTCCTATATAATTACACTTCAAGTGTACTTCCACGAATTTATAGTCATTTTAATTCGATTTCAGAATCTTCTACCAAATTCTCACAAAAAAATTGCCCTTAATGAAAGATGGCGTAACTGTCACACATTAAAAAATTTAACTCTCTCCAATAAAAACGGCTCCATTGACTACACATTTAACGTCATTTTTTCATAGCGTTTCATTATCTATCACTAAAAATGACTTCCCTAATTAAATACGATGAGCTCCCTCCATCTTATTAAGTTATTTTTACGACGTTCTGATTGACTGACTGCAATCATATTCGAAGAATAGTAAAATCTAATCGCAGAACACTAAAGCTGCATGGCATATCCTTTTCCCTTCACTAAAATATTCTCGATTAAAACATTCTTAAATTATAATGATTTTGTTCTTACAAAAAATAGTACTCATAATCTCTACAATTATATAAATGCAATTTTGTGTGCTTAAATGAGTTGTTCCTTATAGACTCCGAAACGGGTGAACAGATTTTCTTTTAAAATTTACAGAACTTTAGTGTATAAGAGTGAGCTTAGTCCAGTTTTGTTTCAGAATACCCCGATAATTTCCGATAATCGATAATCGAAACCGTTATTTTAATTTATCTATAATCGGTAAAGCCATTTTTCCATGTCATCGCTTAGCAGCAATGATACAACAACGGGCCGTGAAAATTCTTCTGTGGGTAAGTTGATAGCGTACTTTTTTTTTTGTATGACGTGGCCTGTAGGTTGAAACTCCGCATGTAAATTTCTTAATGTTATTTTTTTCGTAAACTGGAAAGAAGTTTATATAAAATAATTTTATAAAAGAAACAGTAGGTTCTCTAGAGTGCAATGTAGGATAACATATTTTTGGACTAAGTTATCACCAACTAAGCACTCTACCAACTGAGCAAATGCGCCGGATGTGTCCAACTAATAAGCCCAAATGAGAGCGAAACTCGAGTCCTAGACTTCCGGTTTGTTAGTTTTCATGGCTCTTGTAAGCTGCGACGTTGTCTGGATGTGGAAATAATTATATATTCTCTCTCACATTCTGAAAATTATATTGCTTATTGTTCGTTTCGTTAGGTAAGCTTGTCGTGAGATATCGACTTGCGCTATTGCTGATCGCGATAATCAATACCCCTTGATTGAGATGAAAGTAGGTTTATTTCACTGTCGTATTTCGTTGCGGTTTATTTGATCTGTGATAGTTGTTAAGTCTTTCTTGTGTGTGGCGCGTTTGCTCAGTTGGTGAAGTGCTTGCCTCCCATGCAAGAGACTCGGGTTTCAAATCCTGAGTTCAGATGTGTCTAACTGATGAGCCAAAATGAGGGCGAAACTCGAGTCTTAGACTTACGCTTTGTTGACTTTCATGGCTCTAGTGAGCTGCGACTTTGTTCGGCTGTGGAAATAATTATATATGTAATATCTTTTATTTATATAGACAACTATTACGTGGTCACTACAGTATACTTATATTTTGCTCTTTTTTATTGAACACTCTTAATAACCTCGTTTTAATTAATTAGTTTTATCTCCTGAATACCTTTTACTTGGTATATATATATATATATATATATATATATATATATATATATATATGTGTGTGTGTGTGTGTAATTTTTGGTTCGTTCAACATCGATAAAACCATATTTCTACATTACCAATTTAATTGAAATTTTCAGAAAATCTATCTGTAAAGTCAATGAATGTTTGCATGTTATTATAAATAATTTAACATTGCGAATTATAAAAATATTAGTTAAAATATAAATATTTTTCCTAAGTCGTTTCTGCGAAACTGCCCGATTTTATTTCCGGTAACTTCCGTTTCAACTACTCTCGAATTACAAGATGAGTTAAAAATAAAAAAAAGGTACTGATGCAGAGAGTAATCCGTGCTAAAATAATAACGTTATTATTTAAAAAGCCATTCTTAACATACATGGAGAAGGGAGGGTGTTTTGTACCTATTCTGTACTTTAACTTTACAATTGAAAAAAAAACATATCATAAAACTTTAATTATACGTGGAAATACGATTTAAAAAATAGCGCGAATCACTCTCTGCATCAGCACAAAAAAATCCCATATTTTTTAAATTTAAATTCATTTATGTATTTTACCAATTTTTTAATTTTAAATATCTTAAGACTTTTCGCTCATGAAACATTACGTTTTAATTGTTTAGTTTCTTTCACGCCATTGTTGACATAAAAACGTTTGTTTTAACTTTTTCTAAACTGTTTTATTTTTACGACATGCCCCAGCGTATTATAAACACTCTAACCTCCCCATGTTAAAAACGGCTTTCAAATTAAACACGCCCTCCCACAAACCTCGAAAGCTGTTCTTAACATGGGGAGGTTGGGGGTGTTTATTCCGAAAGCCGTTTTAACATGGGGAGGTTAGGGTGTTTATAATATGCTGGGGCGAGTCGTAAAATTGACGAAGTTGCTATTTATTATTTATTGCAAAAATTGCTTGAAATTTATTTATTTGACAAAAAAATCTTGACAATTCAAAAAATGTATAAAATTATTTATTCGTCCAAAAAAAAAACAAACAAACTATTTTATAAAAGTCCAATGTTGCTTTCATTTCAAAATTGTTTTCTTAAAATTATACTTTTTTACGCAAACTTTTCAATCAATGTTTTTACAATTATATTTCGATTCCCAGTAAAAAAAAAAAATAAAAATAAAAAACAACCCACTTCTCCGTTAAAAAAAAACAATCATTTAAATTAATTTGTTGTTGGCCTTTCAAAGTTGTTTTAATTAAAAAAAACTGTATAAAATTATTTATTTGTTCGAAAACACACACACACACACAAACGAAAAAATAAACAAAAAAAAAACTAATAAATGTTTTGATTTTGTTTTGGTTTTCAAATGGTGCTCGCCCAGTTTAAATAATTATGAATATGTTATTTCAATTTTCTGTTTTTAATAAAAAAAATGTTCTATGAAAAACTTTCCCGTTCTCATTAATTAAATCGAAACATTTCCAATTAAACAATTATGGATATATGTTCTTTTTCACTTTCTTCATTTACTTTTTTTCATAGTTCTTTTCGGAAGTTTATTTATTTATTTTTTTCGAACAAATAAATAATTTTAAACATTTTTTTGAATTGCCAAGATTCATTTTCTCCAGTAATATCGGTTTAGCAAGTTTCTGGAAGTAATAAATGATAATTTTCGTTTAATTTAACGTTTCCGGAAGTAATAAATGTTAATTTTGGTAAATGTATTCTTTCCCTATCCGGAAGCAATCGTTCGGCCATATAATGATGTCTCTCCTAGATTTGGATAGCAAGTGCGTGAAAAAAAATGGCGTCTCCAATTTCGGCAATAAAAAGTAGAAGCACCATTTTATTCATTGTTAATTTATTCAAACAGTTCTTTGGAAAATAAATATTTAAAATAAAGTGGGGTTCTCCTTGGGTGTTGAGTTCCATGGCGACCAGCAGAATTATTTAATGGTCGCTCCCTTAGCCCTCCTTAGTCAAGGCTGACGCATGCGCACGTAACATTTATCATTTATTTACTTACGTTGCCTTTCGCACTTTCGCAAACATTATTATAGACGTTGGCTTAACTCTTTTCATGAATAAAAAAAGTAACTAAACCTGAATTTGTCACTTTTACAAACATTTATTTATTTACGTTGGCTTAACTCTTTGCATGAATATTGGAAAAAAAGTTTTACTCTTTATGAATATTAAAAGAAAAAAAGTTACTAAACATTTATTAATAATTTCTCACCTTTACAAACATTTGTAATTAATGTATTTACTTACGTAAATACTTTTCATGAATATTTAAAAAAAAATAACTAAACCATGTATTGATAATTTCTCACTTTTTACAGACATTTTTAATTTACATGAGTGAATACTTTTTTGGGTAAATATCTACATTTAGGTCCACCTTCACAATTTTCTTTTTAAAATGACGACTTTTATTAATAAATAAATCTACTTCTCTGCAAATTTTATTGATAAATAAATCTACTTCTTTGCAACGGGCACTGAAACCCTCCTTTTTTTTAAAAATAGTATTTTCGGGTGGGTATGCTAACAACAAATATCAGTTAAATTTTGCAAATATTTTTTCACCCTTCCCTCCAAAAATGGTGTTTATTCCGGAAGATCTTCTTAAGATGAGGAGGTTGGGGTGATTATAAGGTGGACCTAATCTAAAAAAAAATACCAAGTTTTTTAAATGATTAAAATAATTTCTCACTTTTGCACACATTTTTACATGCGCACATAAGCAACTATTTTTTATTAACTTTTTTAAAACTTTTTTTATTTAAAAATTAGTAAATTTCAATGAATAGAATAACAAATAATTTATCATTAATAAGTGTTTTTGGTTTTGTGTTGAATGAAACTTTTTTTTTTTTTCATTACAACAATAATGAACCAATTTAAATCTTCCGGCATGCGTTTAAGGGTTACGAAATTATTAATAAATCGTTTACCAAGCCAACGTCAGTAAATAAAAAATGTTACGTGCGCATGCATTAGCCTTGACTAGGTGGGAGGGGGGCTAATATTTATGCTGGTCGCCATGAAACTCAACGCCAAAAGAGTACCTAAAGTGGAACTTATGCACTTATGTTATCGTGCTATTTTTTAAAATAGTATTTTCACACTAAATTCAAATTTTCTCTCCTCTCTCTCTCTTCCTCTCTTAATATCTTTCTCTATCCATCTCTCCTTTTCCCACTCTCAATCTATCTTTCTTTCTATATCACCCTCTCCATCTCTCTTTGAGCCCCTTTCTTTCTCTAACTCCCTCTATCTCTCTCTCATTTCCTCTGTCTCGCCCTCTCTGTTTCTAACTCCCCCTCTCTCTGTCTATCTATCAATCCCTTTATCTCTCTCTATCTCCTTCTCTTTCTCTATTTTCCTCTCACTTTCTCTTTTCTATCTATATATCTTCCTCTCTATCTGCCCATCTATTATCCCTCATCCTATTTTAGTCTCTTAAATTAGTTACAGTGAATAAGGCATTGCCAAAACATGGATAAATCCTATTTTAATCACCTGATTTACTGACTGTGAGAATAGACGTTATTTGGAAATTACTGCTACCTTGAACAGCACCAGAAGTAACTGGTAAAACCTTTCTAATTAAATTGATTTTGGCAGCCATTCGGTAACAAAATGACATAGCCTTAGCCCTTGCTGCATGAGGAATACCTGCGACCTTGCTGCCAAGTAGAAGAATTATTTTTTCTACTTTAAAACATTCAATTTTTCAAAAATCTCATGTTCATGTTCTCCAAAACATCCAATATGGGGAAAAATATTGCAGAAATGCAAACTTATTGTTTAGGATGAATGCACAATGGTACGCAAAAAAAGCACTTGAGGCTCTTGGTCGATCATTGTCAGACCATTTGGGGATGCAGTAATATTGCTTGCAGGAGATTTCAAACAAATGTTACCTGTTATTCTTCAATCAACACCAGCAGATGACATAAATGCTTGCCTCAAATGCTCTACTTTTTTGTGCCATGTGAAGACATTAAACTTAACTCAAAATATGCATATCCAGTTGCATAATGTTCGATCCGCACATAAATGTTTGCATCACTTATGGGAAATTGGGTACGGAAAAGTGCCAGCTGATAAGAGATAAGGGCAAAATTCTTTGACTTTTAACTTCTGTAATTTTATTACATCAAAAGAAGAGTTAGCTTAAAAGGTTTTTGAAGATATTCAAATTATAAGAATTCCGCTTGACTGAGTGAACGAGCTATTCTTGCAGGTCAATACAAAGACGTCCACGCTATTGTTCAATGTAAAATTTTAAGTGAGGTAGTCAAATACAAATCCATCGACACTGTTGTGAAAGCAGATAAAGTGGTTAATTATCCAACAGCTATATTTGCCAGGGATGCCACCGCATGTATTGCAACTGAAATTTGGCGTACTAATTATCATGTTTTGAAATATAAACCAATCCAAGCTTTGCAAAGGCACATGGCTTGCAGTAAAAAAAAAATTAACAAACAATATCATAGAAACAACAATCATAACAGGACTTTTTACAGATGAATATATCTTCATTCCATGCATTTCTATGATTCCGCCGGATACATCATTACACTTTAGGAAATTGCATTTTCCAATTTTATTGTCGTTTGCAAAACCGTCAACAAAGCACAGGGAACAATGTTTACAATTGTGTGACTGCTTTTTCACAGTGACAATTTATGTTAAGTATTCAAGAGTCACCAAGATAGAAAATCTCTACATCAGCTAAGAAAATGAAACAACAAAAACTGTGTACCCATACGAAATGGAAAATTATAAGAAACATGCTTTTTCTCATTTTGGAACTTTTTCCATTGCGCCAATTTGAGTCACAGCAACGCGTTACAGGGTAAAACTAGTATATATATGTATATATATAGTTATAAATTAAGTGTCGGGTCGGAAGTAAGCAGATGTAAAGAGAGTCTTGATAAAAGAAAAAATAAAAAAATGTCTAGAAGGATTTACAATTACTAATATATAATTACTATATACATATTGGGTACAATATAATAATTAATATACCCTTTGCTTTATAATAATAAATAAAAATCTGTATTGATTAAAATATCATATTTAAGCGTATTTTATGACAGAGCAATGCCGGGAGCTGCTAGTATATATATGTATTAGTGATGGAACGATTCCAAAATTTTCCTCAATTATGATAAAATTTTCGATTATGTTCCGTATTCCCGATTCCGAGTTAAGTACTGATCCCGATTCCGATTCTTTTCAAATTTCTAAATATTTAATTAGAGATTTATTGCTTTTGAAAAATGCTCAATTGCTCATACCCCCCCCCCAGTGTAATGTCCGCATATATATTTTACAAAATGTAAAAAATACACTTCCAGAAAAATCTAATCGATGAGGCAAAAGTTATTGGGTAAAAAGTGTCAAGTTTTTGAGTAATATGAAAATGATCTCCAAAAAGGCATTTTTTTTGCCCTAAAAGTCCTAGAGGGATGCGAACCAGAATTTTACCAGGGTCTCCCATACTAAATTCATATTAAGAACAATGGCCTCCACATTTTGGCCAAGTTTCAGGAAAATATAATGAATCGATCAAACGCTGTTAGGCAAAAAGTGTTATTTTTAGCCATTTTGGAGCATTTTTGACCTCTTTGGAAAGTCAGTCTTTCTAAATATTTTTCTCCAATATTTTCCTCCAATATTTTCCTCCAATATTTTCCTCCAATATTTTCCTCCAATATTTTCCTCCAATATTTTCCTCAAATATTTTCCTCCAATATTTCCCCCCAGTATTTCCCTCCAATATATTCCTCCAATATTTTCCTTGTAATTGATTGAAAATTGTGAGACAAGTTTTTTTTTTAAAACAAAACCGATTTGCATTTCATTTGTTCATTGTTACTCCTATCAAAATTTTCATAAATAATTAAAAAGTTGACGCTTTGTTTGTAAAATAAGACAATCGTGTAGAACCAAAATAGTTAAGAAAGACCATGGGTGTCTACATAATAATGTTACTACTTAGAAAACCATTCTTAACATTGGGATGTTAACTATTAACATTTAACTGTTAACTATTATGTCTCTTCCTTCTATAAAAGAACGCTCATGTTTTGTTTTTGCTAACTATAAAGGTTTGGTCAGTTATAAGATTGAATTGCTTTACTGTAAAAAAAGTAAAAAAAAAAGCAACAAAGAACATAATAATAATACATATGAGCCACACGCGCGGACCAGACGAACTGCTGCAGAGATAAAACATGAAGAAACTTTACATGGAACCAAGAACATTGAAAACACATATCTATTTCTCTATCTCCCTATCTCCCATCCCCTCCCATTACTCAATCACTGCCTTCCACAAAAGAATGATGCCAATGCCAAATAGTTGAGGAGGGCCAAGAAGAATGGAAAGACCGGGGAGAGAGCACTAACCAGACCTCCGCTGCACAAGTGCGAAGAGAACTGGGACCCTGGGGAGGCTTATTACCACTCAAATTCCAATGGAGACCAATGACCGCTGCTCACGAGAGATAGATAGTGGGCGGCTGTTGCGATAATACAAATTCATTTGCAAATGTTATCGGAAGAGGTGGACACTGGAAAACTGGAGAGACTTGTTGTTACTCAGCTTCCAGAGAACACAGGCTATTTTCAAGGAAAGATCCTTTATGACATGTGTTAAAGCTCCCTGTGAGCCAATAATAAAGGCAAATTTATAGAGTAACACTTTCAGCTAAATCACTCCCCCAAAATGAGATTCTACCTTTTTTTTTTTAAGATGATTACGTGTTGGAAAAAATATTATTTTAGAATTTTGAGTAAGAAATAGGTCCAGTATATCATTTAACGTACAATAATCATCATTTCTAGTTCGTTCTAACTTTTTAGGGATATTCACTAAACTTTTTTACTACTAAACTTATCTAATTTAATCGCTCAAAAATCGAAAATTCAACAAAATACCGGTCGAACATTACATTTTCGCACGAGTGTTGACATTTATTTTACGTGTTTTCACCAGCATTTTGTTTTATTTTCGATTTTGAGCGGTTATCAAGGGTTCTCGTGCCGGACTAATGAGCAAGCTTTTTTTTTTGTTTGTTTAAACTTAACAGTATGAAGACTAAGTATCTTTTGAATAAAATCGTTTAAAATAAGTTTATACACAAATAAACTTATTCAGATAGGTAGAAGAGTAACTTATCTTGCATTTGATAAAATATTTGTTGCATATTTGTTTTTAATCTTTTTTTATGTGAGCTACAGTAACAAATATCCGAATTTCATTCCTTTTTTAACGGGTGGGGATGCGTTTAAATGTAGCTATATATTTTTTTAAGCCGAAAAACTTTCAAATGTTTTCTCTTTATGTATTTTCTCCAAGATTTTGATAAACTCATTTTTCGCTTGTGTTCGAAATGAAAAATACAATAAAACAGTAGCTATTTCATGAACGACAGTGTTAAGCCGGCATCGAAGAAATTAAAAAAAATGTTGCCTAAAGCATTTTACATCTTTTGATAATAAAGTGTGATCTACATGAGGCTAAAATTTTTTCGATTCCAATAACACAAAAAGTTCCGATTTTTATGATGCCGATAAATCGTCCCAACACTAACATATATCTATCTATCTATCTATCTATCTATCTATCTATCTATCTATCTATCTATATATATTTACATGCTCTCTGCATATCTATCTATCTATCTATCTATCTATCTATCTATCTATCTCTCTCTATATATATATTTACATGCTCTCTGCATATATATATATATATATATATATATATATATATATATATATAGAGAGAGAGAGAGAGAGAGAGATGCTATTTAGCTGTATCATAGCTGTTCAATTCGGTTAGACCAACATCTACCCCTAACCAGTGATCAAACATACACCCATTGAGTTGATAGTCATCAGCTCTAACCATTAGAAGAGGAGAAGCGCTCGCGCCTCTCTTTTCTTCCTGTCCACGTTTCTTTTCTTCTTTTTTACTTTCTTTTTCTCTTCTCTATCTGTTGTAATTATTGTTACACGTCGTTTACAAATGCATTACTGACATTATCAGTGCAGTTTCTTCTGTTCCTTTTCGCTTTAAATTCGATATTAGTGCCCAATTGAATTTCTCCTAGACATATTGAATCTGTGATTGGGAAAGGAAACCGGAAGTAATTGATAAAAATATCGGGATGAAGACATCCTACAAATACAGTTAGTAAAAGGACGGGGAAACACTTGCGCAGGTGGTCAAGCAAGCTGTCGCCATTGGCCAGAGAAACTGATTTACGAAAGAGGTCTACCAATGTAAGAAGGTGGAATATTTTAGAAGTAAAGAAGAGGGAAGTGAGATTATAAAAGCTTTCGAATCCGTGTCATTACATCTTGTATGTTCGTCTCTACCATCGAGCAGATTGGAAGTGGAGGAAAATTTTCAGACTGATGGAGATACCGGGAAATGGTAGTGTCCTGGGTGGACAAATATGAAATTATTGATTGCGACTGAAATTACAGTCGCTGAGAAAAACATGATTCAATGATCGACATTGCTGAATTACTATCTAGTTTGGGAATCAATGCGACGGAGAGCGAGGAGGGGGAAGAGAGAGAATTTGTGTGTGTGTGTGTGTGCGCGCGCGCGCGCGCGCGCGCGTGTGTGTGTGTGTATGTGTGCAGGTGAGTGTGACAATGAGAAAAGGGAGAGAGGAAAAGTGTGTTTGTGTGAAAAAGAGAAGATGTAATGGGGAAGAGACAATTGTGTTTACAGGAATAAGTGTGAAACAGAGATTGAAAAAAAAAAAGAAATAGATTAATAGAGAGGCATGAATGAAAGAGAAAGACATATATAAAGATAGAATGGTAGACAGAGAGAACAAACGGATGAAGAGAAAAAGTGAGATGGAAGAAGATAAAATGAGAGATTTAAAGAGGGAGAGTGAAGGGCTATTAAATATGAACGGTAGAATTTTATGATCAAAACGGAGTGACACTTAGTTTGTGCGTTTATGTAAGTGTAAGAGCGAGAGGGAGAGAGAGAGAGAAAGAGAGAGAGAGAAAGAGAGAGAAATAAAGACAGACAGACAGACAAACAGACAGACAGATAGACAGAGACAGATGGGCCAGAAAGATAAAATCTAAGAAAGCAGAAGAGAGAGAAAGGAGAGGGAATATGGAATATGGACTGGGTGAGGTTACCAAAGACAAAGTGACAATCCGTGATAGAGAAGCGTAGAGTAATAACCGAAAAGAAAAAGGGACAGAAAAAAAATGAGTGAAAGTGAACGACAGTGAAAGAAAGAGAGAGAGAGAGAGAGAGAGAGAGAGAGAGAGAGAGAGAGAGTGAGAGAGAGAAGGAGAGGGTGAGAGAGAAAGAGGGAAGGAAAGAGATTAACAGACATAAAGAGTAGAGTTAAACGACAGAAAAAGAAGAGTTAAGAAATAGAAAGAGAATCACAAATTTGGAAAAAAGAAAACAAACAGCTTGAGAACAAAACTGAATGGTTGCAAGCGAAAGAAAGCAAGGAAATAAATCTGCATAATAATATCATCATGAAGCGTATTTTACGACCGAGCAAGACTGGGCAGCTTGCTAGAAGGTATTTAATTATTATAGTAAAAAAAAAAAATAATAATTATGACAGCCCCTTTAAGAAATACGTTTCTTATCGTTGAGCACTTTCTGTTGAATTAAAAAGTCGGTCAATTTAGCTCTTATGCGTAGATCATCGTATAACGATTTGATCACTGTCTGTCTGACGTAATGAACATTTAAATTAAAATGTTTAAAATTCAACGCTATTTCACATGATTAATGGTAGCCGAATGGATACGGCCTCCGCTAATCGAGCCAGAGATGTCTCGTGTCGCGGGGTTCGAATCGTTCGACTGGTAGTAATCGTGACACCCTGCACTGAAGAATCCCGAAAGGATGAAACACTAGTGTCTGTAGGTATTTAATTATTATAGTAAAAAAAAAAAAATTATGACAGCCCCTTTAAGAAATACGTTTCTTATCGTTGAGCACTTTCTGTTGAATTAAAAAGTCGGTCAATTTAGCTCTTATGCGTAGATCATCGTATAACGATTTGATCACTGTCTGTCTGACGTAATGAACATTTAAATTAAAATGTTTAAAATTCAACGCTATTTCACATGATTAATGGTAGCCGAATGGATACGGCCTCCGCTAATCGAGCCAGAGATGTCTCGTGTCGCGGGGTTCGAATCGTTCGACTGGTAGTAATCGTGACACCCTGCACTGAAGAATCCCGAAAGGATGAAACACTAGTGTCTGTAGGTATTTAATTATTATAGTAAAAAAAAAATAAATATATATATATATATATATATATATATTGTTGTGAATAATATTATCTCCATTTTATTGTTCATTTTGGGAAAGGTAATTTCCCTTTAACAGCAAGCCATTAATGCGAACAGAAAATACTGGAGTTTAAATTTCGTCTTGAAGAGATCTTGGTCTTTTCATTTTTGAACGCTGTTATAAAATTTCAAACGTTAAAAGTGGAACTACGAGTTAAGACTAGTGATCGATATCAAACATTTGGAAAATACGACGGTTTCATTTTATATTCGCAGACTTCTGATTTGTATCCGTTTTCACCCATTTTCTATTCCGGCATAAATAGCTTTCTTATGTTGACTAATATTTCCTGAATAGTGAGAGTATTAATGTGAGGGGTTAAATCAAACCCCTTCACATTAATACTCCCACTACCACTCATAATAACCTACATTCCGTTTAAGCATTGTTATTATCTAAGACACCTCATCTAAAAATATACAAACATAGTAACTCCGCCCCTATTTTATGTAACCCCTCTCTACACCTAGAACACATACACATAGACTTAATTGAGCAACTTCTTTCAACCAAACTATCCCATATACTCCCTGAGAATTTAAGCACACACGCTATCTACATACATTAAACCTACTATGACAAATATGCTATATACATCCATTACATAATGCAAACTACACTCCTCCCATATTACAGAAACCACATGTAGCTCGCCCAAACAGCCTTAATAATCTATTTCGCTCCTAATGATACTATCGCTAGACGTCGCATCCTTGTCATATTACCTAGCATCTTCTCGACTCTTCTTATGAGAAACATTAGTCTTCGAAATGCCATGGCATAAATAGTCCCTACTTACCGAGCACCCCTAAATAAATATGCACCCTATTGATTAAATAAATAAACTTGTATATATTAATATACAGTTTTTATACCTTCATTTACTTTCTTGTTTAAATAAGCTTCAATACACTTTTGTTGAGCTTTGTATTATTCCGATAGGTCTTCCCTTAAAGAATTGATTTTATTATCTTCTTTAACTTCGGCGCACACACACACACACACACACACACACACACACACACACACACACACACACACACACACACACACACATATATGTATACATATATATATTCGTGTATGTATGTATGTATGTGTGTGTGTGCATGTATGTATGTATGTATGTGAGTACGATTGTATTTTGCTTGAAAACCGAAAATAAAATCGATTGTAAATGTGAATATTTGTCTTTAATGGCGCTGCATGCAGTGATTCTACAATTGCAGTGTCGTGTTTTTGGCTTTGAAGAGTTTCACTGGCGCCATTAATTAGTTTGATTGGAACAAAGAAAGCTTCATTTGAAAATGACGTTACAATTCAATAAATAGCGACACGCAGAATGCTGAAAGTCCAGTATCCCGAGGACAAAAACTACACTAACCGAACAAGGCGAGAAAAAATACACAAATACTCACGTAGAAAGAAATATAAAAAGCACAAATACATAAACACGCTTACACATAAAGTGCAATGTATACACACAGGAAATAAATGCACCCTTCACATGAAAGCGAGAGACATTATGAAAAAAGCAATAATCATAAAACCAATGACTTTATTTCAGTACATATAAAAATCTGCGAATCCTACTCTTATTTGCAAAACAACTGCAATCCAAACATTGTATTGTAACCGAACCGTCATTAAAATTCACACGTGAATCTATATCTAGGAATATTTTCCACTAACTATTAAAGCTTGCATTAAGATATAATTTAGAGAAGTTCGGGCATTGGCTAATGCAAACAACCAAAGGATAGTATGTTAGAGAGTAATAACAACAACTTGATTCGTCAATTCATAACACTATTAGGCGTTGATATAAAAGCAAACGCGAACAATAAGTCCTCGCATTCATCGTGATGATTTCCGGCGGGAATGAAACGTCGACGCCTCTCTGTAGCCTACTTGACATATATGAATTGTCATTATTTTTTTTAATAAATGATCTCGCTTTTTCTCTCCACTAAATTGAATTATAATAAAATAAGCGAATATTTATTATGCACATCTTACCCATTCAACACCATCCTACAGCTTATTTCAGTAAAAAAAATTTCTGTATTTTCGATTTTTGCATAAATGATTACATTTATTCCGAGATTAATTCCTCTGAAAAAATTCATTTCTAAATAGAGTGTAGCAACATCTATAATCGACCCCATTTAACACAGAATCATAATTTTATACGAGAGAAAAATATGTTATCGCATCGCTACATTCCATAATTCAGGTAACTCTATTTCTTAATTTTGACTACTTGATAATTATACGTTTTCACTGATTTCAGTGTAAACAAACACATCCAACTGTCAGCCACCTTTCAGGTGACGAGTAAGTACAATTCCGACGTTGATCTTTTCATTTTCTGTTTTTCTTAATTATTTTTGCATAGACTCCTATAAATGAAACAAACAACTGAAATTTAATTGTTACATGTAATTCATGCTATCGCAGTAAAATAAACACTGTGATTTTTTTAGTACAAGCACTAGCAGTAGTTTCTTTGAAAATATTTTGTATTAAATCGTACGTCATTATAAAACAATAGCACTGTAATTATATATTTTATATAAATAGCACGGTAATTATATATTTTATATAAATAGACTGTAATTATTTACTTTATATAAATAGCACTGTAATTATATATATATTATATAAATAGCACTGTAATTATATATTTTATATAAATAGCACTGTAATTATATATTTTATATAAATAGCATTGTAATTATATATTTAATATAAATAGCACTGTAATTATATATTTTATATAAATAGCACTGTAGTTATTATATTTTATATAAATAGCATTGTAATTACATATTTTATATAAATAGCACTGTAATCATATATATTATATAAATAGAACTGTAATCATATATTTCATATATAAATAGCACTGTAATTATATATATTTATATAAATAGCATTGTAATTATATATTTTATATAAATATCACCGTAATTATATATTTTATATAAATAGCACTGTAATTATATATATTTATATAAATAGCACTGTAATTATATATTTTATATAAATAGCACTGTAATTATTATATTTTATATAAATAGCACTGTAATTATATATTTTATATAAATAGCACTATAATTATTACATTTTATATAAATAGCACTGTGATTATATATTTTATATAAATAGCACTGTAATTATATATATTATATAAATAGAACTGTAATTATATATTTTATATAAATAGCACTGTAATTATATATTTTATATAAATAGCACTATAATTATTACATTTTATATAAATAGTACTGTAATTATATATTTTATATAACTAGCACTGTAATTATATATATTTATATAAATAGCACTGTAATTATATATTTTATATAAATAGCACTGTAATTATATATATTATATAAATAGAACTGTAATTATAATAAACAAAAATTGCTAAATATTACGACTGCAAACAACTTATTATCTGCATGTTTGTCATTATTAAAATATCTCCAAAACTTTGTGTCTTATTTAGCGTTTTCCTCTTTTTTTTTGTTGGAGAAGGGTTTGATGATGTATTATTTTTTACTGTTACTTCCGATCCTTCAATTCTTACTGTGACGAAACTTCTGCTATCTCGATGAGGGTCAGTTTACTGAAACAAAATCAAAATTGTTTCAGTCTAGAAAATTTTTTTTTTTACTGACCAAGTAATAATACAAAAGACATCGTTTTAGCTTTTTAGCTTTTTCGATTAAAAAAAATGTTTTATTTGCATACAAATTACGATCGCCTTCGAAGGTTTTCTCTTAGTTGATTGGAGGAATAGTTGTTGGCAATTACATGCCAATACCTTGGAAATATATAGTTGGAAATATATCCGCAAAAAAAAAAACCGAATTCCAAATTAATAAAATTAAATATTTTACATTTTAAGTTGGGAAATCAATTTCTAACATCAATTTAAAGAAAATAAATACCTGAATGGTTTCTCAATTTTCGACCAGGAAAATTGCTATGGTGACAGTTTCATATTTCCTGAATACTTCTAGTCACGTTTCCTTGATTAAATATATATGATGGTGAGGAATATACTACTTCTAATCTTTCCTATTTTAGGAGGAGGCTGTTTCTGATATGCTGAAATTTAGCGACAAATTGACAAAAAATTTCATGAAATATTCCCGTGTACAGCTAAGTAAAAGTAACTAAAACAAATATAAATGATCTTCAGCAAAACTCTACACATTCCAAACAGAACTTCGTTTCTTATCATTCAGTCTCATTTTTTCCTGTTTGTAATATAATGAGGGTAGAGGGATATACTATTTGAATTAGAAAATGTTTAGTTCTTTTAGTAGGGGTGGCGTTTGTTCAATTCTGAAATTACTAGCCATTTGACAAAACAAGATCATGATTTTTAGAGGGAGGGGGCGTTTTCCAATTATAAAACTAGCGACCACTTCTCAACAGTCCATGATGGAAAATTCCCGTATTAAGCCAAGGGAAAATGACGATAACGATCGTTAACGAACTTCACTAAAGTTCCTAATCAATTCATTTCATTTTTAATCTAAAATAATTAAAACTAAAATAACATAATATAATCATAAACTAACCTTAATATCATAGCCCTAAACAAACACTTATATAGCACAAACATTATCCTAACATAATCCTAAACGAACCCTAATATAACACTAACATAACCGTAACATAACCCATAACGAAATCCTAAACTAACCCTAATATAACACTAACATAAGCATAGCATAACCCTAAATTATCCTAACATAACACTAGCATAAGCCTAAAATAATCATAACGTAACCCTTAAGTAACCCTAATATAACACTAACATAACCGTAACATAACACTAAATCTTCCCTAATATAACATTAACATAACCCTAAAGTAACCCAAAGTAACCTTAATATAACACTAACATAACCGTAACATAACTCTAAACAAATCCTAATATTACATTGAGATAATCTTAACGTAACCCTAAACTAACCCTAATATAACACTAGCATAACAGTAGCATAAAACTAACATAACACTAAAATAAGTTTTAGTCTTGGTTTGCACAGTCGGTTTAGTTCTGTCCATATTATTTAGAAGCATTGAAACAAACAAATAACTCTCGTCCTAAAAAAAAATCCACACAGTAATTCCCCAATCTAAAACTTAAAATATTTTGCGGATATTTTTATGTACTTAAATCGTTTTTTTTTTATTTCATACCGCGAAACGCTGAGGCGCGAGTACTGCTAGTGATAATATAAAAATATTTTATGTAGTTCAGATTTGTTCTTATGAGAATCAATTTCCAAAGCAAATGAAGCTAAATATTCAATGTTTTAATGTTTCGAATTGTTATAGAGCACTACATAAATAAAATGACGAATAAGCGTTATATTATGCTGCAATTTAATGCCTAATGCCAAATTCAGAGAAGCAAGTAAAGAACTTATTACATATATCCTATATTATATTTCTCGCAAGTCTGTATGTTGCTGTGTATTTTTACAAAGTAAAAATTACTCGTAGTCTCAAAGTAACTAAAAAAAATAAGATGAAGAAAACGTCAGGCTTGACCGTCACATGAACGCTTTCCTAGTGCAACAACGCTTCTCATTTTTGTTTTGTTTACTTGCCTCCCCACGAGGCCAGAGTTTGAGACATTACTATATTCAATGCAATATTGTATGTTTTAAGATATAGTTTTAAGTCTTACAGCTAAGTGATTGTGCAGAGGAAAATATTTTTAAAAACTTAGTTACGCATCCGGGAAAAGCCTTATTTTTTTTAAATATGTTTATTTGTAAATTTATTTGGGCATTATTGTAAATATATCTCTCTTAACCAGTCTATCTCCCTATTCGTTCAAATTTTTATCGGAAACTAATGGGCCGATATCGCTAAAATTTTGAACGAACCTTAGTTATGATATGGTGCAGCTAACTAAAAATTCGTTCGAGGAATAGGTAGGAATTAATAGGCGTTAATAGGGATTAGTATTTAATGCAAAAATGAGCACATTTGTAACCATATTCAACCGTCAATTTTGCAGAAAACACTTATTCTAAATCAACAGACAATAACTTTTGCTATTTTTTAACAAACGACTCTCATATCTATACAATATGATAAATATGATACAATATGATATATAATATGAAAATGGCCAAATTCTTACCACATACACATGTTTTATCATTTTCTGTAAATCATAAGTAGGGATTATTGCTCTGCTGGTCATATGATTAGACCAAAGTCAACAGTTAACTTTTTATGAACACTTAGGATCAAGTGGCCAACAAACTAACCACAGTTAAAGGAATACTAAGGTTCATTTATGTCTGCGCAAGCGGACATATCTGGAAGGTTGTTATCAGTTTAGTATTAAACAGCCAGTTAGGCCGGATCTTAGCATTACGCATTTAAATTAGACAGCATAAGTATATTTCTCTTAAATCGTATGTTTTAAGATCAAGTGTTTAAACTGAGAAAAGAGACATAACTCAAGTAAAAAGTATGAAAACATTGAAAATGATATCTATATATATATATATATATATATATATATATATATATATATATATATATGTGTGTGTGTGTGTGTGTATATATCTTGCGATGGGTGAGGATAAATATATATATATATATATATATATATATATATAGATAAATAGATAGATAGATAGATAGATAGATCTTACTCTGGTGCGGATTGCGAACCTACGTGACTTATGGTTTGCCATTCCTTCCGATCCAGCGCAAGTTCTGTTAAAAGATGTCCAATCAAAAGCATTTTCTCTCCTTGACCTTCTTCTGCCTGTTTTGCCTTCTAACATATCCTTAAAGCATAACTTTGACAGGCCAGTGATTAATCGTTTGACATGGACAAAAAGTTTTAGGGCTTTACTTTTGATTTTATCAAATAGAGAGGTGGTAGGCAAGTAGTTTGACAGAGGGTGGATAATTTGTTTGCTTTTTTTTTTCGACCAGGCGATGTTCCATAATGAAACGCATTATCTGATTTTGAAGCACCTTAATGCAATTGGCTAGTTGATTAGTCTGTGATACAATCAAGACCATATAAAACTACTGGAAGGGCATAAATTAAATGAACTTTTACTTTGACAGTTATTGGTACCCGTTTTGATTTTAGAATGATGCTGTGTTTTTGGAAAGTGGCCCAACTCAGCCAGATTCTGTGTTTTAATGTTGTCCTGTGATCATGGAGAAAGTCAGTTTATGCCCTAAATAAATTAATTGGGTGAGCTGTTTGATGGGTTTACTGTGGACAGTAATGTTTAGGTTAAACTGATTTAGCTGTAGACATACATTCTGTTTTCTCTAGGTTTATTTTTAATCCTATCTCCTTTGCATTCCCTGCTAATACATTGACAAAACCTTGAAGTTTATGTGTGCATTCATTAACAAGAGCGATGCCATCAACATGAGAGAGATTGGAAAGGATTTGTCCACCTATAGAAAAACCGCTTTGGCAAGTCTCTTCCGACTTAAGCATAACAGCAGGTAGTGCAACACAGAACAGGATTGCTGAAAGCATATTTTTTTATGTTTACTGAGCGACTAAACCCAAGGTCACTTTTTATAAAAGCCTGTGATTTGTCTTAAATTGATTTTTGAAGATTAATGTAGTTTTTGTTGAGGGGTTTTGTCTAAAATTCACCAAACTTTTTCTAATTTAGTACTATCGAAAGCTTTTGTAAAATCGATAAAAATAATATATAATGGTTTTATAAACTGGGTTGATATTTCAATCAATTGGCTAAGGGCAAAAATCTGTTCGACTGTGCCCCTTCAGGTCGATAGGCCGGTTGGGAATCGGGGAGATAAAGATCACTTGCGATTCTGTTGCCAATGGTAGTCATCAAGAATTTATAAACATGGCTCAACAAATTATAAGTCTATAGTTTTTACATTCGGACCTGTCATTCTTTTTGTACAAAACAACCTTGTAAATTTTTCTCTCTCTTCTTTTTTTTTAATGAAGAGAACTGGTAACTTTAAATTATTGAGATTCTGATTTTATCTTCTCCCACACTTTACTATTTTCGAGGACTAAAACTTCGTATTCTATAGTGATAAGGAGATGACTTAAACTAAAAAAAAAAACCTACGTTCCTGTCTTATTCTATTCGAAGTATCTCGCAAGCGATTTACGAAGCCTGTCAAGACGATTTGAATCTGTAAACGTAAACTCGAATTTTAAATAATTTAACACTTTTAGACTTCAGCATATCATATTCCAAATTCGGCAGTTTTAATTTCTTTTCGATCAATTTTAAAACAATCTATCGGCACCCATCTTCCACATTTAGATTTCATACTTATTATTTATTTGATATTCATTAAAATTTTAAACTTTAAGCAAAAAGCAAAAAAGAAACATTAAGTATTGTACACATTTCTCTACTAACATATTTTATATCACTGTTGTAAATTCAAAGCTTTACATCTTAAATTATATAAGGTCAATTTAACATTTAAAATAATTAGAATAAGGTTTGTTGACTGATTGATGGAAATGTTTGTCGAAGTATCGAAATATCGCTAAAGCCCAAAACAATCATACAAGACAAAAATAAAAAGAATGACTAAAGAAGACAACACATAAAAGATTTTATGTTCAATATTCTGTTGAACGTATATTTTCTTGCGAACCTAACACCCTTTATATAATAGTCGTCTTGGGTGTTCCTCCTCTATAAAAACGCCTGTTTTTAAGGAGAGGGTTTCTCCCGAAATATCTAAACATCATTGTAGAATAATTTTAACCATCTAAGATTCTATTAACAGTAAGTGAAAACAACTATTTACTGAAACAATAAATGGAAATTTTACTAAAATAAAAGAAAACTATAACATATATTGTCTTCAATGTTTCAATTTTGTTCATCCTCCTTTTCACTGGTATTGCTTATTAGGTATTGCATGCATAATTATTAAATACCATAGTTATTTACCAAGAAAGCTTCAAGAAAATTACCATACGTTTTTTAAATAAATGTTTTTCTTTTTCTTCATGAAGATTTTTGGGATTGGCAGATAAAGAAATGCACTAAAAGAACAATGCGGTCTCGTTGGGCTATAATTCGTTCACGTCAACCTAACAGCATCGAGACTGAAAAAAGAGATCCAGGTTTGGCTTCAGAAAGAGTGCTACGACTTTGTACCCTTCTCTCACTGGGCCCCCTCATCCTCCGATCTGAACCTTCTGGACTACTTCGTTTGGTTATACGTCGAGAACATCACGAACATGACCTCCCACAGCATCAAAGCCAGCTTGATTGCCGCCATCCGCCGAGTATTCGATAGCGCTTGTGGAAAAGGCATGCTCCCAGTTCCGGACCTGTATCGAGGCGGTGATTGAGGCTGAAAGCGGCTACATTGAATATATGTCAGCTCTACTACATAATCAAGTTATTTGAATATATTTTTTTCCATAAAAATGTTAAAATAAAGCTGTAGTGTTGTTTTTGTTGAGGCGACAAATTTATCGTTCCATATAGTATGTATACTTAAAAAAAATTTGTATCACACCAATAAACATTTTACTCGGCACCAATGTCAACCGAGTATAGGCTATTATAGATTTTTTCCTTTGTTGCGGTATTGTTCGGGTTCTATGCAGTTCTAAAGAGTTCCTTATGCTCTGTATTATCGTTTAGAAAAGGAATTAATTTATTGCTAATCACCTGATGCGCCCCTACCGATAGGTGGCAACAAGGTTGCCCAGGCATTTTCTGTAGTCCAGGATGCTCTTCTAGAGCACTAGCATTTCAATTTCACTTTACGATCCTTGTGTCACATCATCCAGCCGTGAGGGATAGAGTAGATAAATGTATCAAGAAAACGAAAATAAAATGCCATGGGAGATGAAAACTAAACACCGTTGAGATATATTTAAAGGCTATTTTTTTAGTGAATGGTATGCTAAATTACGACGACGTTGACAACGACGAAATGACATTATTTATAAAATTTAATGTTTTGTTGAAATGTCCGAATTAAAGTTTTAGTTTTCATCTAAAGTGAACATGTCGGTAAGGTACTCTAGTAAAATAAGTCAGAATATTCAGGGTGGAGTAGAGAGTGTCTTTTTTCACCTTCTGTTATCGCGTCTGCCAAAATTCTAAAACTGGTGATAAGCGTGCCAGGAGAAGAAAAATGACGCTCTCCGCCCGAGTTGGATTCCGATTTCATAATATGAATATTCTAGAGCTGATTTATACAGAATCCAGTCAACAGGAATTCTCGAGTGTCACCTTAAATAAGTTAAATAGACGTCAGCTCATATAAACCAATCAAAATAATCACTTGAAACGCTGCGAACAGCGGTTTTAGCTGCGCCCATTTTTATGAGAAGCGGCGGTCTTATTTCAGTTGGGTCGATTACGTTTAAGTCTGAATCGCTTAATGCGTAGACAGAAGAGTCATATCTTAAATAGCCGTTGGCTAAACACATGGGATTTAATCGCTTTTTTAAGATAGAAAATTTTGATAGAAAGTCATTTTAAAATGGCGCCTAGTGCATTGCGATTTTCAATACAGATTCTGATATTTAAAAAAGGGTTTAGATGGCATTACATATAATGCCATCTAAAACCCTCATTTAAATATTAAAATATTTCAGATTTGCATTAAATTTCATTAGAAACAATCATGCAAGATTGCTGGATCTACAATTTCTTCTTTTAAAAATCAATTAATGGATTTTGATTAAAATCGGAATAAGGGTTCTAGCCATAAAGTTGAGGAGTATTGATTTTAAATTAAAGAAGGGAACAGAAAAGTGGTGCAAAACTGTTCGGTCATATTTCAGTTTCATCTAGAATGTTTCAGCCCCAATGGTATTTACATGCATAAAATTCTTGTTTTTTTTTTAAACAGACTCATTCGATGTTATATAATGAAAATAAATACAAATATATCCACTTGTTCATGGAGAAATATTTATATCCACTGAAACGTGTATATGTTGCAGATTAGAACACTGCGAAGAAAAAGACTCAGATACGTTAGCTAGTAGATGAAGTTTGCATAAGTGGACGAAGATAGATACAAAAAGAAATAATACGTGGCAATATGAATCTAACATGCGTATATTTGAAAGACAATGGAATATAAGTAAAAACTTCTGTAATAGATTGTAAATGAAGTGAAATCGTATAAAAGCCAGAGAAACATGTTTACAATGAACAAAGCTAAATGTAAACAAAGGAGTTCAGAATTTAGTTTAAGCAAAAGTACGGAATATGTTAAAATATTTACATGAACTAAGTTGACCTATTGTACGAAAATAGTTTAGGAATAAATAACGTTGATCTTCTTGCTGACATGAGTAAATTGGAAAGTTTCGATAAAAATAAAGTAAGCAAGCACATCGAGAGAGAAGGTACCAGTCAGAGATTTGAGCTAGGATCGACAACTTCCCTTGGCGAAATCACGACGACTTATGTTCACAGAAGCTTATAGGGCGCATATATCAAGATGTAAGAAATCTAGAGAAGAGGTAGCAAACTCCAAGGAAGCCACAAAACCGTGGATGCATGAAATAAATCTACAGAAAATATGAAAAGGTGTCTTGGTGTTACTGCTTGGGTGGAAGTAAAGATCGTTTTTAGTAATGTTTCAAACAGGTGCCAACCGCCGTAGAACAAAGGAAAGTATAAAAAGGTATGTCCCCATTTGTCTGTGCGCCATGTAAACAAGAATGGTTTACTTGAACAGTTTAAAGGTATAAAAAGCCACACACATCCACACACAGTCAGTATCAAGGTGACATCATTGCATTTTATACATCCATCACAGAGACACGTATGCGTGTCTGTATATACAGCGCAAGACGACACAGCGCATATAATATATATATATATATATATATATATATATATATATATATATATATACGCGATTATGTTGGGCGATTAGCATTGTAAAAGTTAATAGTCATTATCGAACTATCTGCCTATCTATGCTATTCAATGATATTCTTAAAATAGTTTCATTGGGAGTTATTTATTGTTTATAGAATAAAGTGTAGCAATGGATTTTAGCTGATATTTTAATATAAATTAGCTAGGTTAAATATAAACAAAATAACCCTGGCCAGGCAGACGTGGAAAGGTCACACGTAAGGGATGCGTGTGCTTTTGAATGATGACGTAACGGAACTGAGGTCAGAGGTCGGGAAGTTTAGAGTCGACAGTTGGAGTTTGATCACCAGAGTGAAAAGACGACAGAGTTGGGGGTCTAGTCACACAGGTGAATAGACATACTTGACGGCCAGGGAGCGAGCTAGGAAGAAGAAATATGTAGAAGAAATGCAGAAATGTGAAACCATTTGAGACAACTGAATAAATTTATATTATAAAAATATAAAGTATTGTTCTTGTGGTTTCCCAAAAGAAAGAACTGATGTCTCAATTGGATGGCGCTAGTCGTTTCATGGTTGCGTCATGGAGCTCAGCAAGTGAAGATACAAGAACTCTTCAAGAAAAAATGGTATGAAGCATATATTATTATTCTTATATATGAACTGTAAAATATACCGGTGTGATAACCCTGACACAACATGACTCAGTTTACACGTCAATATCATACCCTCTTTACTAAACAAACATACATGCGATTAATACGTTTTAATACAGATGTTATAAGAAAATATCATTAACAAACTATCAGACACAACATATAACATATGACACGTTTTATAATATTAAATCCACCTCGTAATACAACAATTAAAGACAATACATGCATTTAAAAAGACACGATGGGTTGTATATAAACTCGTTATACAACATCAACGTTTTGAGTTATAGAATAATACATGCAAAACATGTGCTTTGTTCAATTTATAAATGGTATATACATTCAGTATACAATATACAATATTATTTCTGTACACAGAAATGTGTACGTAGCAATTCTAGATTATTTTTATTTGTTATATTAAGAACTTTATGACACGTGAACTTCCTAAAGAAAGATAAAGATAGAAATCTAGAAATGTCATTTTTATCTGCGAAAACTCATAGATAAAAATTAGTTTTTTTTTCTAAATAGACACATTTGATGTTATATTATTAACTAGCAGGGCGCCCGGCATTGCCCGGTCGTAAAATACGCTTAAGTATGATATTTTGATTAATGCAAGTTTCGTACTTATTATTATATTTTATTGGACATAATATATTGTAATGATTTAAAAAGTAAAAACAGAAAAAAAAAAAAATAAAAAATGACTCGTACATCACCACCGAGAATCGAAACCAAAACGTTAAGCTCATGACATTAACGGCACAGGAAAAGTCGTTAACGAAAGAGAAAAAGTTCGCTGCAAAGCTAAAAATTAAAACATAAACCAACAGCTACTACGTTATGAATGCATATTCGTAATGTCGGCGTTCGGCCTTCAATTGGCAAATTTAATTTTTTTAATTTTCATACTTTTGTACTGGTTTTCTCGGGCTAAAACCCAAATATAAAGCTTCGTATGGGTTCAAATACCTTATATATGGAGTTTCATGTCTGTAGACCAAAAACTCTGGGAAGAGTTTGGTAGGCAAAATTTTTAAAACAAAAATATATACGTTTACACCAATATATGTAGAAAGACGTTTGCGTTTACTATAAACTTTTTACGCAAAAAGTCTTAGGCGGCATAAGACTAATCCCACACCTGTGGATTGAACTCAATGGTTTCTCTTTGATGTGGACGCCTATAAACACTGCAATACGGAAGTATGTTAGTTCCTATGTTTCAGGGAATATATATCGCTATTTTCTTTTATCAACATTTTTTCTTTCTAAATCCTTTTTCTATTCCACTGAAAAACAAAAAATCTCTCCCACTGTTTTCTGAGGAATATACTTTTGTCTCTGATGAGTTGTTTTTACTATTCAACTATTATATATATATATATATATATATATATATATATATATATATATATATATATATATATATATATATATATATATATATAGGGTGTCCGAGACAAATCTGACAATGTGTTGATATTATCTCATTTAGAGCGGTAAAATGCAACAGATATCTGAACTAATCTTGAGTTTGAGAATGGAAAATCATGAGCAACTAGAAAAACTCGGAATATTGAAAGAAAGTGACCTACATCATTACGTATTGCTGCAGATGGGAAAATTTACAAATTTAGGTAAGAGAAATGCCTACACCAAGTTCCAAATGAAAGGTATTGTGAACCGCAGTAGTGGCCAGCAATCGAATCATTGTGAATAAAGTAAAAATAATGCTCTCTACTTGGCAACAACGATCAAGCTGATCTAATACTTAAACTTAATAGCTCAGATGGAGGAGGGAGATGTTCTCGAGAACTCGAAGACTCAATGTAATGAAATAAGATGAAAGCTGTGATAATTAATGGGGAAAGTCCATTTACAATATCGAGACCCACTCAAGAAGATAAAAATCCATAAACTCCTTATAGAGCGAAAGTAAATGAATGCGATGCGAGTGTTTGGAGGGATAAGATCACTCGAACACCGATGTTTTGTCGAAATACTTTTGACAATTACAAACATAATTTTAGACAGCAATTTCTGTACAGTTAAAACTCCTAAATAGTTTTCTTTTGTTCACCCATAAAGATTGCACTCGGTTGGTGACCAATCATTTACGACTTAACTAAAAATTAAACTAAATCTGCCATACAACGTTCAGGTGTGTATATGTATGTGTGTATGTGTTGGGCAGCAGGGAGCTCATATTTAAAGATGACAAGAGTTCATATTGGGGACACATTAACCATGGTGATGATGAGGGAGTGAAGAAATTTATACAGACTGGGATGATTCTTAGAGGTTTAATATCAATGCGGACTGCATGATATGATGCAACAACAGTTCTTATACACATATAGAGAGGAGGATGAGGAGAAGGAGATACTTCACTTATGATGATGGTGGGGAGGACAAATATTACTTGGAAGGGTTGTAAAAAGTTCGTTATAGATGATGATAAAACACATTTACCTTTTTTGTTGTAATGACGAGCGAACAGTTACAAACATAAATGGTGATTTCTTTATTCATCTGATCGACCAATCGATGATGTCAGGAATTCAAACTTGGATCTACATGGTCTAATCTTCTACCCTTCGCCTCTAATCGACTGATTCTCTCTCCTCAACTCTCTACATTAACTGACTGACGACTCAACTCTATCCTCCAACTCCGAACCCACAGAATCATATATTGAGAAAACTCCTTTGTTTATGACGTCAGAAGTGTGTTTTTCAAACGTGACTAATTTTCACGTGGCTTTACATATGTTTGTCCAAACACACTTTTGGCAAACAAAAGAATCCTCAATACGAATATCTAATCTATTTTTAAACAATATATTTTTAATTTGCATTGTCCATTCTTTTAACTGACATATTTATATTCAGATTTCTAAAAGAATGGACAATCGATTCTTTCTCCGATATAAACAATATTTAACTGTTTCTAATAGAATTAACAACAGACTGAGTTTCTAACATTACATTTTTCCATTATCTTTAATACTTGCCTACAGGGTTCGATGCTAACCTTCTCCTAATATCATTTTCACTTATCTAGTATGCCTTCTTACTTACATGACAAAGGACAACCCTTCATGTAACATATGTGCGCGCGTGTACATAAAATTGTATGTGCGCGTGCGTAGGTTAAAACTCACAAGGAAAGGAAAATTCATTTTTCTACAAACAAAAATAGTTGGTTTTCTTTTATTTTCTCATTTCGTACGTAATTTTGCGAAGACATCAAATATATTTACAAATAATAATATTGTGTTGAAAATATAAGTGACGCAATATACTCCCGGGCAAGTCCGGGTCGAGTCAGTTAGTCAGATAAGATCATAAAATCAGCTTCGCAAAAATCAATTCGCAATCGGAGCCGAGTCAATACAGCAGAACATTTGAACAAGGTACTGATAAGAAAGAACTCTAAATAGTTTCAGATAACTATTAATAAATGTGCTGAGATAAGTGCTGTGCATTATTTCAAAGTACCTTCTCTCTTACTCATCTCTCCTCTCTCTCTCTTTCTCTCTGACAGAGAATCCCATTGTTGTCATTTGATGCAATTCCCATTTACGTCAACACGAAGGGCTTCGTTCAGTCACGATGTCACACGAGTGTAAAACTTCTTCACCTTGACTTCGTAAAACCATTACACTACACAGGCATGAAGAAGTAGGTCAAGAGGTTGTAACGAAACGATGAGGAATCGCAGTCTTCTTCTTCTTCTTCTTCTTCTGCTTCTTCTTCTTCTTCTTCTTCCGTTTCTTTTTTTCCTTGTTCTCGTATCGTTTATCACCCTCTTTGTGGCCCCCTTCTCTATATTCTGTTTTCTTCTTGTCCTCTTGCTTGTCCTCCTTGTGACACATTCCTCTTATATTTGTTGTTGTTCTTCTTTTTATTTTTATTTTCCTTTTGCTTGCCCTTTGCACGTGTACACGCACGTACTGCTGGCGCGCACTTGCGGTAAAATCAATCAGATTAACCACTGCAAAATATTTAACTAAGCGCGTCGAACGTATAAAGGCGTTCTGAACTGCCATTTTGATGAAAGTGAAAATACAAGCACTATAATAATAAGCTCTTTAACATTGATCATACCCATATATTAGTCTGACGAGGGCCTTCTTGAAGTGAAACGCAAAGAAAATGTACAGTTTATTGATTATAACTATTCCTACAAAAATTCCGACCTATCTGACTCTCACAAAAGAGTCATACTTCGTAAATTTAATTCACTCAAAAATGTACTACCACTTCTACATTGGATATATTTTTCAGCTTAGGTCATCATTGTTAGCTTTCGTCCAATAAAACTTTCCTGGGTAAATATAGATGTATCTCTCCATCTTATTATCTTATTTTTGCGGCGCTTTGACTGACTACAATCCTATTCGTAGAATGTTAGAATATAATTGTTGAACACTAAACAAACAAAGCATCTCCGATTGTACTATTAAAGCAAACAAAATTTATTAAGCTGCAATGCTTCTTTTTTTACAAAAAAAAAAAAATCTTGATAAATACTTGAATTAATCACATTTTCTAACATTCGATATACAAAATGAAAGCTAAATGAAATTCTTTACCTTTTAAACGATTGTTTTGCTTACATGTATAGAACGAAGGACTATTATCGAAAATACCACTAAAATATATTATTGTCCAAAATATAAAAAGTTGATGAACTTTCCACGAATTCTAAGCTTTATTTTTTTCTTTGAGTTCTCCATTGTTAACAACAAACTCTTCAATAACTGCCTCAGTGCAAACATAACATGTATATAGAATGACAAGATATTCTAGTGTTGGCGTTGAGCGATTTTTTCTAGCTACGAAGTCTCACCCGTCCTCCCTTCTCGGTGTATTTTAATCCTTTACTCCTTAATAAAAATTAATGTGTTATTATTTGTACATTTTCATATATACAAATATAATATATGAGTCCCGCCTAACAAAAGTTTGCGGGGTAATCAGGGTAATTTACGTTGCATCGTGTCGTTATTATCTTACGGACTACATCATTTCAAATGTAGAGGAGAAGCGAGAAAGCAAATAGCAAGTCAAGTAACCCCTGCCGTCCGAAATACGTTCTGAAAAAAATCCTACACTCTAAATAAAACTGTTGTGTAGTCGGGAATTCATATCGGAGACCCATAATACAGAAGATGATAATGACATTTATATACTGTTTACATGACGTGATGACTGTGATGATTCTTGGGGACTTCATATGATTATTAATACCAGCTGAGAATTTTATGCAACGGTTCTTGTTAACACAGATAGACGGGAGATACATTATTGATGATGGCGGAGGGGGACACATAATACTTCGAGAGAGTTACACAAAATTTGTTTACAAGATGATAGCCAAAACACATTTACCCTTTCAGTTGAAATGACGTTAGGCGAAGACAATGGTTTACAAATATGATGGTTTGCACATGCATCTGCACGCCTCTGATAAATAAAGAAATTCCTAAATTGAATTGTACAGTTTTTAACCTATTTTATTAATCATTATTTCTACACTCGCATTGTCCATTCTTTTAACTGACATATTTAATATCTAGTTATTCCTAAAAGAACGAACAATCGACTGTATTCCTAAATTGAATATTTATCTCTGACATAAATAATATTTTGTTATTTCCAAGAACAATGACAATCGACTGCATTCCTGGGATTTCAATATGTACTCTTTTCTTACTGGGTTCGATTCTAACCTTTTCCAAATATCATTTTCAAACTGATCTAGTTTGCTCTTTTACTTACTGGTATTTGTCCCTTTTTACATAAAACGTCAACAATTAGTGAATTTTTATTTCTTTAGGCCATCAAAAATAGCAATAGTAATTAATAAATAAAATAAATACATAGAAGATACTGCCGAGTCTGCTGCAAAGAAGATGGGATCCCTTTGGCGACTAGAAAATTTATCACACTTGCCAATATCATATACCGCTATATAGCCACTATTCACTAATACATGAAGTATTGTTGGGTTGATCCGTTCCCCTTGGTCTCGGCGCAGAAGAGTCTCTAACATATCTGGCGCCATCTACCAAGAGTCTATTTTACAAGTACTTCCACAGAATGTGCTCAGACAAACTTACTGCATATGCACCATGCAACTTATATTACCCTGATTACCTCGACTAATAACAAAATTCTACCCCTTTATTTATAAAATCCGAAGATGCCCAAATTCTATTCAAATAACTTATTTCCTCGGAACGTTTGCTTTTGAACAACCCCTGTCTCTGCTGACTATTTCCCAACTGTGCCAACAAGCAGAAATTTAAACGCAATGTAAATAAACAGCTTGCTGCTCTGCTCCCCACTTAGAATCTCCACTATAATTCTGACCTCTAATAACAATAGTCTCTTACATCTCAGTCGTATTGTTTGGGGTGATCTAAAGTAAAAAGAGAAATTTATATATAAAAAATTTAATTGCTGATGCAATTCTATTTTTTCATATGAATAATAGTGCAAACACTGGAGAAGCATAATTTTTGTTTTTTTCCTTCGTAATTTTGAAGGAGGGTATACATAAGAAATATCTATAACTTTGAATAAATGGTTTTACTTATGACAAGGTATACAATTCAAATATAAGTTTATGTGCGTGCTAATTTTAATGATATTAATTTTAAACAAACTAAAGGACGATAGAAAATACCGAATTAATTAAAAACGCCATTTATCCTTTGTAAATAAATAGCGTCTTTTGAAGGATTGGTTATTTAATGTTTGTGGCATTGTCAAGTGAATGGCGGGAAGAATGGAAGCGTGAAATGATCAGCCAATCAAAATCTGTCTTGTTTTAATTAAATTTTGTGAGGATGGGGAATGGATGTGGGAGAAGAATATTGAAAAGGGCGGGTTTAGATGAAATGATGATGTGACTAGAAGACATGAACAGAGAATGGAATTAGACTATGGAATAAGGAAAATAGCGAGGAGTGGAGGAAGGTGGAAATAGATAAAATAAGAAAAGATAGATATGAATATATTGAAATAGATTGATAGATATATAAATATCATCAAAAACATCAAATCAATCAAAATAAATGTTCAAATGTTTTTAAAAAAATATAACACCTATATCACCATCAAACGGGTTACTGTTATTTAAATCAATAATACAACATACAATTTTGAACTACTGTTTCTGTATATATATATATATATATATATATATATATATATATATATATATATATATATATATATATATATATATAACTACTTCATTTACTCACATAAAATTAATATACGAAAGTATAGATTTATGCGTAAACTTTAAGTATTTATTTCAAAAGTACTCAATACGTAGGTAGAGCTAGTTAGTAATTTATAAATATATATGGCTTAATCGCCATATATATTTGATAAATTACTATATATATATATATATATATACACACACACTCGCGCATATATATATATATATATATACACACACTCGCGCATATATATATATATATATATATATATATATATATATATATATGTTTAAAGAAAAAATAGAAAAAACCGAATGAAATTATTAAAAAATCAACGTTTCGTCCTTGTTTCCGAAGACATCTTCAGGATAATTGAAATAAAAATGTGATAAAAGAAAAAGTCATAGATCGTGCGAAAAAAGACAGTTTTTTAAAATCCAACCCATGTCGGGAAAGGACGAATATCGCCATATATATTTGATAAATTACTATATATATATATATATATATATACACACACTCGCGCATATATATATATATATATATATATATATATATATATATATATTTCAAGTGACGAATATCTAAAGACATTTAAATCCAGAATTTGCATAACTATTTCGTAAACAGTTCATAATTAATTCATGCTTGTTATTATTCATTTCTAATTTTATTTTCTTATTTTTTCTTTATATATGTTCCATCAATATTAAGAGTAATTAATTCAAATAATAAAATATGAATAACTTACTAAAAACATCACTCGCATGAATTCCTCTCGACGAACATAAGCAATAAAAGTACAAGAAAAGGTGATGCCTTCTTCTCAATCTCTAACAATGTCGTAATATTTGTTAATTGTTTATAAAATCTGACATCTGTTTTAAGAAGTTTCCATTTAATTCTTAAATTTCGAAAATCGCAATCGAACGGCAATCGATTGTTACTGTCATTTAATAGTTAAAACCTGATATTTATCTTCACTATTAGATACAAATCAGGAACGGTTTTAAAAACAAATATATTTAATAGCAATTCGTCACTTTTTTTGAAATAGAGGATCCCTCCCCTCCTTAAAGAAGCTCCTTGCTTTTTGTAATATTCTCGAACTGACTTTCACCCCTGACCTGAAGTGGAAGATTTGTTGCTAAGGTCGCTGGAAAAATGTTTGGATCATTCTACCGCTCTAGATAGCATCTGAGTCCTGAACCAGTCCTCTCTTTGCCTAAAAGTAAGACATGCATTAGGATTTTTACACCTTGGGAGGAGGTGCCGCTCAAAAATTCTCTTCTGCAGTGACCGCGTGAGTACAAAAGTTGACTTCGAAATCTAGTTGGAAATGTCACCTTATCTCTACAGTGTCATTCTCACAAAAGCGACATAACTATTCCTTTTTTTAGTGTACGATTATTTTCATGGTTGGTGTTCATCTAAGCTCCAATATCTAGCCCTTTTCTATATAACAGACACAAGAACGTATCTATCTATAACACTGTAACACGTGTTCCTTTTTCTGATGTACTTGAAGCTAAATAGAAATTGCATAATGAAGTTTTTTTTCCAACGATTTCCCGTTTGTGGAGCGAAATAGCTAGAAGTTATTTCCCATGGTCGATATTAAATTTAATGTTAAAAAAAAACTATTAAATAGTAAAAATTTTGCCCAAATCCGATTATCGTTTGTGATCCTCAATATGTTTGTTTCACCATCCTCCAGTAGAAAACACACTAAAACTTGTCCTCGAGTGACCTTTATGCCTTTGTAAGCGATGACTCGTTAGTGAACTAACTATGCAAACATAAAATTTAAAAGCAACTAAGTGTTCTGTCCATAACTTTCATCTACACTTTCATATGTTACTTAGATTACAAAAGAAAATATTAGATACACAAATGCTAGGGAAGTAAACGTAGGATTACACGATTGAAGGTAATTCATTTAGCGGTCCAAATATAAGAGCAAACCAATTTTCACTATACACCGTAGAATACAATCCACAAGCTATTTCAAGACTAAAAATACATTGTGGTATATATTCGAAGAAGGTTCTGCAGTTCCTGCCATCGGCTTCATTCTTTTGAATTAAATAAAAATTGAAATATCGTAGTGGAATCAAACTTTTCACAACCTGAAATCAGAAAGGCTTAAAAAGCGAAATGGATATACAGGGTGACCCCCAAAAAACGGGCTCCAACTCTAATTAGGCCCCGTTTCTTAGTGTTTTGTCCGAATGAAATGAAACTTTGGTCATAACTAGTTTATTATATTCAAAAAATCACATCAAAACACTAAGGTCTTTGGCCTTTTTTTTCTCCGTTGACTGTAAAAATGCTCAGAAAGTTGATAGCGTGTTTTTTTTTTTTTTTTTTTTTTTTTTTTTGCATTAAGTGATTTGTAGGTTGAATATTTTTATTCAATTATATTTCACTTTTTATTCATACAAATCCTTTTATTTATACAGCTCGCCGTATATTAGATATAATTACATAATATATATATATATGCATACCCATACAAAAGAAAAATCAAAGATGGCGTAAATATCATTATAGTTATTATAACAATCCAAATATTCATGACTAAATACTGTTTTCTTTTCTTTTTAAAGTAAATGAGTTCTTATTATTCAGATGAGTCATGGGAAAACATTCAAAAATGGACATAATAATTAATTGATTGTTTCTACGCTACGAAACGGGTGCTGTCAAGAATTGAACATTTTAATATGCCGAAAGAAATGAACAGTAAGATGACCAACATCTTGTAATTTGGAATATAGACTTTTTGTCATTTATATGTGCGTGTAGAGAGAGAGAGAGAGAGAGAGAGAGAGAGAGAGAGAGAGAGAGAGAAAGAGAGAGACAGAGAGAGAGGCGAGGAGAGAGATGGTGGAGAAAAGAGAGACAGGTTGCGGGAAGAAAATTCAACAATCTCATCGTTAGGGAATGATAATATCCGGCTATTAAAAAGTTCGTGCAAATATGTAAGAAATAGCGCGAATCAAACGATTGGAATGAATGCTTTTCGTATATTTAAATTTTGACGCTTCCATTACAATCATTAAATTTGTTATCGATTTCAAAAAAAGTTAATGTGAGTCCATAATTCTTGCTACAATGATTTGCTTAATCAGCTAAAAGACTTTGCTTCGGCGTTCGTGCATCATCAATCAATCAGAATGAGAATTGATCAGTCTTAAGATTTTCACAATCGAAGCAATATATACATTATAGGTATAGGAATTTTAGAAGTAGTTGAATAATTTCACAATCTTGGAGTTTTATATGCGAATTATTCAAAATTTGCAAATAAATCTAAGCTCAATAACACCTTGGATCACTCACACGTAGTGCTATTATTAAAATATACATAGTGATCTAAAAAATACTAAAAACATATTTGCATCAAGTTTCATGAAGAAAATATTTGTACGAATTTCTCCTTTTCTCCCCTCTCCCCCTCTCTCTCTTTCTCTCTCTCTCTCTCTATATATATATATATATATATCACACACACACACACACACACACACACACACACACATATGTATATATATGTATTATGTTGGTGACAAAATAAATGTCGGGTTTTATCATATAAATATATATATATATATATATATATATATATATATATATATATATAATATAAAGCTGAATGTGTGTGTGTGGTCTCCTATATGTTTGACTATTTTAAAAAAATTATGATAGAAGATGGATCGAGCCACAGGAATGGGTATATTTGATCTGGCAGAACGGTGGTTCATTAAAACTGTGGAGTCTACGTTCGAGCTTGGTCCACAAAGTATGGAAATAAAAAATTAAAAAATTAAAAAAAAAAAAAACGTTTACAAGTGTTATCAACTATACAACTATACAACTATATCAAAATATAGATGTACATAAGAATACTTTGATAAGTATGTTTTAACTTAAATAGGGATGGTATAATAAAATTGTGGGGTCTGCATTCGCGCCTGGTCCCCATAGAATGGAAATAGGCACACACGTTAATAAAGACTTTCATATATATATCCGTAAGTATACTTTGATAATTATGTTTCAGTTTGAAGAAATATGGTATAATAAAATTAGGGGGTGTTCGTTCGCGCCTGACCTCTATAGAATGGAAATATGTCAAAAATTTTAACAAGGTTTTTTAATATAGATCCCCAGAATATTGTGATAAGTGTTTCAGTGTGAACAGGTGTGGTATAATACATTATGGGGCTTATCTATTTTATTTTTACTTTCAACATATCTTGCTTTGGTTTTGATACTCCCAAATTCGAAGCTATCTCTTTACAACCCTTCCTTTTAATAACCTATCATACTTTCATAAATCAGAGTCCATTTTCTGTAGGCTGTTTTTGAACCCAGTCAACGACGGGTACTTTTGCTAGTATATATATATATATATATATATATATATGATTAGTTTTTTTTGGAAAAAGAATTCCAGCAGAGTGCTCAATTAAAAGGAAAATCCAAATTTTAAGAGCGTACTTATATTTTGTGTACAGAAAGTTGTTAGTTGAGACAGATCATTGGTACCGTCGGTTTCAAGCCCGATAATAAGGCCCGTTTAAGGTATCCTTATCAAGCTCTCTTCAGCCAATATTCGTCTCTATACATTGATTCTTACTGTTGAGCACTCTAAGTTGAAGTTAAAAGTCGATTACTTAAGCTTACACGAGCGGGTCATTATGTCATAATCATTAGATCACTATCACCGTCTTTACAATTAAAAATAAATATTTAAATTTCAACTGTATTTCTCGCGGTTAATGGTGGCCGTTTCGGTTTGTTCCTGTAGGAATCAGAGATGGCTTTGTTGCCGGGTTCGAATCTCCCGAATGGTGGTAATCACGACACTTTGCACTGATAATTCTCGAAAGGATGAAACGCTAGTATCTGTGGGTATTAAAAAATAATTATAGTTGCCACTATATATTTGTAGATTTTTGCAGCATCTGATTGAACACGACGGAGTTATTCTTGTTTTCGATCTTAATGGATACTTTTTTTTCCAAAAGCTAAAAGAAGCAGCCAAAAAACTCTGCAACAATTCGGACCGCTCGGAAAATTGAAAAATTATCCATTAATATCGAGAAAAAGAATAATTCCGTCGTGTTCAATTAGATGTGTCTAAATATATATATATATATATATATATATATATATATATATATATATATATATATATATATATATATATATATAAAGAGAGATTTTGACGATACAAATATTTTTCAACTCGACCTTCAAATAAAAGTATTATGGTGGCTGGCCACTGTTTTAAAGCAGCGTTTATTTTACAATGAATGTTATTATTATAAACAATTTATTCAGAACATAACTATTCAAATAAGAATTTTCGGTAATGCCTTAAAATCAAACATGCCCAAAAATCTCAAATTCCACTTCCAGCATAACAAAATCACAAGAAAAGTCTACCCAACAAAACCCTCAGTATATACCATGAACTATTAAACTCAACTCCACATAAAAAAAAAACATTGTAAAAACGAAGATAAAAAAGAAACATATAAAGCCGCCATATTTGTTTATAAGACGGTTAAAATTAAGGGGAAATAATCGCAAGTCGCAGATCTCAAGATGGAAAGATCGTATAAGAACAAAATAGCCACGGGGATTACCTATATCTAAAATTAACTCAAAACATTTGATAAAGTCTATAGGCTATATCCTTCATAAATATACGAAGGGCGTTCCAAAAGTAATGCCTCTTAATTTTATTTTGTCCGAATGAATAAGTGGGGATTGGAACTTGCATTGCTATAATGACTGAACTTATGCATTCGTGGCCTGGAAGTTTCTTCTCTCTGGTGCAGATATTGACGGCGTGAGACGCTAAGAAAGCAACTCCTTGTTATAGACGTGAGTCAAAAGCAGAGATGCGTCATTGCATTCCTGGCCAAGTGCAAGTAGAATGATGGTGACTATGTAGGAAAATTGTAACACTCCCGTCTTTGTAGCCCTTCCGCATTTGTAGTTAAAAATTGAAAGGATGCTTTACTATTGGAACGATCTTCGTATGACAAAGCACACTCCGGACGCCCATGCACAGCCATCATTCATCTCTGGCAAAAGTGCACTGGGAATTATGATGACTATGTAGAAAAATAAATTCTTGGGCAACGAAGATTGTTCGTCTTAGTGGTACCACTTCCGTCTTCGTAGCTCTTCAACTTTTTGAGTTAAAAATAGGAGGCTTTATTTTCGTATATTGCTTAGCTATTTATCACATTGATAACGCCAGCACTTCGGTATCAGTGCCATTCACTCTCATACCTTTAATTTTCATAGCATTCCTTTAATTCTTCAACTTAACAAAAAGCTGTTAATTTTTTACTGACAGATACTCAACTATCCCCATACAGTATCTCTTCCGAACAAGCCTAACCCGAAATTTCCTGGACAACGCCTTTAAAGCATAAATGAAAGACAACTGGCTCAGTACAATGTACTCACATTTACAATAAGATGCTCCTAAAAATGTACAGTTAATTCTAACACGACTTTAAGTATTTCTGTGCATTGGTTGAACAAACTTCAGTTGTCTGTAAATGCAAAGTCAACCAGACAACATCTCTTGGTGTGCCGTGAAAAGTTTGCTGCAGTTTCACATTAGTTTCACATTAGTTATTTTCAGGTTATTTTCCTTACGAAGATACTTCACTTGTATTTGTTTCACAATACATACAGCACCTTTTTGTACTTTGACCAAACATAAAACCAAACCGCATTTTTATCTATATAGAGCTTCTTCTCCATCAACTTTAAACATCTGCAATTGCCTCTATCTATAGAGCTGTGAAAATATTACAATGTTGCTACAACAACTAATAAAAGGGATTCGAGCACGCGCGTTGAAAAGTCAAATTTAAAATACCTCCGTGTTACACAACACATTTATTCGAACTAACAACGTGGTATTGCAAAGGACCTTGCGACGCAGATAATCATCCCAAAACACTAGTAACGAATCATTAGAGTGTCGGTACCTTAGAACCGGACGACTAAACACTTTTTAAGGATCAGTAACGAACTGTGAAAGTTGCACTGAACTCTATAAGATTCTGAAGAATTGATTCTAGGAAGCACTAACTCTCATTTCATGGCACCAACTAATAAAAATTTAGTAGAGATTTAGAAGGCTATCACAATGCGAAGAATGAGATATAGTCGGTGTTCATAAGAGAAGACTAAAACAAATGATGATTTACAAATCAATAAGTACATACATATATGTCTATATATACATATATTTATTCAATTGTATTAAATACAAATGTCTTACTTGTTATGTCTGTGACATTATCCATAATATATTTCGGGAAGAAATTCCCCTTTCAAAATGGTGGACGTGACAGCTAGATTCAAAACATGCTGGATGATGAAGCGAAATTTGTTCAACGAGTAAAAAGTTATAAATGAAAAATTCGTACGTTGATTTTTTTAAAACTAAAAATAACTTCTCGGTGTTTCGTATTTGCCATTGGGTTTTCTCTCAAAGCAAAACTTAAATGCTATGACAAAATGAATTTAATTTTGACTTTTTTCTACCTAAAAAAATGTGAACTTTAATTGAGATAGGTGTAATTATGTTTTTACTTCAAAATCTACATTAAGTTGAACGTTAAGAAAAAAGGCGACATAGAAAACAGGAAATTATTTCTTTCACAAATTCAGAGCCATATTTTCCTTCCTTTTCATAAAAGAGAATAAGAAATAATGGCGGACCTCAAGTCCGCTTTCACACAAATGTGGAAATTTCAGGAGGTGTTGCAGCAAAGAAGCGAAAACAAACCAATGCAACAACAGCAAAAAAAAAATAAATAAAAATAAATAAATAAAAAAATAAAAACGAAGAAGCACAGGCTTAATGGGTCAAATATCAGATGGAAAAACAACGGAAACTGCAACAAAAAAAGAAGACAAGCAGAATTAATTAAATACCAGATACAACAACAACAGAACAAGAGTGAACAACAACAGAAAATGGAAGAAAGATTTCAAACACACGACTACAAACTTTAACAAATACAAATCACAGACTACTACAAACTTTAACAAATACAAACCACAGACTACTACAAACTTTAACAAATACAAACCACAGACTACTACAAACTTTAACAAATACAAACCACAGACTACTACAAACTTTAACAAATACAAACAGACTACTACAAACTTTAACAAATACAAACTACAGACTACTACAAACTTTAACAAATACAAACACACTACTACAAACTTTAACAAATACAAACCACAGACTACTATAAACTTTAACAAATACAAACCACAGACTACTACAAACTTTAACAAATAAAAACAGACTACTACAAACTTTTACAAATGCAAACATACTACTACAAACTTTAACAAATACAAACCACAGACTACTACAAACTTTAACAAATACAAACAGACTACTACAAACTTTAACAAATACAAACAGACTACTACAAACTGTAACAAATACAACCTATAACAAATACAGAAAATGAAAGAAAGATTTCAAACAGACTTATTACTACAAACTTTAACAAATACAAACCAAGTCACAGAAAGCAACATAGCGTTCTCGCCAAACGCAGTTTGGAACGCTACAGACAATTTCATTTACGCCCTGACGAAGACAAGACTTTCGCCTCGTACATTACAAAGTATATAGACATGTGTATGATTGTATATGCCAATTGGTCGAACTCTAAAATGTCCATTTATTGCTTCAAAACTGGGATCCACTAAATACAACAAATTTGTGGATTACATTTATCGCGAAAAACGAGTGATTTAACTTTTTCTGAAACCGTAAAACTCTCAACAGAATTGTTCAGCCCGAAAACAACGTTATTTCATAAATGCTGGCAATGCTTGAATTAAACTAAGAAAGATGACGATGATTATCTAACGTTTGCATTAACAGTAAAAAAAACATGAACTTGGTAGACATATCGGCACTAATGAAGCATTTCGGCGTATTTTGGGGGTTCCTATTCATAAAAGGCATCCTCTAATCCAACAACTTACAGCCCATCTGGAAAAAGTGTAAGAGTGTTTATTTCACAAACAAAAATGCTGGCCAAGTTGCTCTAAATCCCAAAAGATGCATTTTTTAAATTTGTAAACAACATGATTTTGCAAAAAAGGTTCCATCTTATTACACATGAGTAACAACATATGCAGAGGAGAAAACGAGGAGTTAATGTTGAGAGTCATCCACGTGTAAAGTTTTACACGACAATTGGAAGAGTTTACTCTATGCACGCACGTAACCACAAATGCTTCTTTTTTGAGACTCCTTCGCCATGAAATAGGAAGGCCAATTTCACTTTCATTTCTAAAAACTAGTGATGTTCACAACCATTATATTGTTTTACATCGTTTTACATTCTCTTTGCAATTAAGAAATTGAAATGGGTCAATGGGTTCAGATAATAGAATCTCCGTTTTTTTTGCTTTTCTAAACCATATGTTGGTCACTCTTAGCTACAAAGGACAGCAAAGTTGATATAAAAAACATGTATTTCTGCTAAATTTTACTTTTCTTTTCATCATATGTTGCTTTGGTTTGAAGTTATTTCTTTATATGTACAAACTTTTATACTATTATACATCAGGGTCTATTTATGAAGGCTCTTTTTGAATCCAGTCAACGACGGATACTTCTGCTATGATATATATATATATATATATATATATATATATATATATATATATATATACTAGCAAGGAGACCTGACGTTGTCTGGGATGGATTGAATGAGGACCAACAGATGTTCCACAATTCCAATACTTTTATTGTCATCGAAATCGACCATTTAAAAAAAAAAAAATAAAATCGATTGATTGCCTACGCTAGTCGGGGACATACCTCGGTGCACTGGAAAGAAGCGCCATGTGCCTCATTGCAGTAACTTAGTTCAAAATACATTGTTGTCTACATTGCACTGTAGAGAACCTGATTTGGATTTTATTAAATTATGTTTATACATTATAATTGAATTAAAGTGTAAAATACAAAAGTCAAGTATTATTATTTAATTGTGCTGTACACATTCATTTCAAACGCGTCCTTATCTTATCAAGGAGCCTACTGTTGATTCTATACGCCAGGCCATTATGCTTGTGTGATAATAAAACTTCTCCTATGCACTTGTAAATGTTAGGCGTTGACATTCTTTAATCAGTTTTTTATTATAGATTATCGATACTTATTTTTTTTTACAAAGGAGTTACCACTTATCAAGGCCCGGAAATCACCCGAGGATAAGGGTTAATGAGTGTACAGTAGTAAATGGAAAGTAATTCTCCTTAAGACAACGCTTAATCAGCTTCAGCTTTGTAAGTAAAGGAGATCTCTGGTTCTATTCGAGAAATTATGATGCAAAACCTATTGGAGAAAACTTCCAGGTAAATAAAGTGTGAAATTAAAAAAAAAATCGGCCAGTCGGTTAGGAATGAACTCACATTCACACAAACACACTGATAAAGTGCCGTTTGTATATATTTCATGTATGTACAATATTATGCAGTGATATGTAAATTCAAATTTTCAGCATTCAATACATGAGCACAGCTTAATACTAAAGTATGAAAATATATTTATGCTATTGAGCCGTAATTGCTATATATATATATATATATATATATATATATATATATATATATATATATATATATATATATATATATATAATATAAAGCTGAACGTCTGTGCGTGTGTCTGGTCACGAATAGGCTCCTATATGGTTGACTATTATAGAAAACTGATCACATATAATGATAAATGTATCAAGACACAGGAATGGGTATGTTTGATCTGGCATAATGATGATTCATTAAAATTGTGGGGTCTGCGTACACGCCTGGTCTACAAAGTATGTAAATAAAAATTAAAAAAAAACGTTTACAAGTGTTTTTGATGTAGATTTATATAATAATACTTTGATAAGTATGTTTTAACTTAAATAGGGATGGAAATAGGCACACACTTTAATAAAGACTTTTCATATCTATCTGCGTAAGTATACTTTGATAATTATGTTTCAGTTTGAAGAAATATGGTATAATAAACTTATGGGGTGTTCGTTCGCGCCTTACCTCTATAGAATGGAAATATATCATAAATTCTAACAAGGTTTTTTAATATAGATCCACAGAATATTGTGATAAGTGTTTCAGTGTGAACAGGTATGGTATAATAAATTATGGGGTTTATCTATTTTATTTTTACTTTCATCATATTTTGCTTTAGTTTTGATACTCCCAAATTCGAAGCTATCTCTTTACAACCCTTCCTTTTCATAACCTATCATACTTTCATAAATCAGAGTCCATTTTCTGTAGGCTGCTTTTGAACTCAGTCAACGACGGGTACTTTTGCTAGTATATATATATATATATATATATATATATATATATATATATATATATATTCAGATAGATAGATAGATAGATAGATAGATAGAGAGAGAGAGAGAGGGTAGCGACAAAGAGACAGCGGATAAGGAGAGAAGTTAACGCTATTGTAAATAGACTTGGTTGTATCATCATTTCAATCTAAATTCGCATTGCACATCGCCGATTCTGAACTTAATAATTCCTGATTATATTCTATAAATCGACGCTGATCAAAGAACGAGCTAATAAATAAACTGCAATTCATCAAATGAGAAAATAGCGGGAGATGAGAAATACTGGGGGAAAGATATAATAGGACAAGCACGTTACCATTTCCGTTCGTATGTTAAGACATCTGTACAGACATTTTTACGAGCGAGTCCATCGGTCAGGCCTCGGGCTTCAACTTAGCTTTAGTGTTAAATATACATTGAGGTGCTACGCCAGTAAGTAAAGATTAACACACTGCTGATCAAAAATTTAAGACCACTTAAAAATCTTTAAAAAAAAACACAAAACATTTTTTTAAGGATAGATTTTAAACTCTTCCGACTTAAGGTGACCAATACCACAATCTAAAAGGTTACGGAAACAAAATGCTACATTTCAAAGATTTATTTTTAAAATTTACATTTTTGTTGAATCAGGCTTTTTACACATGATCAAAATTATAAGACCAGAGACAAAAATTCTATTAAATTGTACAAAAAGTGTATGAAAAGCGTATGAAAAAAATTCAACAATGAAACTTAATAATGAGTTCTACCGCCACTGCTTTTGATGACTTCAAAAATTCTTTGGAGCATGCTAAAAATAAGGGTTTCCATTAAGGTGGGGGGATCCGGCTCCAGTTTCTGAAGATGGCTTCACGAAGTTCATTTTTTTGTTGAATATTGTTTGCCATTTCGATAAATCTCTCTTGTCATCCATCCCCAAACAATTTCAATTGGGTGCAAGTCCGGTGAGCATGCAGGATGTCCCAAGAGATGTAGAAAGCTCAAGGTCCGTCTTGCAGTGTGGATTGCAGCAGTATCCTGTTGGAATAACCATCCATTCCCACACAAACAATGACCCTCCATCATCAAAGATACTTTTTGTAGCATACCAACATAACCAGCTGCTGTCTGACGACCCTGCACCACATCGCCCCTCTATAAGAAAAGGTACCTCATACCATTACGAACCCTCCACCACTATGACGTGTGGAAAAATTTCAAGGGGCATGTTTTTGTCATGTCAATATCGCTGGAAGCCATTGAATTTTTTCTCATCAGAAAACAGGACTTTCTTCCACTTCTTAACGTCCTAGGTTTGGTATTCACGACCAAATCTTAAGCGGTCCACTTTGTGGCGTGGAAGCAATCGAGGAATTTGTTTACCCTTTTTATTTACCATGCCTTTTTGTTGTAAGTGTCGTCTGATGGTCATTGGACTGCAATCAGTATCTGTAACCGCCTTAATTTGACTAGAAGAAAGTCCTCTGTCATTCATACCAACCCGTCTAATTCTCCTACTCAATGCAGGAGAATTTTTTTTTTTGGGGGGGGGGCTACCAAAGGATTTTGCTTTTCCATAATTCTCAGTGTTTTTTAGAAAGTTGCAAATAACAGTTTTACTGCGATTTACCTTAGCTGCTATCGCTCTCTATGACAAACCTTGCTTATGGAATCCTAGAATTCGAGAGCGCTCAACTTAGATTAGTTTTCTTGCTTTAGGCATGGTAACACATTTACACAGTGATTGCTAATCTCTAACTGAACTAAAAACATTAGAATTACCATAAGTCTAACAATTTATACCCTTGGTCTTATAATTTTGATCATGTGTAAAAAGCCTTATTTAATAAAAATGCAAATTTTAAAAATAAATCTTTGGAATGTAGCTTTTGGTTTCCGTAACCTTTTAGATTGTAGTATTAGTAACCTTAAGTCGGAAGAGTTCAAAATCTATCTTAAAAAAAAAGGTTTCTTTTTAAGGATTTTTAAGTGGTCTTAAATTTTTGATCAGCAGTATGAATTTCGGCAGGATAACCTGGCGGTAAACTGAAACAGACCAAGTGTAGTTAGCGTGATTGCAGCAGGGGGTGCCAATAGCTACATTGAGGGTGTAAAACTTTGGTGGAGTGATATTCTAAAACTGTAAAAACCTTTCTTTTCAGTCCGATATAAAATAATTTACTCTTGCTTCAACATGGCCGAGTTATGAAAAATACCACTACTGATAAGATTATGTTGATAAACTATCTTATTTATCTTGCAGTTCAACATTTTTAATTTGAAGTTTGCTTTTGAATTTAAAGTAAATATTTTTAATTTGATATTAAAAAAAAAATTAGTAATGTTAATCTCTATATCAATACAAAACTCGTATTTTTTTGCGTGTGTTTTTCGCCTTTTTAAAATTTATACATTTATGTTACGAAGTTGAGTGCGATATCTCATTTTGATTTATGAAGCTTTCTCGCAAAGAAAACAACAAATTAGCAGTGGAATTAGAAGGAACAACGCCAACCATGACAAATAATAGCAGCAGTTGCTAAAATCAACAATATTTACAAATCTTTACAAAATACCAAAATACTCATCTCTGATTGGTTAATTTCCAACAGTTTGATGGGCTGTCAAAATCCAACTTTGACTAATCAGAAAAGGTTTGCCGTGGGAGCCGGGCACTTGCTAAATTTACATTTAAATAGAGAGGAGCCAAGCTGATCTGGAATTTTGGCTCGATAGATCCCGGCGCACGCCGCACGAACTCTTGTCAATTGAGAACCCAACTCCAATACCAAAGAGAGCAACCAATTTTAACCCTGGCCAGTTTGGCCACGGGTCTTGACTAACACCAAGAGATCAGAAGTACTACAACTTCACCGGTCTACCACCGACCAATACTGACTTCCACACCAGACCAGTGGTCAAATCCCCAGCCTAAAGTTCAACAAATCTATCGAAGGCGCTACTACTAAATGCTGCTACTATGTACACAAGGAGAAATGACAGCTTGCACAAGGGAAGAGACGGTTGCGATAAAAAAGCTTCGATATCACTGACTGGCAGACGACAAATCTGTACCATGTTAGGATCAACAAAGCCATAGAACATAGCTGAATAAACGCCCCCATCTAAACGTGAGAGGAACAACATTTTCATAACAAGTAAACGACAAATCTGCTAAGTTGCTTCCCTAAAAGTTTCCCATTGAAAAAAAAGAAGAAAAGAACTCTGAGATTGTTATCAATACCACCCAGCACAAAGAATAACACACATTGACATATTTTATCTATAAAATAATTATTTATACTAAGTTGTTTTCCTTGAATATTTTTCATTGAAAAGCAAGCTCTTATTCTTCGATATTGTTATCAAAGCACCACACGGAATAACCACCCCATCTAAACGTGAGAGGAACAACATTTTCATAACAAGTAGACGACAAATCTGCTGTGTTGCTCACCTTAGACATTTCTTATTGAAAAACAAACTCTTATCCTTCGATATTGTTATGGAAAACAACACCAGAAGGAATAACAATTATTGACATATTCTATCAACAAAGAAAGACACAAATCGCCGATAAAGACTGTGCTGAAATGAATAACCTTAACAGCAGGAACAAACTTGTTGAACTGAAGAAAACTTTTTTTATTTTGCTTTTCTTAAGATTGTTTTTAAAATAAACGATTGAGTAATCAACCGCTTAAAATTAAACTTATATGGTTTGTCTGGTTCTTTCCCGCCACTATACGCTTATTATTAATATAACATTCACTATTTATTATTATACGTTTATGTATATTTCTAAACAAGTCATGCATCATGATGTTTTGTTAATGGAAAAAAAACAAGAAGAATTCAACCTCTGACCTTTTGACACGCGAAAGAAATTTGCAAGCATTCAACCAGTCGAATAAAAATCCATTTAAACTGGCTTTAAAATTCTTACCAATTCTCCATTTATTAGAAAATTGAAAACTTTGGAAACATCTGGTAATTTTATAAACAGATTTAAACAACAAAAAATTATAGTATCATACTAATTTGGCTCAATTAATAATTTAATTATCAAACGTACCATGATAACTAAATTAATATCCCAAAACCTACTTAAAAATGAATTTGGTAAAAAAAGGGCATAATTTTAAAAAATAGAAGCAGACATAAACAGAAAAAAAAAACTCTCGTGAACGCTGGATAGATACAACTAGACGTACATGAGATGGTAGGAAGAGGGATGAAGAAAAGACACAAAGAGGAATATTTAATGATGAATGGAGGACATAGTAGAAAGATGGGTGAATCAGAGGCGGACGATGAAGAGAGATAGGGAGTAGGAGAAAGATTGAGAAAAAGATTGAGAGAAATCAAATAAAAGTAAGAAAGATAAAGAGGAGATAGATAGTAAGAAGAAAAAGAGAGAAAAACAGAAAAAGGTGATAAATGGAAGATATGGGGGGGGCGAAAGAAGAGAGTGTAGGAGAGTGAGAGGAAATAAAGGGGAAAGGAGGAGGAAAGAGACACATACCCAAAAGAGAGAGTGATAGAGGGCGGAAAAGGAGAGAAAGGGTGTAAGAGAGTGAGAGTGGCTTCTGGGCCTTGATAAGTGGTGACCTCACTGTAAAAATAAAAAAAGAGAGCGAGAGACTCAGAAAAAGAGAGGAGGAACAAGAGAGGGAAACAGTGGGTGAGGCGGGAAGAGAAAGCGTAAGAAAGATAGGCAGGGAAATGCCGTTTTAGTAACAGCTAATGTTTACTTTATGACTAAGATTACAAGAAGTGTTTGAGAAAAGAATCCGGAAAAATCAATGGTGAAATTGGATGAATGTTTTTCTAAAATTAGACAAATCCTACCAAATTTGTGAAGTTTTCAAGAAAATGAACGTTGTTAAAATACCATTCTTTGTGAAATGGAGGCATTGTAGAAAAGGACGAGAACAAAAGAGGTGTAAGATAATAAAACCTAGTTGAGAGATTTCAAAGAACAAATTAGGCGTCAAAATCCTCTCGGTTCTTCCGTCCTACAAGATAATTCAAAGATACGTTCTCGACTACCAATCCGACTGAGATATTGTGAATGCAGTGGATTATTTCTGTCTAACTGAAGTATATATTCTGTCGAATTTTATGAGCTGCATCCTTTCATGCCTTATCTTGTCGCCTTGGACAGGAATTAGTTTCTTGCTAACTGCCTAAAACACCACAGAATAGAATATCGACGTGTGCATAAGCCACTTTAAGAGGACCAAGGTGTATCATCTGGTGCGTTGGGTTATCTGCTCACATTCCAATCTGGTGTCATACTTTAAGATGGGAGTTAAAATCACCAAAGTTCAACGAGGTTACGTGTTAGGATAAAGAGGTGCATTTTGGAAATGGTTAGCAATAAAATTAAGACAACTGACAAAAAAAGTGAAGTAGATAATGCGATCTCGAGGGTTTGGAGATACAATTCACTCTCTTTATGACGTATTCCGTATTCTGGCCGATCATTGATGATGCTGTGGAATTGTATAAAATGATATTATAACGATACTAATATATATATATATATATATATATATATATATATATATATATATATATATATATATATGCGTGTGTGTGTGTGTGTGCGTGTGTAGGGGGGTGCGTATGAGAAAAAGGGAGAGATAGAGATAGAGAGAGGGGGGAGATACCAACGGAGAAAAAGAAAGAGAAAGTGAGAGGATATTTAAAATGCATCTATTTATTTATTTTTTGTGCGTATCGGATTGACAATGTTATCATTCCTCGTCCATTCGGGAGACGAGGAATATTATGTTAATATTGTAAATCCGGTTAATAATTTAGAGATTGTACCATCTGAAGATCGCGTAAAACAATTCGACGGGATTACAACAATTTTTCTTTTCTTTTTTTTTTTTTGTGTGTTAACTTAACGTCTGCCCTAGAAGAATTTGAACAAGATATTAGACTTGCTTCTCGCAGTCATCAGCGTATATATATATATATATATATATATATATATATATATATATATATATATATATATATATATATATATATAAACGATATTCCGACCGCGGTAATCATGAAAATCTGCACTGATGGTTCCCAAAAAGATGAAACCTTAGTTACTGTAGGCATTGAAAAATTATACAAATAATTATGTCAGCCCCTTTAAGAACTCGTTCTTATTGTTGAGCACTTTACGGTGGAACTGAAAGTCGGTAACTTGAGCTGGCATGCGTAGATCATGATGTTATAATAATTAGATCACGATGGGCGCACGTGTCGACATTAAAAATAAATGTTTAAATTTCAGCGATATTTCTCGCGGTTGAAGTTGGCCGTGTGGGTTTGTTGCTTGTTAATCGAGTCAGAGATGGCTTCGTGGGCAGATATGAAAAAAAAAATTATTTTACATTAATTTATTGTTCGACAAGGTACTCAAATAAAATATATTGAAATTTGCTTAATCCACAGAGTTTCAAAGAAATGCATCTTCTCATCAGCACATGAATATTATAGTGAAACTATGAATGTGCTGCTACTGGTATTAATTGAATTATGGCAGGTAGTCATTAATTAAAAAAAAAACACTAGTTTGTGCAAAGTGTTCATAAAATATGAGAAAATATATAAAAAAAGACATAAATAAAAGGAGTGATCAAAAGTCAAGGATAAAAAAAAACAGATGAAATATATGGAGAGGTTAAGTATCATCGATACGGAAAAATAACAGGAGACAATGTTCCCAGAAGAAGAATCCGGAATTATGCTGTTGACACGTAGGCTCAAATTAAAATCCAAAATGTGTGTAGCAATAACCCAAATATGTGTCATCCAAGTTTGTAGTAAAATTCGTTTACAAGCAGTTAAAGAATAAATATTTTTTTAAATCGATAAAGTTTTTTTTTCACACACGCACACACGCACATTGTTTTCATTCAGACAGATATCTTTAAAAAGCACGGAGTGATTTAGCTTAATGATCTTTTGTTTGTAATTTCCCCATTTTTAGAATGATCATTCTTATGTCTCGGTTGAATTTGTGTAGAAAAATTTCGTAGTCGTTTTCGTCCATCAGTTTACTTTTTTTTTTTTTGCACGTACTTTCAACTGATTTTCTTCAGTCGTTTTCAGGTAGCTTTTGATTACTGTTTCATTTAAAATCTGGATACTTATATATATATATATATATATATATATATATATATATATATATATATATATATATATATATATATATATATATATACTAGCAGGCCACCCGGCATTCTCCAGTCGGAAAATACGCTTAAATATGATATTTTGATTAATGCAGATTTCGTATTTATTATTATATTATATAAAGATTTAAATAGAATGTACGAAAATTTCTCGAGAGCTCTGTCGGCTATCATCTCGTCAGGAAAAAATCGATAGCAAACAAAACAATATTATTGGCGAAATTAAAGAGCACTACGGGGAGATTCGGATGTGCCAAAATTAAAAAAAAAAGTTTAAAAGAAAGATTTAATCTTTAAATAAGGCGTTTAAAAGCCGCTTTTAAACGCTTTATGTGGGGGTACCAGGTTGGTTAAAGGGAAAATTATTCCCGGCTCGCATTTAGGTAAAAATGCATTTTCGTAAATAATTAAATTCATTCAAAATGTATCGCAAAAACAAAAACAAATAACATCTCTCTCTCTCTCTCTCTCTCTCTCTCTCTCTCTCTCTCTCTATATATATATATATATATATATATATATATATATATATATATATATATATATATATCTATATCTATATCCATATATATATATATATATATATATATATATATATATCTACCTACCTATCTATCTATCTATATATATATATATATATATATATATATATATATATATATACATATATATTCATGTGTGTGTGTATAAAAACAAATAAATATATATACAAATAGATAAATAGAGATAGATAGATAGATAGATAGATAGATTGATCGTCCAATACGTGATGTAATATAAAATTCATATTTGAAAACCAAGGTTTCTATTTTATTGTTTTTTGTTTAATTTCGCGATTTTTCTAAGGATGGGTAGTCGCCATTGTGTTTACGTTTTTGTCCGAGTGCAGAGTCGATCTTTTCGTTTGCTCGTTAATCTCATGGATTTTATGCTGCGTTTGTACTGACGAGAGAAACTGAAGGGGAAAAGAAAAGAGAGATAAGCAGGAGAGAGAGAGGGGGTAGTGAAAGAGACGCTTCAAAATAAGTCTTGTTATTTTATTTTAGTTGACACTGAATGTTACATCCAACGCCCATGTTCAGTATCGAATAGAGGCGTGACCATCGTCATAGATGGCCTGTCAGCTGAAAAATGACGTCATTGCCATAGGTCCTAGCAAGAAAGATAAGTGGAACACAGACTGTCGATAATGAGCAGACATTTTTTACAGAAAGCGTTAGAAGACTTCAAAATTGGATTAAAAAAGATAAACATGATACTTTGTACTGAAACTCATCCAATATTAATAATAAAAATATTAATAATAAAAAACGAATTGAAAGGGAATAAATTTGTTAAAAAGTTTAAAAAGAAAAGGAATACGATTTGATTCGTATGAAACTGAAGTTTATTCAATAGAAATAAATGAAAATGAACAATAAATATTTTTTTAAATCAAAAAACAATATTTTAAAAATCAAAACTGAAAAACAAATGATAAATTAGTTTAACTGAAACACGAACAATTAGTTTCACTGAATAACAAACAATAAGTTAAAAATTAAATTCAAACAAATGTTAGTTACTAAGGCAGAAATATTTCAAACATTGAATATTAAAACTTTTCAAAAATCTGTTGTAGAATTTAATTAAAAGTTTAAATTTTTCTTTTTCTGATATTTTTTTACTAATATTGTCATTCCCTTTGCGACAAAAATTGTTTATAAGGGAATTTGATGAACTCCATATCAGCATTTTTTAAATTTGCTGAATAGTGTGAGCCTCATCACAAGAGTCAACATGAAATAATCGATTTTGATCAGCCAAAATATTTAAAGTTATGTACATGGCTAATGTTCTCTGATGAATCGAATGTAAAAAAGAATCGCATTTTGTAAGTTTGTTTATTACTATATAATTATATAAGACAAAATTATTAGTTATATCATTTGGGTATAGCAGAGAACCTCTGTTAATACCCTGAAAGTAGCTGTTTAGTTCAGCTATTTCTTCAACAGCCTCTCTCCCGGATATTAAATTTTTGCAGCTATTGCATTTCAGTTTTTTGAAAACTGCATGACAGCAATAACCTGCTAAGTATAATATAACAGGAAGTACTTCTTTGCATTGATTAACATCATCTTCTGTTACATCTATGTTAAATTTATAAACATGTAACTCTTGCTCCCTTCTCATTTCATCCCAGTTAGTTTCTTTTAAATTTTTTAATTCAATAGTTCGAGTATTAATTGGTAAGCTCAATTTTAAAACTGACAACATTCTGAGTTTTTTTTCACATTATTACACCTGACGTATCGATATATTATACTGATCTCCACTAAGTTGTCGATACTGGCCAAACCTTGCCACAAGGTTATCTGTCTGAAACTTTCCTGGTAATATATACACCATGTTCAGTACATTTATACAATATTTAGTCAATTCTAAAATGCGAAAGTAGTATGGTGCAAAGCAGTATATGTTTCCTTTGTTAACTTCGCAGTTCTTCCAGGAATGCCATTCCAAGTTTCTATTATTTTGACTCTCCATTATATATCAGTTAATATCTTATATGTTTTTGATAGAGTGATGTGGTTCTCGATTGATTAACTGTGTCGGATATATACTAGAGAGTCCAAACAATGATAAGAATATTCTCTTGTCACATCCCTAATGGTAAGATACTGGTGTTTGCAATTAGATGATTGACCATTGTAGTTAAATCAAAGATGATTTTATATTTAGTATAATTTGAATGTGCATATGTATTTGTCAGTATATGTCTGATCTTTTCATATGGGCGTAATAAGTTCACAGAAAATCATAAGCGCATTAATAAATGAGAAAATAAATACAAAATAATGAATAAACAACTAAGCATGCAACTATTTCGTGCTGAGAGTATTATACTATTTTAGAAGCAATATAATCTCAATTTATTCTTTCTTTCTTTTTGTTGGAATATTCCGTGGGCATTTTTCGGAAACCATCCTCTTCTTCGCTTTCCAATGAAAAGTGACAACGCTCCTGGCCAGATGATAAAATATTGACTTTAGTAAACCGTTTTGAAATACTCTGTTTACACATAATTGAAGTCTGAAGAAACAAAACGTTTACAAAAATATCTTACAACAACCCTCAAAAAGAATAATAAAAAACAGAAATTGAGATTCACCTTTTAAATTACATCAACATCAAATAGTAAATTACACCTTTATTTGTTTATTGATCATTTTCTTTTCACATACGTGATTACAAACAAACAAACAAACACACACACACACACACACACACACATATATATATATATATATATATATAGAGAGAGAGAGAGAGAGAGAGAGAGAGAGATTTATATTTGTATACATTCAATCTTTGAAACAGGTATATAATAAATAGCTGATGATTCCCCTTTTTATGCGTGCATTTTTCATAACTGAGCCCCCTTTTTATTTTTGTATTTCTGTATTTTCCAGACATAAAAGTTCCAAGTGTGTAAGATACGAATTTAGTAACATTTGGATTTAAACAGCATTTATTTTTAATTAAAAAAAATTATTTCCTTTATTTTGTGTATAACTAAAAGTTTTATTAAATATATATATATATATATATATATATATATATATATATATATATATATATATATATATATAGTAAGTTAACAAAAGTATATGGCGATTAAGCTACACTGAATATTCCGCGTTTCATCCACTCTGTGGTTGTTTGTCGTTTTTATATGCGCATTTTCTATTGAGATTTTAGTTAGCCAATCAGCTTTCTAGTATCCACCGCGCCCTTCCTATCAGCCAATGAGCATGCACTTATCGAACAAAAGCCTATTTGACCTCTGGTTGACCTGTTTCTTTGCGTGTGCTCTATTTAGCCAGGATATTTAGTTTCTTGATCTGTTTTAAATCTAGGTTAGTGTTTTTTATGTTAGTTTATATATAAATATATATATGTGTACACACATATATATGCACATATATATACATATATATATACATACATATATGTGTGATCGTTTATGTATATTCGTGTTTATTTAATTTATTTATTTGTTTATTTTCTGTTGTTTTTGTTAGTTTTAAAACTATTTTGTATCGCTATCCTAGAGTAAATTTTACCTTGTGAACACAGTTGTTTGCTATTTCTCTTTTACGGTTAAATAGATGTTGAGGTTCTTTAAAGTACAGGATAGAAAATTTTTCATGAAGGCATAATCTACATGGATCGTTTAGGTCCCTACACGTGGGAGCTTGTCTTATTATTTTCCATTCGACTACCGGCGAATGTCCGCTTTCCTTGAGTTCCCAGTATTTATTCACTAGTGTTGTTTTCATACGGTGTTTTTTATTGTTGAATGTTGAGCACTTTTGAAGTAAATACTTAAAGTTTATGCATAAATTTATACTTTTGTATATTAATTTTATGTGAGTAAATTAAGTAGTTATATATATATATATGTTGACCATCTTGCAATTTATTACTTTAAGTACATTGACATGCACAATCAAGGAATAAATTTATTTGTTATATGCTCTGTAATGACACCAAGCTTCATAAATTAATGGATTGGTATGAATAAAAGGCGAAATATAATTGAAAAAATATATTTCCACATGCATATATATATATATATATATATATATATATATATATATATATATATATATATATATATTACTAGCAGGTCGCCCGTTTCCCGGTCGTAAAATACGCATAAATAATATATTTGAATTGATACAGATTTCTTATTATAAGCAAAAATACATTAGGTATTAAACGTAACTTGAAAATCCATAAAAAAATGACGTTTGAAAAGCATAAAGCAACTGAGACATGTGTATACGAGTATTATGTGTTTTCTAAACAGTTCTAGTAAGTTAAAAAAATACTCGAGCTGAGATTGAAACAAAAACCTAAAGTCAGTGAATTAAGTTCGATAGCCATTAGACCAGCTTCCAATATCTTTAAGTAGTGTTGTTAAATTTACTTATTCTTAACATAAGGAAGTTGTCGTGTTTCATGAACGCGCATGTGCATTCGTGAAACAGTTGACAAATAGATAAAAATTCGATGCCCCCAATTACCAACATTTTAATTTTGACCCCTTAGAAGCTACTTTTCGGATGAAACCGATTAATACACTGGCTACAAAATTGCAAGTCTGTAGATCAAAAATTCGTTGAGTATATAGGTTGAGAATGTCTTCACACACGCACTTTCTCAATTTTTTCGATATATAGATTAGAATATATTTTATAATTGAAAGTACATACGAGGGGCGTGCAATAAGTAATGCCCTGCCCCACTTCCATTAATCTGATCTAGCTAACATTTTGTATGTGCAATGATTTATATCTCTACGGGTTAGGTGGCAAATTACAGTTCTGAACTAATTGTGGTTTCTGTTTTACATGTGTTTGAACTGAGCCAGGTGTGAAATGGAGCCTGTTGAATGTCGAGCAGTGATCCGGTTTTTGTATTTGAAAGGACGCACACCACAGGAGACTTTTGATGAAATGAAAGAAACTTATGGTGATAGTGCCCCATCATATGACCTTGTAAAACACTGGCATCGTGAATTCAAACATGGCCGGGAGTCTATGGCAACAGCTCCCAGACCTGGTCGCCCCCTTCTGCCATTGATGAGGCATCTGTCCGTCAAGTTGAGGTTGCCATTTTGGAAGATCGGTGCATTACTATTCGCCAAATAGCCCAAGATGTCAAGATTAGTACAGGGTCTGTGGAAACTATCATTCATGACCATTTGCATATGCATAAGGTGTCTGCCACATGGATTCTCAGGTTGCTCACACCATTCCAGAAGCGAGAACGCGTCGAGTGCTCGAGGATGAATTTGGAGATGTGCCAAGAAGATGAGTCAAAGTTTTTCAAAAGACTGATTACACAGGATGAAACCTGGGTCCATCACTATGATCCAGAGACCAAAGCCCAGTCAATGCAGTGGAAGCACTTGGACTCACCACCTCCAAAGAAGGCAAGGGTGCATTCCTCCGCTGGCAAGGTCATGCTCACAGTCTTCTGGGACCCGGACGGAGTAGTGATGACAGATTTCCTGGCAAAGCGTACCACAATTATAGGAACCAATTATGCTTTACTTTTGAGGAAATTAACGGAAGCTATCAAGTCAAGAGGCGGGGCAAGATGAGCAAAGGTGCCCTCTTCCTGCAAGACAACACTCCGGTCCACAACTCGCATGTCGCCAGATCAGAAGCACGGGGTTGTAGTTATGAAATACTCCTCATCCTCCCTACTCTCCTGACCTTGCACCCTCTGACTGCCACCTCTTCCCAACCATGAAGTTGTTTTTGAAAGGAAAGCCTTTCCCAGATGATGCAGCCTTGATTTCTGAAGTCACGTCATAGTTGGAGGACCAACCTGGGATGTTCTACAAAAACGGTCTCCAGAACTGCATCAAACGATGAGAGAAATGCATAACTCTGGGTGGTTCCTATATAGAGAAAGACTAATAATTGTGCCAAGTTTTGTTGCTCTACTGCCGTGGGACGTGGGTCAGGGGCATTACTTATTGAACGCCCCTCGTATGTATGTATATATTAAAATCTACAATATATGGCGTCATATCTATCTATCTATCTATCTATCTATCTGTCTTGCTTAAAAATGCTTGAAGATCTGAATTTATGTTTCCAGAACTGCAGAGACCAAGGATATGATAACCGAGCGAATATGAAAGGCTGCAAACGTGGTGTACAAGAACGTCTACGTAAACTCAATCCGAAATCATTTTAGGTGCCATGTGGATATCACAGTCTCAATCTAATTTTTGGAGACATGGCGAAATCTTCAGTGATTGCAACGACAGTCTTTGGAGTTTCGGATCAAATTTATCCTTGGTTTGTTGTTACAATATTTGTGGTATAATGGGGTATTATTCCGCACAGTCGGTAGATTCTATTTATAAACGATGCTACTAGGAACTGATGGATCGAATTAATTCGCGTTCTGCTACCAACCAATCAGAAACCAGACTTGCTCCATAAATATTAAACCTTTCTGTAGCAATTTCGCATATGTTTTTGTTTTTCGTCTCGACACGGAAGAATCTTTTGCTCTGTGGATTCCAACTCGAGAACTGTCTACTGCAAACCAGTCAACTTCCGGGACTTGTGTAGAACAAGGAACCATCGGAAACTGTTCAGAAACTAAACATGGCTTACACTTCTAGAGGCGCTTCAACACAGTGATAGATCTCAAAAACTAATGTGTAAAATCTGAAAGTAAAGCCCATTTCCGATACACACTTGGAATTCAGGATCGATAGTGTGAAAGTTGTTCGTTATCAAACAGCAGCAGTGTACGATGCATTGAAGTGGCTGAAAATTCCAACAATCCAAAACTAAGATCAAAGCAACTGGATTGGCGAAGCAACTAAAAACTTTTCAATTCATTTTAGTAATCTGGTTTGATTTATTTTTTTAAATGAATATGATCAACAAATTGATGCAATCAAGAGACATGCAATTTGATATTGCACTAGAATGTAAAATAAATGCAACCGAGTTCATGAAAAAATACAAAGAAAATGGGTTTGTATCCGTTTTGTATTTCAGTCAGAAAATTGGCTCAAGAATTAGAGATAGAATCAGATGAAATGATATTTCTGCTGCCACAAGCTTGAGATGAAGGAAAGTGTGCCAACAGTTTGACTATGAAAGCAAAGATAAATCATTGACGGATCTAAAAGGAAAATATTAAGTGGAAAATTTTTAATGTTTTGTCAGATCAAGCAGTTATGTCGTTGACTGCACGTTTTAAACAAAGTGCTCTTCACTTTGATCTTGTTAAATTTCCCCCCCCCCCCAAAAAAAAAGGAGCAGAATTCGATCAAAATGATTTGATGAAATATTGCATGGATTTGAATATTGCGTTCACCGATGCATCTGAATCAGATATTAACCCGAAAGATTTATGCAGTGAATTGCAAATATTTTCTAACATTTTTTTTCATATACTGTTTTGTCTTCTCTTGATGCTTTAAATTTTATTTATTATGATGGTTTGAATATTGGTTGGTCGGTTGATTGTTTTTGTTTTACGGCATATCAACTCTTTTCAGGTTATTTAATGTCGAATCCAAAGATTTTGAAGAAAATCTTTTTAATAGAATATATTTGTTGTTTTCAAGTCGCTTTCTATTTAACCCATAGTTGGGACCCTAACAGGTACTACCACTCTGGGATAGAGTGGACCCGAGAGCAATGGCAATTAAGGGGTGGCTCCACACTCCCCAAAGCCCGCAAGCTGGGGCCTCACCTTCGGATATAGTTTAAGGTCATATCCAGGACCGGTTTGAATACTGCTGTTCCAAATATTATCATAGCTCTTCGTATAGCATTGACAATTCCGATTACTGTTGCACTGGGAGAAATACGTTTTTGCAAGTTGAAATTAATTAAAAAATATTTTAAAACGATAATGACGCAAGAACGCTTAAATAGTCAGGCAATGATATCTATCGAACTAGATATCGTCTAGCCTTTGGATTCTTCACAATTTATTCAAGACTTTGCTGCCATCAAAGAACGAAAAGTTGATTTCTGTTGAAGGTTTATGACATCCGCATGTTTGCATAAATTTCAGTTATCTGTCAATTTAGATATTACTACAGGTAGTTTTTTAAATAAATTGCGTAATTTTATTTTTTCGGTATTTATTTTTCAATTCATTTGGGACCACTAAATTCAATTCGTCTGGGTCCTCCAATTACCCCCTGCTAGTATATATATATATATATATATATATATATATATATATATATATATATATAGTATCATCTGTCTAGCAAGGAATCCCTACTCTCTCCGCGTCGCAAAAAAGTCTTAAACAAAATGCCACTTTCTGCAACAATGCCCTAAGGAATACTGGATACAAAGAAAAAAATTAAATATAACCGTCTCACCCCATGAGACCCATGATCACCTATATCATGACTCGTAATAAAACACCTACAACTACAAGATACACCCCAATAAATCACAATGAACCATACAACCATCAGATCTAACATTTTCATCGTAATACTCCTAACCCATCCAACCGCCTCACAAGAAAGAAAAACATCTGGTTTAATCCTATATTAAGCTCAAATGTTAAAACTAATATACCTAAAGAATTCTTTAACATTGTACAAAACTATTTCAAGTACCTACACCGATGTAGTTCTATTTTTAATAAAAACTCAATAAGAATTTCTACTCAACTATGCGTAAATTATAACAAAGGATCTTAAAATCTAACAATAAAAAATAAAATCGACCCAAAAATCATTTCCTAATTAAGCCTAAAAACAATTGAAACTGTAATAACAAGCTTAATTGCTCACTCAACAGTAGTTGCATTCATAGGGTTGTTATATATTCCTGCACAATAACAGAGCTACCCCGTAATTCCCCCCACAATATACGCTAATATTCTGTCAATATATTTTCTTCCTTCCCATCTTCCATCTGCAAGAATCACTGATCCAATAAGCGAGCTAAATAGTCAGCCGACCAACTACCCCAGTACAAATAATAATAATAATAATAATAATAATAATAATAATAATAATTCTCCTTATAATCATCCGATACTAATCACACTGACACCCCCAAACAACACTCTTACACGTATTAATCCGACTCACCCTCACCTCAATGAACAAAATTTAGTCCATCCCCCTACCTCAAGCCCCAATACAAATCAACAAACCAATAACAGGCCCCGAGCATTTCATAAAATACACACCTATATCGGCACCAGCTCAACTCTAATTAAGACTAGAATAACTAACCACAATTCTTCCTTTAACAACCAAAATCTTAATAATAAACAAAGAACTTCTCTAACTACTTTAATTTAAAAAACTTAAATCTAATAAAACTTCCTTTTCAATTAAATGGACAATTGTAAAAAAGTTAAGTCTTATACCCCAGGTTCTAAATCGTGTCACCTCTGCACACCTGAAACTATAACAATAATTACTTCACCCAAAGTAATAATATAATAAACTCTAAAAGCCAACTTTTATAAATATTTATTTATTGCGGACTTTTATCCTCATCTTTTTTTTTTATTGTTGTTTCATGACGTTTCGGCCAACTATTCCTCTGACCTTCGTCAGATGATAACCGTGACGAGATAGGAACTCCGAATCTCCTGACTGCATTCTCAACAATTACTGCCTTCCATAGTTGTTGTCGTCTCATCACGTTTTTGGCCAAGTAAGCCTCTGGCCGTCTTTGGATAGGATTGAATGCTTATTTGGAGATTCAATCTCTCTAATCACTGCGCTAAGGGCCCCGAAGAGCGATCAAAGTTGGATTTTTGGTCTTATAAAGCAACGTTTTATTTATTATCTGATCTTCCATAGTCGGGTCTGTACCGAATGGCATATATATATATATATATTATTTTAATTGGAATTCATTATTGCCACCTGACGAAGGCCAGAGGAATAGTTGGCCAAAACGTCGTGAAGCAACAACCAAAAAGAAGATGAGGATAACAGTCAGCAATAAATAAAAATAACGAATTCCAATTAAAAAAAATATATAGTCTCCTTTTGTTGACATAAGACTAAATTTAAATATGGTCATTTCGAAATTACTTAACTTTAAATAATTCCCTTACACTCTCATTTCCATCATTCACAGGTTTCTCTCTTTCACTTCCTCAGCACTTTATGTTACCCCATCCTTTTATTTTATTCTCTATCCTTTTCTTCACTCCTCATTAATTGGCTGGCCATCCACCTCTCTCCCCCTGCGGACTCTGCTGGAATGCTGATGCATGTGTGCATGTATTTATCTTCTGTGTATACGAAGACCTAGACATGCTCTGACGTGTATATGCGTTCTAATGCTTATATTCATGTATGCATTTGAGTGTGCTTATGCATAGCTATACATATATATATATACATACCTTTGTGCGTGAGTTCGAGCGTAATTTTTTTCATTTCTTTCTATCATTTGTACTATGACAGAATCAGCCAGCGCCAACTGCCCGCTTTTTGCTCTAATTACCATTTACTATTTCTTTAATCCTCTAATTACCATTTACTATTTCTTTAATCTACACAATTCACAAAACCTCTCAATAAAAACCCTCTAATATTCCAGATAAATTCTTTCTCGCAATAAGATTACCGCCATCAAATTCTTAAAAAAAAAAAAAAACTTTTCAAAATATTTATGCTTCATCCTCGTTAACACTACCCACAATTCTACCAAACATTGTCCACTCACTTATTCCGACAGCCTTTATTACAATTTTCACAAAGATAGGTTGTCATGACAACCAGATCACCATCTTCCCTTACTCCACAGCGTTCGACTGCCTTGACGATGGGCCAATATCTTCCTCCACCTTTGAATGAACTCAATCCACCGTTTGATAACTTTCTATACTTATTCTTCAAATCACCTTCTTTTTGGATGACCTCACAGACTGGACTTCTTCATATGTGCCTGTCTAATAAGATATTTATTCTTTGGACCATTTATAATCTACAACCTGCACTCGGAGTACTACAAACATGGATATTTGATTTCTATCATTTTCCCGGATTCACCGGATTTTGAACTGAGCATCATAGAAACACACTCTCACGTGAAATCATTTTTTTTTTTACCCCATCTGTTTCATTATTTTACATTTCATTTTCATGAAAGTATGATCCTTTATCTTAGTTTCTTTAAATAGTTTACAAGCACGATTTTTTATGCATTTTGCTGACTCCTCCCCTCTGACGAGAAGGAAATATTTCTTCGAAACTCTGTGCATTAAGAACTTTCACTTCTATTTGTGTTTTCGTTTCCGAATAGTAAATATGTGTTTAACTCTTGCTAAAGTGGTTCTCAGCATACTTTATTAGCCCTACGTAATTACACACACACACACACACACACACACACACACACACACACACACACACACACACACACACACACACACACACATACACACACATATATATGTATATATATATATTAAAATCTATAATATATGGCATCATATATACTTATACTTATGCATGTATATATTAAAATCTGTCATATATGGCATCGTGTATATATACGTATATATATGTCTATATTCAAATCTATAATATATGACTTGATGTATATATATAACTACTATAATTTTTTTATTATTTATAATTATTTTTTAATTAATGTATCAAAATCTATAATATATCTCATTATTCTAATCAATATTACCAAACATTTTCCGTTTTCCTCAATTCGATTGCGACTCATAATATGTCCGAATTCCTCATTTCCCAATTCTCGTCGCCATTATCAACTGCAATTAAATATCGTGTACCTATAAATTTTATCGACTCTTCGATGACTTATAAATTGATATTTCAAACATATTCGCAGGCTTCATTTTTTTATTAAAAATTTTTCTATTTAATATATAATTCCCTTTCTATTTTTATTCGAAATGATATTTTTTTTTTTTTTGGTCAGACGAACAAGAATGAAATTAATACAAAACCTCTTTTGTTCTTTTACTGATTTGTTTATATGCAAGAAAAGTTTTGATTATTAACAGAAAACGTTACATCAAAGGAATTGGAAACCAATAACCGGACCATTCTTAACCGAACCATTATTAAGATGCGTTTATACAATCAATTCTTAAGATGCGTTCGTTCAATATGAGCGTTTAAAGCAAGTAAACGATCTTTTCAACCGAACTATGACAAAGCAAGAAACGCATTATTTTAACTGCAAACGTGACAGACTATTGAGAATGCTATTTCGAAGTTGACAGCAACAGACTGTCAACAAGGGAGAATGGTTGCGTATGTGATTCTGTGTTTGGTTAGTTGCGTTTTAGTCTGATGATATTGCAGTCTTAAAAGAAATATCTGAAGAAACAAAAAAATCAAATGAATGATGAAAGGGAATATTTTAGCTGATTTATATTTAGTGAGACAATGTGATTGGAACGTCTGAGCTTGTTGAAGTTGGGGGGAGAGGTGCGGGGAATGGCAAACGAAAGCGATGATGAAGTAAAACGAGAATTAGAACTTAGAGAAGAGTAAGTTGTAGAAGTAGAAGAAGAAGAAGAAGAAGAAGAAGAAGAAGAAGAAGAAGAAGAAGAAGAAGAAGAAGAAATGTCTTTATTTACAAATGTCATACTAAAACGGGAGTATATCTTAAGTAAGGAGAGTATTTTTCCTTCAAACTCCTTAACTATATATTGTAGAATGATACCACCCAGAACAGAACGAATTCTAAAAGAAACTGTCACCAGTCGTGTGCATATGCTGATGCCCGGTTCGCCCCAAATCTCTTGAAAAAGGCAAAATAAGAAGATGAAGAAGTAGATGAGAAATATTACAAACAGGCCTAGGTACCCGGCGCTGCCCGGGTGTTTAGAGATGTGTGTTGAGCAAAAGAAAGGGGGAGAGTAAGCAGACAGGCTCGAACCCCTACCGCGAAGGAGGAAAAGAACGTGAAAAAAAAGTGATGTCTTTGCTATTGCGCCCATCGTCAAACCGGAAGTGACGTAGGTTTAAATTAAGGCTAGACAATCGAAAAGAGGGGATGATTTTCGAAAATATCGGCGAAAAAAGGGAACCCTCCCTGTAGAAAAATACCCAGTTTAGCACGAAGGAATTAATGTTTTTAGCCAATTTTTCGATATTTGTCGTCCGAAGAGTCAAGCTTAAAAACGATACCGATCTCGTGAAAATCCGTCACCTCTGTCGAAAGTCTTAGGCAGACATACATACATACATTTAAACAGACAGATGAGATTTATATTATAGACTAGCGGGGGGTACCCAGTATTGCCCGGGTATTTGTAGGTGTGTGTGTGTGTGTTTTTTTTGGGGGGGGGTTAAATCAGAACAAAAAGGAAACTTAACGATAGCAATTTTAAAAAAAATGAGGGGTTGGCGACATATGGGATCGAGCCCGGAGCCTTGAGACTGAGCCTGAACACCTGCACTACGACGACAATATTAATGTAAAAACGATTAAAGTGAGTCAAGTCAAGGAGGTTTGATTGACAGGTGACCGCTTAATGATGTCATCGCGGGAGCGTTATGATGACGGGGCAGTTTTTTGGCGTTTGTTTACTTTGTTTCACTGCGAGATCGTTTTTTCATTTACTACGAGGCAGTTTGGGCTTCCCCAAGATGATGGGAGGGAAGGAAACCAGCTCCCCCATTGAAAGGGGATTGCCCAAAACGGCATTGATCAAAGCTGGTTGCTTTTGAACGCTGGGAACGATGCAACAACCTTCGTACTAGTTTCGCTTTTATCATACGAAAAAGGCGAATCTACACGCGCCGATCGAAAAATGTTGAATATTTAGCTTTTGAAAGTCGGGCAAATTAAATACACACGCGACCCCTGTTCGTAACTCGTAGATATTATGATTTCGACGTGATATAAAAAGTTTTAAAAATGAGCGACGGCCTCGAGAAGCCGCCGAAAAAATCCTTTTGCGGACATACACAAAATGCGAACATACATACACACATTTTCGCTTTTATATATATAGATGTCTCATTGTCGTACCCAGAAAGGTATTCTTCCATCAAATTCCTTACCAATATTTACGTTTATGGGTGAACATTTTTGTCAGATAGCCTTGTAACCTCGTTCCTCCCAATGGGCCACTGGTGGGCTTAGGTTATAGCTTACTTATCTGAAAACCATGGGATTGAACACTGATGAGCAAGTTTCTTTCAGGCTTCGTTTGTCTTGGAGTGATTCTATCTTTCTCTTTTTATTATTATTATAAGCTCCATAACACCCCCACACAAACAACACACACACACACACACATACACACACACATATATATATTTGTAGTCATCCACATACAGTCCTGTTTCGTTGTATCATAACTCATCAGTGCGGCTAGGCTAGCATCTCTTCCAAGCCGAGGATTGAACTTACAATCATCACGTTGACAGTCGGCAGTTCTACTCACTGGAGCGGCGCCCGTAAATACCCTCTGCAAATGTCTATTTTAAACAAACATTCGTCTACTACTTTTATAGTGCTCAAACAGCTTGTTTACAAACAAACCGCGAGCCTCACATTTTTCAACCAATAAAGTAGCGGGTGAGATTATTTACGACAGTGCTCTACCTAAAGAGGGGGGATATGATGGGGCGTTCCAAAAGTAATACCTCCTACATTTTATTCCGGATCAGATCAGAGGGGATCAGAGGGAATTGAAAAATGTAATGTTATGAATACGGAACTTATATATTTCAAAATCCGAATGTTTCCTCTCTCTGTTACAGATATTGACAGTGTGACTCTATGAAAGAAAACCCCTGTGATGGATATGTGTCATAAACAGAGATGCGTCATTGAATTCCTAGCAAAAGTGCAATGAAAATGGTGGTGACTATGTAAAAAATAAATTCTGTGGCACAAAGGTCACTCATTTTAAGAGTATGACTCCCGTTTTCATAGCTCTTAAATTTTTTAATAAAAAAAATGGAGGCTTTACTTTTGTTTACTCGTGTGACAAAACGCGCTCCGTATGCCCATGCACAGCCATTGTTGACTCTTCAGAAAAATCAATACTGGAGCACAGTGGTTAGTTAAATTAAATTCCAACTTCGACTCGAACTTTAATCTAACTACACGTAAAGTAAGATTTGCAGAATTAAAGGCTAATTGAGAGAATGTTTAGCTCGAAACAATCCCTTATTAAGGAAACAGATTGAAATGCAAGATGAGAAAAAGAAAAGAGGAAGAAGACGAAAAGGAAGCATTAAATAATAAGACGGATGATGATGATGATGATGATGAAAAATTTAATGGCATAACTCCTTTAATAATTTTGTATAATTCCCCGACTCGTTAAACATGATTCAAACGATCCTGATGCAGATATCAATTGAATAGAAAGAACATAGACATTACATGGATCGACTATATGAACGTTTATGACAGAAAATTTATGGCTTAACTACATTTGTAAAACTCCAATCATTCCAGCAGATGAAAAGAGGGAGTTTAGAATGACACCGTTATGGACATCATTTTATTTATTTTTTCTTAAGTATGCATTACTTCTAGCTAAAGTTAATACAAAACCCTAAAGGTATTACTTCTTAACCAGCTTTTTAAAGGAGTTAAAAATAACCAGACTTTTTCAATTTGATAAAAGTTCCATTATAGCATATTTATTATGGGGTGGTTGAACATTCTGGCATTAGATAGATAATTCAATGTTAAATTTAAAAGAAATAAATAAAAATACAAAACTCACCAAGACCGCCCCCTCCCACTCCACCGCCACCTAACATACCCTTTAAATATCGGCATTAAAGCAGGCTGACATTCGTCCTCTTTAAGCTATCGTCTCGAAGCCAAGTCAAACGCTATGGTCCCAAAAGCTAAAAAACTTTTCTGTTCGTAACTTTTGCAGCCTATTAATCTAAAAACACTAACATGTCTAGTTTTTTATTTTTCCTTTTACAGGTTTGACTCTAATCCTGAATATTTGTCTTGTTTTCTTATCTTTCTCCTAAATGTTTTTTTTTTATCAAAAATACTATTAACCAATATTTTTTTCTTATATTTAAAACGAAAAAAAAAGTCTCCCATGAAACTGAACATTTCCCAAATTCTATTTGCATATTATCTGAACTCAAAAACATGCGGCTTTTTTGTAGTTTTTTTATATTTATTATCTTTTTTTATTAAGTATGCATTACTTGGGGTGGAGCTGGAACGGTTTAACATCCCAGCTTGACATAGATAAAAACAAAAAGTATCCATGCATTAACATGGGAGGGGAGACTATCTTCAAGTACTATCCTAAGCCGCGAATGGGGCAACGGACTTATAAAGTAGATATTAATAAGTCCTTCTCAACTTTTTTTTATTTTATTTTTATTTTAGTTTATTTATCTTTTTTTTTTCAATGGAGAGTAAATAATGCATGTGGATGTGTTATCGGCAGCTCCAGTAACTCTCGCTTCTCCTTTTTTTGTCTTCAGTCCCCATTTCCAATGAGTGATTTTTCTGACAAAGGGTGAAGAAAAAGCTGCTTTCTAGGTCGGAAGTACTTTGTAAAGAGTAGCCTGAGATGTCGGAAACTTTCTGTTTCTATGTCTATCCTTGTGGTCATGTTACTAGTAAGGGTGTTGGAGGTAAACGTTTCATCTGGGCTGACGTTACCCGCCTGATAGTCAGGGACCCGAATCTTGGATTAACCATTAAGGAGGCTGTCCTATCAGCAGGTGCAAAGTACCGGGGCTGCTGTATTGCCATTTGGTGAATGGATTCTGGACCATAAAATAGTTTCTGGTAGGGCCTCTCGATGCCATACTAGCGGGTAATTGTTACGGCTTTACCTTATCATGTGCCACAAAAAAATTCTTGTCTTTTTCTCTCTTATTTTCCCTCTCTGTCCTGCCCCAACCAAGTCTACCGACCTGCTCCACAAACCCCAAAACCTCAATCATGACAAATCTCCAAAACAGAAACACGAATAAACCTAGAACCCCATCCACCAACGTAGACCCCTACGACCAGGTCTCCTTCTCCACCATCAGGGGTCTACGTTCGAACCTTCCAGAGGTTAAAACACAATTACAGGAGACGAAACCGGGCATATTCTTTCTAAGCGAAACTGGCATAGGGCCAACCACTTTTCTAGACGAATTCATAATTAAAGGATACTCTAACTTAACATCTAAATCTGACCTCCAAGATCGCCATGGGCATGGAATATGTGCCTACATCAAAGATGGCTTTTCTTCTCCAGAGAAGACCCTAATTTACCTTATATGTGCTTTCGGGTTGCACTAGCTTACACCACTGTATTTATATTCTCCCTCTATCGCCCCCACAACAGTGAGGTTACTATCTTTAAGAGCATATCTGAGAAATTGACCACATCCTGTCTGCTCATCCTTCGGCTAACATTCACAGTTGCGGTGACTTCAATGTCCATAATGTGGAATGGCTGACCCACTCAAATAAAACCGATGACGAGGAGAGGTTTTCTCATGATTTTGTCATTGCTTATGACCTCACTCAGATTGTTCACGAACCCACCCGTGTGCCCGATACACCCGGTCAATATGCAAGCCTTCTAGATCTTTTCCTCACAACTTCCCCTGAGCTGTGTTCATGTTCCGTTCTATCTCCTCTGGGATCCTCTGACCACTCTGTTGTAGCAGTTAAGATAAAAATGAAATGTAATAAGTCTTCAGACGTACCCCTCCACCGTACTGTATATCGATACTCTATGGCTGACTGGGATAGCTTCCGTACATTCATATTTGACCTACCTCTGCATTCCATGTTTAAAAAGGATGTGTCCTATATAGTATAAGACCTGACCGAATTGTTTATTATAGGCATAGACCGATTCATACCACCCAAAAAATTCCAACAAAAACCTAATAGCCAGCCATGGTTCTCCCCTAAATGTGCTGCTGCCATCGCGCACAGAAATCACTTTTTCCATAACTACCAACGTAATAGATGTACTGAGACAAAAACTGCTTTCAGGACTGCCAGCAACCACTGTAAAAGAGTAATAAAACATGCAAGAGAGCTATATGCTCAGTCTGTTAAATCCAAAGTAGTTGAGCAGTGGCTTGGTTCCCACCAGTTCTGGCAAATAGCAAACAGGATCTTGAACAGAAGTGTGCGTTCTATCCCAAATATGATCAATGGACCTGAGGTCATCTCGTCAGCATCAGACAAGGCCAGACTATTTGCCAAGAACTTTGCAGCTAATTCTACCCCCTGCGACAATGACCATCAACTCCCTGCATTTTCTCCTATAACAGACAACACGCTATGCAACATACAAATATCTGTGCGTGAGGTCGCCAAGCTAATCAAGAATCTTGATTCCAGTAAAGCAACTGGCCCTGATGGCATTCCAGTTATAGTGCTGAAAAAGCTCCAACCAGAACTTGGCCCCATACTAACAAAACTGTTTAAGCGTTGCCTTAAGGAGAAGTGCTTTCCAACACCCTGGAAAACCTCATCAGTAAGCACTGTATTTAAGAATTCAGGTGATAAGTCATCTCCCTCTCAATACAGACCAATAAGTCTCCTGTGTGTCATGAGTAAGTTGTTGGAATCCATATTAAATATAGAAGTAGTCAACCACCTCAACAGAATCAACCTTCTTAGTGACATGCAATATGGTTTCCGCTCTGCAAGATCTACAGCAGATGTGCTAACGATTATATCACAAAGGATTAGTGAATCTCTTGACAAAGGCTTCCTTTCCAGGGCAATTGCTCTTGACATATCGAAGGCCTTCACAAGGTTTCCAGCTACGGTATTACTGGAAATGTTTTCTCAATCATTAAATCATTTCTCTCCGATAGATTCATAAGAGTAGTGGTTGATGGGCAGAAATTAGAGGCCCACAGTATTAATGCTGGAGTCCCCCAGGGGTCCATCCTGGGCCCAACTCTCTTCCTGATCTACATCAATGATCTCCCAAAACACATACTTAAATCATTCGTTGACATCTATGCTGTTGACACGACCATCTATGGCAGCACATCTAAGACCGTAAATGACAAAGTTCTCTCTAATTCTCTCTCCTCTGATCTTGAGCACGTGGTACAATGGGGGAAGAGGTGGCTGGTCACTTTTAATGCATCCAAAACCAAGCTTTTATCTTTACATCATCAACGCTCTGATCCCCATCTGGCATCGATTGAAATGGATGCCTCTCGTCTTGGAGAGGCTCCATGTGTTACATGATAAGGGCTGTCCCTTTTTCATGTAAGTATACAAATAGGGAATTAGTTAAATGTAAAAATGAAATAGAATAGACGAAATTCGAACCTCGTAATTTAGGTTTAGAAATAGATTACGAGAGAGAATTAGAAAATGGAATATAAAAACAAACCATTGTTTAGCTTAGAGATAAAATAGTTTTAAGAAAAGGAATTTGCATTTGTCAATTCTGTTATGAAATTGAATTGAGGAATGCAACTATAGGATAATTTAATAAGCATGTTTTTAACATATTGGAAATATAGGTTACTGGAAATATAGGTCAAAATTCCTTTTGTAAACAAAGGAAAATGTTTGGACACGCATTTTCAGAACACGTGAAAGAAGATACATGTTTTAACATGCGTATGACGTCATGGAAAATGGGAAGTTCTCGATATAGTTAGAAACTTTAGAGTAAAGAGAGAGTCTGAGGACGAGAGACGACAGTCTGGAGTCCAGAGATGGACAGTTGAACGTCTGGAAGCGAAACGGTCGCCTTTGAAACATAGAATGTAAAACTTTGAATTCCTGACTAAAAAAACCACCGACCGGTCGAAGAAGAAATAAACGTATCATCATTTGTTTTTATAAACGTCGTCTTTGTGTTGTAATTCTACCAAAAGGTAAAGTGAAATTGTCATTATATGTCTTATATATCCTGTGTTTTAAAATGTCTTCACATACACAATGTCTCTACATCTCATATCTACAATGTGAACACTAAGACTGTCTCAACATTGTCTCCTCACTCTAAGAGCTTCTACTACACTTCTAAGTATGAACATTTTATATATATGAATCTCTTCATAACACGAACACAGAACGCAACATCTCTTTTAATAAGACTCTCTAAGACTCACTTTTAATAAGACTTCCTAACGAACAACAACAACAACAACAACAACAACAAGAATAATAATAATGAAACCCTATATAACACATGTTTTGACAAGCTTCTGGGTTTGACCTTTACTCCTGATCTGAAATGGAACACGTACATCAAATCTGTTGCCAGGGACGCTGAGAAAATGGTGGGATCCTTCTATCGCTCCAGAAGATGTCTCACTACTGATGCAATTCTCTATCTGTATAAAAGCCAAGTACGTCCAAGGATGGAGTACTGCTGCCACATCTGGGCAGGGGCTGCTAAAAACAGCCTATCCTGCCTTGACGGAGTACAAAATAGACTTCGTGGTTTAGTGGGAGATGCCCTTTTCTCTTCCCTGCAACCTCTCTCCCACAGAAGAGACGTTGCGAGCCTGTCTTTGTTTTATCGTTATTTCCATGACAAGTGCTCGTCTAAGCTCCAATCCCTCGTCCGCCCTTTCCAATCTTTCACGAGAAACACCCGTCTCACTGAAACTACTGTCAATAATTTTCCCCCTCTTTATATGTGCTTAAATCCAAACGTAGATTCCATGAGCAAAGCTTCTTTCTTAGAACTGCACGCCAGTGGAACTCTCTGCCGCTTGCCTGTTTCCCACCTGACTACAACTTGGACGTGTTCAAGTCCAACATAAACAAACTCCTGACAAACCGCCCCCTGAAGTAAGACACTCTATCAAAACCCCCAATACTAATGATTACTACAATACTATCTCATTGATTACTGTACACGCAATAACCATTATCCCTGAGTGGCCTTCGGGCTTTGATAAGTGGTGACCCCCATATAAAAAAAAATGTATTACGAGAGCCGTTCGAAAAATAAAGCCTGCTTTTTTTTTTACTCAAAAGTTGAGGAGCTACGAAAACAGGAGTGATACCATTAAAACGAGCGATCTTTTATGCTGCAGAATTGATTTTCCTACATAGTCACCACCATTCTCAATGCACTTTTGCCAGCGATGACTGGCTGCTGTCCATGGATGGACGAGTGTCGTTCCGAAAGTAAAGCTTTTTATATTTTTAACTCAAAAAGTTGGAAGAGCTACGAAGACGTGAGTGGTACCATTAAAATGGATGACCTTTTGTGCCCCAGAATTTGTTTTTTAATATATTCACCAACATCTCGATGCCATTTTATCTGGAATTCAATGAAGCATTTCTCCTTCTGACACACATCCTTTCTTAGAATATCTCACATTGTAAACATTTGCAACAGAAATTTTCAGATCATGAATGCATATGTTTAGTCACCATAACAATGCAATTTGAAATTTCTTCTGATCTATTCGGGAGGAATAAACAATGGGGCATGAATTTTGGAACACCTCTCGTATTTAGATCATTCGCCTTGCTGATTTCATTTTTGTCGAGTGCATCGTGTCAAACTCGTGAATCTGTACAGAATTTCGAATCGAAAACTTTATTCCACGTCTTAATCTTACTCATGTTTTAGATGTCTTGTCATATTTTTTTATTTTTTAAGACTAAAATTCATACTAGCATTATCATCACGGCTCATTGCGCAACGGATAAAGTGCTAAGTGTATATCAGTTCTAAGTGGCAATCTTTTGGAGGTGTAAGTTTCAATCCTCCCCCAGGACTTTAACCCTCCCCCAGGACTGTGAGAGCGCTGCTTTATTATTTTCTTCGGTGATGTAACGGAAATCAGTGTGTCAACAGGATTATGTCATTCACTGGCCAACAATCTTTTTCTTTTTGAACGTTGTCTAAATTTCTTCAATTGATTTAAATTTTTTGTGCTGTTTAATCAGGAAATACCACCTGTTTCTCTCAATCACGTTAAGTTTTGTGGTAAATTTCTTTGGAAATTAATTCAGAGCTTGTGACAAAAGCGATTACATTTTGTAGTATTATCAGCTGATTTTTGTCAACACATATCATCTTAAACCAATAGCATATACTGATTATCTAATAGAAACACCGATTAATATAAACTGAATGGTGGACATTAATATAGGTAAGTACATGTAAATTGCATGTGGCTTCACCATTGTTCAAACTTTAAGGCTTGAAATTCCTTTCCTTCGAACTCCTGGACTACTCAGCGGCAGAGGGGGGGTCTCTCTTCAAATTCCAACAGTAGTCAGCCATCATGACTGCGACCAAGCGACCCTAAAATCTTGCCTCCATTTCTCTCATATCCTGATGGAATCTCTCCCCTTGCTCATCACTAATTGAACCAAGGTTTTTATGAAACGCGTATATATGTGAAAATATGCAGTGCATCTCGACGCTCATGTCGCAGCAAAGGTGTCTGCGTAGTTTCTGGCTTTATTGTTGACAAAAAGTTATTCACTATTAGAACAAGTGCTTTCCACGTTTTCGATCTGGATCTTTGATGATGATCTGAGGGCCATCAAAGATGGCAACTTTTAACTTCTCCATGGCCAATCCTAGAAAAGCCTGGCACAAGCAAATGAAGCAGTGTATTAACAGGATTATCCTTTTCAGAGCTTTAGTGGACTGCTTGATTAAGACGAGCTTGATGTGCAACAGTGAGAAGAGTATTGTGTCTCTGTCCACCAGAGCGTCATTGATGATGTCCCTTTCTTTGCAAGGCACCAATTCCTCCCGAACAGACTAGTCCTTCTTCGTGTAATGCTAAGCACCGTCCTTACTGTCCCACATGCACAGAAAACATGGGTACTCGGTGAAGCCAGACTGTCATCCCAACAAAAGTTCACCATCTTTAGGTCAACACAAATAAAGCAGTTATGCTGATCATAACCAATTTTATCCAACAGTACCTCACTGCTTCATACTTCTCTATCGGTGCAATTGAGTGAGCGATGGTTACAAAGGAAAACTGGGTGCCGTTGTATAGCAGAAACGTTTGCTGCTGTCAATGAATAGTTTCTTTGAGTTCATACTGTGGCACTGCAAGCTTGAGCAGAAGCTGCGCAATATCTGCGCAGTACACCAAGTCATTCACTGTAGAGAAAAACGGGGGTATTTTTTATGCTTGTTGCGGAAGAAGCTGATGCAAGCACTGTCAGAGAAGAGTTTTTTCCCTTCAATCTGAATGTCAACAGTTCGTCAGAGTCATTTGATAAGCTGAGGTCACGAGCAAGGTCATTTAACTGTTTTTGGTAAAATGGGTGTAGAGCAGCATCTTCGTCTTCATGTCCTTTTACATTGGAGGCATCTTCGTCACTAATATCAGGAAGTTCTCTGTATACACTGGAATTTCATCACAGTCATTTACAAAACAACATGATGATTGAAGATCACGGTACTTGAGGCTTCCCCAGTTCTTCCCGTTGATTCCGGTCACATCAACAGCGCAAAAGTAGAAGTCAGTGACATGGTTTGTCCGCTTCCTCAAAACTATGAGAATTCACAATGTTCAGACTCCTCTTGGCATTGGTACACCCATGCAAAGTCTCGGTGCATGCATTGAATACCATGTGTAACGCCCAAGCTTTATCCTGGTCAACAAGTTTAATCGCAAAACAAGCATGGTAAGCACACGTTATGAAACTTGTGACTGGCTTTCTATGAGGAACAATTCTCCACGTATGTAGCAGAACTTATTTCTGCACGATTTTCTCGACGAAGCCATCTCATTCACTTGCTAAACAAAATAGGTACAACTAAGCCATTAATTGGCGCCACCACAGCCCACTGCGTTTCGTATTTGGTGCCACCAGCAAATATTCAGCAACACACATGAAGCGAAAACACTAAAAATGCGCGGGTGGAGTTTGCTATACACCTTCCAGGTTGGCTTTTCTATTAACTCTAGTTTTAATTCCCGACTTTACGCTTTATCGCACCAAGTTTTGAAAGATTTCGGAGTTTTCTCACTTCAAACTGATCCCTTTTCGACACAATCATCCAGAACTATCACACCTGAATAAGTCTTAATCATTAAGATAATCATTTCATATTAAAACAATTATTCGATATGGCATTTTACCCCCAACAACTTATTCTAAAATGCTCCACGCATGCGTATATTTGAACCAAATCGTAACAAACGATGACTTCATTGAGCAAAAACCAGCGCATCAGATTCGTCCTAAATCAGTTGAAAAACGCAGACAATAAATTTGTTGTTGACCAGTGTTATATACAGCATGATCCTCAACATGTGCAATATAACAATACAAATACGAATTATTTAAGATTTCTAATCGGTTTTGGATGAGGGAAAAGGAAAGTTACACAGATTAAAAAAAAAATGCTCGTACACATTGTCGAGTTAAAAAAAAACTCTCCTGAAAAAGATCTGCATTGAACAAAACGTGATGAAGATAGCATCCAAAATGAGAACAGTAGTTCGAATAATCCGAATAATCCAAATTAACAATCCCCATCTAAAAAGTTCAGAAACATAATGTTATCCATGATATTTGAGAAAAATTAAAATCTTCCGTTCGCTTCTTATTTATTAATTTGTAATGTATATAGAAATAACTCTTCGTAGAATTTACAATTAATCACTTCAATCTATTTTAAAAATGATAATGCGCATGCGCAGAGCAAAATATGAACGTAGCTTCGATCATACACACTGTTATACTCCCAAACTAAAGGTTCGAGAGTGTATGGAATACTGCTGTCATATTTGGGTCGATAAATTTCTGTCCCATTTGAGTATTCTTGATAAAGTACAGAAAGAGTGTATTAAGTGTAGTATAAATATAAATAACAGATACTACACTTTGAACTTGATGTGTCTGTCTTTAATTTATTGCATTGCTTTTTACCAGCTTTAAACTCACGATTATAAGGATATCGATTTTGATGAAGCTTTTGTGACCCCACGCAAAATATGGCACCCACTGAACTAGTGATAGAGGCCGGTTCGCGACACACTTACATGTACACTGCGAGTATTGCACCGACATTGTATTTAGATCCAAATTAATGTTAGTTTTTACTTAGAGAAAATCATAGAGAAATTGAAAGACAAATAAAGATTTGGAAATACCATACTTCGATCCACTTTCTGTAAATGGACCGCTGTTGACCTCAAAGGTTACCACTCGTCAATCATAGTTAATGACTCAACGCACCTGTAAAGGAACATTTACACTTAGCGTTAAAAGCAAACCACCTCAAGTAATGTAATCTAACACGTAGTCGAATAAATGAAGTGCTTTTTAATGAGCTTTAACGATGAGACATTTGAAAGGCTAATAAAGAGGAGGGCCGACCATTCTTTTGTAAAGAAGGCAATATTTTTGCCGTGCTTGAGTAGAGACGTTCTCGAGGAATTTTATATCTACTTAATCTTCTATGGCAAATTAAGTATTCGTCGTAGCAATAAAAACAAATTTATCCTTCTCATAATAACGGAGGCGATGATGAGTTATAACAAAGAAAGAAATAGAAAGAAAAAAGTAGAATAAAAACTCAGCTTTCAGTGTATCCGTTGATTCTCCCGATGCTGCGAAATATAAACACCTATTTATACTCAAATAAATAGCGATTCAAGGTGTTCCGTGCTGAGCAGGTAAAAATGTTTCTAAGAACGACTCACAGATATAAATAGCTAACGAGTGTGTACCATCTCGTTTTAACAAACAACTCTGCGCAATTTTCCCCCATGTTGTCGTCGCCGTCGCCGCTCAAGTGTCCTCGTTTCAATGCGCATGCACACATGCACACATTCGTGACGATAAAAAGATAAAAACATACGCACAAAAAACACTGCTGTTAGCACCTTTTCAAATTAACAATAAAATGACAGGTTGTTTTGTAGCACCGGTAGGCTTTATTAACCGTTCGCTGATACGACCGGGAGATATGCGAAAATTTATATATTCCTTTTGGTTTTGTAGTACACATGAACCATAATACCACCAATGTGTGAGAAGTTCGCGTCAGCGAAATGAGTTATATTTGCTAAGTCGCGGCATATCTGTCTCTTCTCGTGTTCGTGACATATTTTATTCTGTTTCTTTTTCTTTTACTTCTTTTACATTATTTTTCATTGCAGAAGTGCGAGTTGAAAATAAAAAAATAATTGTTTACAATTACGTCCGCATCAATAGGTGACATGACCAAATTACAATAAAATATTTATAGAATGTTTATTAAAAATTAGAAACTTCCCGCAAAATTCAACAAAGCAAAGAAAAGAACTGATTGATTAAGATAAAAACCAACAAACTCAACAAACACAGTTTTTTTTTTAACTCACATCAGATCGTTAACATAATAGAATTCCCAACAAAACGGCGAATTTTTAAACCTCATACCAATAAAACTATTTTAAAATACTTGAAAATACATAACTGAATAAAGAGAATTCGCGAGACGACACGTTGAGTGAGTTGTTGCAAATGAAAATATTTAACTCTACATTTATCACTTAAAAAAATCCAGTTTTTCTAAAATAGTTTCTGTTTTTACTGAATTAAATCTTTTGATCGAATTAATAATCATGTGTCGCTTATTGTCCCATTGACGAAGAACAAAGTGTTGTATCTGTTTTGATAGTGCACTGTATCTGTTCTGTTCTCGGTCAGTGAAAGGGAAATCATTCTAGACTGAGACAATTTTTATTTTTCTTGCAAACAAATCTACCACTTTTTGCGAAGCGAGACTTTCCTCACATTAAAAACTTACTTTACCTTCGTGAAGACGCAAATAGGCCCACAATTTTATTTGAACCTGCAACATTGTATTTTAAGCGCCAACCAATCGAATTAAGTGGCCTTTCAAAATACTACTGAAAGTAAACATATTACGAGTGTCACCGGCTTGCCATCGGCTGAGGCGCTCATCGACGCCACTTAAGTGTCCTCGATTCACAGCACAAACCCGCACTTGTACACAAGTGATAAAAAAATCAAAAAGTTAAAATCTTATCTCAAAGGTAAGTGTGAGAGAACGAAGAAAATGTTATTTCGAACATAGGTGTGACAGACCAACGAAAATGCTATTTCAAGCACAAGAATGACAGAACGATAAATATACAATTTCAAGCCTTAACATTACAGCCCAATGGTAATTTTGTTTTAAACGTATGCCTGGCAGAGTGGCGAAACTGCTATTTCAAAGATATACCCGACAGACCAACGAAATTGCTATATTAAACTGAATCCTAATAGACTGACTAAAATACTATCGCAAACTGAAGCATAGCGAATAGACGAAAACTATATTATAAACTGAAATGTGACAGCAATAACAATGCTATTTCAAAATTAAGCATGACAGACCAGCGAAATACTCGGTCCAAATTAAGTATGATAGACCAAAAAAAAAAACGCGCTTTGAAAATTAAACATGACAAACCAAGAGAATATGTTATTTTAAAATTTACCATTACAGGCCGACATAAATTCTATTTCAAAATATCCTGTACCTCTATAAGGCCACCATTCGACCATGTATTGAGTATTGTTGTCACATTTGGGCTGGTGCACCTGCCACTAATCTCTCGATTCTGTACAGGGTTCAAAAGAGAGTCGCCAATTCAGGTTTCAATTTTTGTCCCATCGACGAAATGTTGCACCCCTCTCCTGTTCTACAAGTGTTTTAATGGTGGATGCTTTGACGAACTGCAAGTCCTTCGACAGAAATACCCCCGACAAACCCGACAATCAGCAAAATCCCACCCCTACACATATATAAGAAAGCCTTCTACTCCAATAGTTTCTTCTCCAGAACTGCTAGACTCTGAAACTCCCTTCCGGATTCTTGTTTTCCCAACTGTACTGACATGCAGAAGTTCAAGTTTAATGTGAAAAGATATCTTGTTGCTCAACTCCCTACATAGTATCCTTGCTACTTATGTTCCCGATAGTAGCCCTCTACATCAAAGTGGGACTGTGCCGTGTTTGAGGGTGAAAATGTAATAAAAATAAATAAATAAATCGTGACAGACGGGCAAAAATGCTATTGTCAAATTAAGCGTGACAGACAAATTGACGAATGTATGAATATAGTTGGACGCATCTAAGATAAGTTCAGCCATTCTGTGTGTTTAGTAAATCAAATGTGACACATTAATTAAAATGCAGGATTTGGAGATAAAGTAGTTCTTAGTAGATACCCGTTTACGTTTTATTAAGAATGATACTGACTTTCTCACGGTTTTAAATGACTCTCATTGTATATGCCAATGTGTGTGTGTGTGTGTGTGTGTGTGTGTGTGTGTGTGTGTGTGTGTGTGTGTGTGTGTGTGTGTAAACTTCTTGATAACATTTTAATAGGTGATGAGATTCCTCATCTATTGGAAATTTTACAAAGAATTCATTTTTGATGATGAAGTTTTAGTATCGGAAACGTGCGTTCATATAGAAAGCATCTTTAAAAACGGAATAGCTATAAATTGTTGATCAAAATGATGACACGTTAAAAAGGTTATTCTTAAGACGCGTTTAGTGGTGCAAATTCTGTTTTAATCATAAAAGTGACTAATTGCCAACACACGTACAGCATATCTTATTGAGATCACTATGATATCGAATGAATCAAAGGAATATATTGTTAGCATTGGTTTCCCCGATATTTTTCTAATCAAAATTCTTTCTAGAAAGACATCGGGAGTGACCTCGTGAAGGTTGCCAACATTATAAGTGGAAGTAATTTTGTGAAACGAACTAGATTCGAACTTGGAATACCAAAATCGTCAGTTCGTGTCATTAATTAATTAACCACTGTCACCTCCGATCTTATTAGGGTAAGAAAGAAGACACAATATAAAGAGTTCTTTATTTAATCCCGGGCAACAGCGAGTTTCCCCGTTAGTTAACAATAAAATGATAGTACATTATTTTGCTCATTAATTTTTTTCCCTCATCGGTGCGGTCGATTATCTATCTTATCAAAATATTTCTCGTTTTTCTATTTTTCCCCTTTTCATTTGTTTTTCCTTCAAGGGGAACGAGATGTCCGTTGATTGACTGGATTATCCGGTTCAGGTTTCAGTTTATATTTTGCCCGTGTATTTTTGGCGGCCATGTTTACAGCTATTTTTTAGCAACCATTTTTTTTTTTCAAATATATGGACTCTTGATCTGGCAGATGTTGTCAAACATATAGATGTGTGCACTTTTGCAGCGAACTATTTTCAAATCTGGGACACTGGTTTAGTGCGATAAAATAAATGTTGCACAAGTGTCAAAACAAAAGGCCTTTAATAAAATAAGTACCAGAAGATGCTGCCACGTCTGCTGCAAAAAGAGATAGACTCTCTTTATACTTGGCTAGAAAACTGACACCTGTTTATATCAAACTATAAAACCGGTGGTGTTACAACATCTGAGCTGGTTCATCAACCACTAGCTTTTCACCCTTGGACCATGTGCAACAAAGAATTCCTAACCTAATAGGGCTCGCACTGTCTGTCAAGTTTCAACTTATATGACAGACCGACAAACATTTGTTTCCTACTTTAATGTGACAGACAGACGAAAATACTCTTTCATTCTTACTAGTAACTGATTAACGCAGAAGCCATTTCAAACAAAATATTTACAGAGCGAGTAAAATTATCTCAAACGTAAGCATGACAGACCGTCGAAAAAGCTATTTCAAAACCCCTTTTTCAAAATAAGACAGAAGAAATGATCAATTTCCAAGATACGTCCAGTACATAGAAAATGCTATTTTAAATTTAAACGTGACAATTTTACGAACATGCTCTCTGAAACTTTAGATTGACTGACAAACCGAAGATTTTCAATTACGATGGAAGAATTGATCATTTTCCAATATATGTCGAAGCCATTGAAAATGCTATTTTTAATTTGAACGTGACAAATCAACAAATATGCTCTCTGAAACGTAAGCATGACAGACCGACCAAAATGCTGCTTTTCCGCTTAAACTGATAGACCGAAAAAATCATACTATTTATCACTTATTCGTGACAGAGCGACAAATGTGCAATTTCGAAACGAAACGCGATAGATTGATAAAAATTCTATTACAAAATTAAGCAGACAGACCAACAAAAAATATTCTAAGTATAAGCATGACAGACAGACAAACCTGGTATATCAATTTTAAGCGAGTGGGACGAGCGGACAGACAGAGTCTCCTCGGGAGATGCAAAGAAGCAAGTTAAATCAAATCGGTCGCGAATAAAACTGAAAGTTAATTTGTCTCATGGAAATCAGAAGAAATCAAAGAAATGTTTTTTGATGCTTTGATTTTGTTTCTTTGAGTGGGGGGACGTCTTTGTGATGTCGCTTTCTTTTGGTAAAAACGAGGAATCAAAAGGAAACGGTTGGGAATACGCCGGAGGCAGGGGGTGATGAATGGCAAAAAAGTGAATAAAAGTGAAGGGATTAACCCTGAGGTGAGGAGAGAGATGAGGAAGAATGAACTGAAAATGAAATCAAAAGGATATTGTTACTCAATAGAAATGAAGTTGATTGAAAGACGGAATGAATAAAATAAATAAATTAAAAAAAAACAAAAACAAAGGATGAAATAAATCTCGGGGAAAAAAGGCAAAAATAATGAAAGAAGGAAATAAAGTAAAGCAGAAAGCAATGAATGTTGTTATGACGGTTTAATTTATCTGTAGTTTTATCTCTCATTTCAGAAAAGTCTTATCTCTCATTTCAGAAAAGTTTCCTTTCATGAAAATCTCTAATAACTCAGGAAAAAAGGGATATAGACCTTTAGAAAAATCCAGAAGATTCACGGGGTTTTCGAACTTTTGAGAAAGATTGATACAGTATTAGAATGTTCTATTACTCGTGACTGATGTAATACGGAAGTAAACAAACATAATTCTGTTCATGGTTTCGTATTTCATTGTGCTGAGCAGAAGATACCTCTGAGTACAATGGTAAGAGGACAATCGTGAGAGCACTACTCGGACAGAAAGAAATTGCAACCTACTCTCTGTACAGCTGTAAAGAAAGCTATGGCAATACATCAAATTCTTTGTTCGAGAAACAACGTGAATAGGATTCTGAATCAAAACATCTTCCTCGGTAAGGATTACCATGATAGATAGGTGGCACTTGATCGCCACCAAACTACTCTCTAACAATCAACAAATAATAATGAGAAAGATCGTGGGTAGAAAAAGCAGAGGACGACAGCGAGAAACATACGTTCACAATCTGAACACCTGACAAAATAAAAAATGATGAGCAACAATGAATTCATGAATGCCGAGAAAGAGAGAGAGAGAGAGAGAGAGAGAGAGAGAGAGAGAGAGAGAGAGAGAGAGAGAGAGAGAGAGAGACATAGCCGTCAATGCCTGTGCCAGGCAGGACGCCATTTGATGATGATGATGATGATTACCGGTTGGCGTTCTCTATAAAAATAGGATTTCACGCTCATCAGACAGTTGTTATGTGGATGTGATAAATTTAACTTCGACACCAGCATGATTTGCGGATCATCCAGCAATTGCACGCTACCTTATTGAATATCTACACACTTATTTACCAGCAATGTTTCAAACTACGATAGGCTTTTAGTTGTGTAAACTCAACAGACTTTAGTTTCTTCATATACCTGTGCAGCAAACTACAAGAGGCGTTCAATAATTAAAGCCTTTAGACAATTTAACATTTAGCAACGAAAATTTTCAGAGTTATTTGTCCTTTCTCTACACTGGAACAACACAAAGTTAAGCATTTCTGCCACCATTTAATGCAGATTTACACTTCGGAAATCAAGGCTGAATAACCTGTGAAACACTTTCCTTTCAAAAGCAACTTCAAACGCTGGAAAGAAGGAAAATCATACGGTGCAAGGTCAGGACAGTAGGGGGTGAGGAGGATTTTATAGTCACACGTCAGTGCATCTGATCTGCTGACATGCGCAAGTGCAGACCGGAACATTATCATGTAGAAAGTAACTTTGCTAATCTTGATACGCTTCTTGATTTTGACTGCTTTGCTTAATCTCCTCAAAACTGAAGCATAATAGACTGGTGGAATTGCAATACCCTTTGCTATGAAATCTGTTACCATTACTCCATCCATTACTGAGAATTGAACCTTCAACCTTCAGGGGAATATCACTTTTACAATTGATGTTTTCAAGTACTCCATTTTTTTATAGCAGACCTGTGGCATAGTGGTTAGAGTACTTGGAAAAATCAATTGTAAAAGTCATATTCACCTGAAGGTTGAAGGTGCAATTCTCAGTGTGGGTGATCGAAAAATATATTTGCAAATTACTTACTCTATCCAATCATGGCTGATGAAAAAAGATCATGCTATTCCTATGAAGTAAATAAAGGGTTCCAAAATCCCGTCCAAATTCCCGAGTTAGACAGAAACATTCCAAAGTTCGACAAGATACACTTGAAGAAGATCGGAGGTTACATCGACCAAAACGTTGTGAAAATGGAAAATGACACTCAAGATGAGAATAGTAGTCCTATGACTCGAAATGATACGAATAATCAATCCTCATATAAAAAAATTCAGAAACGAGAATTCTTCTTCTTTTTCTTCTTCTTCTTTTTCTTCTTCTTTGTTCTCCTTAGTTCTCATACAGGTCATCACTATTGATTGCTTACTCATAATAATCGGTTGTTCTTTTGTGTTCATGTGACAACAAGTCTCCCAGATTTTCAATACTCTTCTCCGCTTTTGACAAGCTTTGCAAATGGTTTTGCGTTATTGCAACATTCGCTTGCCATTGGCTTCTCACTGGCAATAGCCATGGGTCTTCACTGGTAATCGGGTGACAATGAGCCTCGACAAGATCCCAGTCATCATAGCACTTTTCAAGAGGAAGCCAAATTAGTGCTCTCCATCTTTGGGTTTTCCATCTTCTTTGACCCTTGACTATTTAATGTGGTATCAGCGGAGGCCGGCGCTGTTTAGGGGGTAATTTACTTAGGTAAAATCTTCCGGGTTCAGTGTCTTGGGCTTACGTAGTCGTGTTCTTTCTGTACTGTTTCTGTTTAATTTCTATGGCAACTTCCATATGACTGGTTGGTTTCCGCCTTCAAGGATTTTTCTTAAGGTCTTCACCGCTTTCATTGTTGCTGCCCGCTGTATCGTATCAGCCTTCTCGATGATTTCAAATTGTTCCTAGTGTTTCTGTTATTATTGGTCTTATCTTGTCTTTCTTCAGTGTTCCATTTCCTTTTTCCCAGTTCTCTGGCCAGTTCTGAGTATTTGGCTTTTTGATATTTATTCTCTGACTTGTTGAGATCGAGAAATTAACGATTTGGCAGGATATTTCGTTCGTTCGTTCGTTCGTTCTTCTTCTTCTTCTTCTTCTTCTTCTTCTTCTTCTTATTCTTATTCTTCAGAATCATCATCATCATCATCATCATCATCATCATCATCATCATCATCATCATCATCATCATCATCATCAGGAGTTATTTCACAACTCATCACCAAAGATTGTTAACTGATTATAACCGACAGTGTTCCTTGGAGTCTGAGTACCTACAAGTCCTCCCCAAAGTTTTCAGTATTCTCCACCTCTTTCAATAACTATTGAAAATAGTAGTAGCCGCTTTATCGTTGAGTTTTCGCTGGCAACAACCATTGTGCTTCATTGGGATTTGGGTGATAATAAGCCTCCTCAAGTATCAGTATTCTCTGCACTATTGCAGTAGATGTCGGCTTAGGTCTTTCAATCCTTCTTAATAATTCACAGCTATTATGTGTAGTACCTATCATTTCTGTCTTGGAGGGATGCAAAGTTTATAAGATTTCTTGCAGTTTCAATTTCCATTGTAATGTTTCTTCTATTTTTTTTTTTTACTTCTGTAGCAGTTTTCAAGTGGCCGGTTAGTATTTGTAGTTTTTATTATTTGGTTTACGCATTCGAGGGGTTTCCTTAAGACTTAAGCTGTTTTGATCATTACTATCCTTGTATACTTTCAGTCTTTCCCTTAATTCTAATTTCTTCCTAGTATTCTTCCTTATTTTTCGGTACTGTTCCTAGTGCTCGTACAATTCTCCGACAAATTTCATGTATTTACTTTTTTTTTCGTCTTTTTAATTTTACCATGTGGTTTGTTGGGACTGCAAAATCTACAATTTGGCCTTTTCTTTCCTTCTTGTTAATTATTATGGCATCTAGTCTTTTTCTTTGGATAAGTTTATCGATCTGAACCTCCATATACTAAAGAATTTTGTGATTTTCCTTTTTCATTAGTTTTCGGTTTGAATGTTCGAAATGCAGTCGTTTGCATAGTTCCAAGTGTACTAATTTCCCCACGCACTTGTGTTTCTTTCTGTATTCACTTACGTTGTTTACCCTTTCGTCTCTTTATGTACAGAGTCAACACTTACTGCTTTCTTGTGTTTTATCTATTTTATCTTTTATGTAGTTAGTTCTAATCGTATTGTTCTGTGCAGCTGTCAATAGTAATGCCGTTCCTCTATTCAATTGTTGTTTTCTTAGCCATGTCCATGTTTTTCGTGATTCTTTCTATTTTCGTGTAATCCTTATTAATCGCCCATATATCCGTTTCTTCTTTCAAAGTCTTCTATTCTTACTAGTCTCCTTCCTTCTTCGTTCATTTTTCGAGTGTATCACAGACATTATTTTTTCCGTCTTCTAGTCAAGCTGCATATGTTCTTCTTTAGTCCAACATATGAATATATAATTAACTATTTTATTTCGGTCTGCATATAATTTGCTATTTTATTTAATCAATTATAGAAAACATTACCCTTCTTAAATATATCGATAAGTAATGAAAGGTAGATGAAAATTATCGATTATATAATGCTATCTATTAAAGTGCTTTATAGATTATTTAAAGTCAGCCATAGTCATGAGAATATTATTAAGCTTGGCTAGTGTAGAGAAGAGATAGAGGAAGCGTATAGTTCTTTAGATTATCGATAACTATAAAATCTGATATTTATATATAACTGCTTATTAGAATTCTAATTAGGGTGATGTGCCTTGTCTTCTTCAATTTGATCGAACTGACTTGGCAAATTATGATAATATGCGAGCGAATAACGTGACTCGAACTCTGAATTTCGAATAATATTTGTCACAGCATGAAGAACGGGTTTGGTTAAGTTTCGCAAAACTAAGTCCAGTTCGAATGAATAAACTCAAATATTTATAAATTGGTCCACTTGGTTGCACAGCCAGTCGTTGGGAGGACTATTTGCTTCAGAACATGCATTCACTTTTTGTTTTGCTTTTTTAAAAAGTAAACATATTTGTAACTAAATCGTTATTTCTCTCTCACACACGATCTCCGTCTCTTGTCAAGTTAGAGCAGTTTTCATCGGTAAATTCACAAATTTCTGCCTGAGACAGAACCACCAATGATCTTTCATTGGTTTTCCATTACACTCGAACCATCCAGTCGCAAGAGACACTGGATACCCCCTGTAAATGTAAACGAGCGTGTAATTATGAGGCAAAGCTTGCGCAATCTACAACAACACCTTTCCTGAATCGGCACTGCTTGGGTCTAGTTGCAAGTAGAAGTGCTAGACGACTGGAAACAATGCTGAGATAAGCGGAGAGCACATACAGCACCTAGAATTCCCAAATGATCACTCATTTTAGTACTGACTAGGCTCAACGTTTTTGTTCTTCACCTTAAGTATTCCAATTTACCAAAATCGTTACATTACTAACGATTCTTATGATATTCTTTCATTGACTTTGATATCTAATATTATCTCATTGTACACTCTTTAACCCTCATCCTCGAGATGCCTCTGGGCCTTGATAAGCGGTGACTTCTGTAAAAAAAAAAAAACTTCATTGATCTTACGAGAACCGGTGTGTCAACGTGATTATACCGTATATAGACTATTACACTATTACCCTAATAACCAATTCGACTACCTACAACAAGAATCTAATGTACCTAATTGCTACGAAATAAGCCCGAGTGTGTTAAAAAAACTACTACTACTACTACTACTACTAATAATAATAATAATAATAATAATGCTGATGCTAATAAAGTTGACAATATCTAAATATAATAGCTAAGTATATACTAAGCTAAACAGAGTAGATACTCATACTCTTACCAAAATAAAGTAACTAATTGTATATTTATCTAAATGTTTCGGTTATTAGTATATTTAACACAAAATGTTCTATCAATGTTACAAACGCCTTGTACAAAATGATAAATTTGTACAAAATGATAAATTTGTACAGAATGATGAATTTGTACAAAATGATAAATTTGTACGGAATAATAAATTTGTACAGTATGATAAATTTGTACAGAATGATAACTTTATACAGAATGATAACTTTATACAGAATGATAAATTTGTACAGAATAATAAATTTGTACAGAATAATAAATTTGTACAGTATGATAAATTTGTACAAAATGATAAATTTGTACAGAATGATAAATTTGTATAGAATTGATAAATTTGTACGGAATAACAAATTTGTACAGAATAATAAATTTGTACAGAATAATGAATTTGTACAGAATAATAAATTTGTACAGAATGATAAATTTGTACAGAATGATAAATTTGTATAGAATGATAGATTTGTACAGAATGATAAATTTGTACAGAATGATAAATTTGTATAGAATGATAAATTTGTACAGAATGATAAATTTGTATAGAATGATAGATTTGTACAGAATGATAAATTTTTACAGAATGATGAATTTGTACAGAATAATGAATTTGTACAGAATAATAAATTTGTACAGAATAATAAATTTGTACAAAATGATAAATTTGTACAGAATGATCAATTTGTATAGAATGATAGATTTGTACAGAATGATAAATTTGTACAGAATGATAAATTTGTATAGAATAATAAATCTGTACTGAATGATAAATTTGTACAGAATAATAAATTTTTACAGAATGATCAATTTGTACAGAATGATAAATTTGTATAGAATGATAAATTTGTATAGAATGATAAATTTGTACAGAATAATAAATTTTTACAGAATGATAAATTTGTACAGAATGATAAATTTGTATAGAATGATAAATTTGTATAGAATGATAAATTCGTACAGAATAATAAATCTGTACTGAATGATAAATTTGTACAAAATAATAAATTTTTACAGAATGATCAATTTCTACAAAATAATAAATTTTTACAGAATAATAAATTTGTACAGAATAATAAATTTGTACAGAATGATAAATTTGCACAGAATAATAAATTTGTACAAAATAATAAATTTTTACAGAATAATAAATTTGTACAGAATAATAAATTTGTACAGAATGATAAATTTGTACAGAATGATAAATTTGTACAAAATAATAAATTTTTACAGAATGATCAATTTCTACAAAATAATAAATTTTTACAGAATAATAAATTTGTACAGAATAATAAATTTGTACAGAATGATAAATTTGTACAGAATGATAAATTTGTACAAAATAATAAATTTTTACAGAATGATCAATTTCTACAAAATAATAAATTTTTACAGAATAATAAATTTGTACAGAATAATAAATTTGTACAGAATGATAAATTTGCACAGAATAATAAATTCGTACAGAATGATAAATTTGTACAGAATGATAAATTTGCACAGAATGATCAATTAGTACATAATGATCAATTTGAACAGAATGATAAATTTGTACAAAATGATAAATTTGCACAGAATGATCAATAGGTATAGAATGATAAATTCGTACAGAATAATAAATTTGTGCTGAATGATAAATTTGTACAGAATGATAAATTTGTACAAAATAATAATTTTTTACAGAATGATCAATTTGTACAAAATAATAAATTTTTACAGAATAATAAATTTGTACAGAATAATAAATTTGTACAGAATGATAAATTTGTACAGAATTATAAATTTGTACTGAATTATAAATTTGTACAGAATGATCAATTTGTACAGAATAATAAATTTGTACAGAATGATAAATTTGTACAAAATGATAACTTTGTACAGAATGATAAATTTGTATAGAATGATAAATTTTTACAGAATGATAACTTTGTACAGAATAATAAATTTGTACAAAATTGATAACTTTGTACAGAATGATAAATTTGTACAAAATTGATAACTTTGTACAGAATGATAAATTTGTACAGAATGATAAATTTGTACAGAATGATAAATTTGTACAAAATGATTAATTTTATGAATTGATAAATTTGTACAGAATGATAAATTTGTACTGAATGATAAATTTGTACAAAATGATTAATTTTATAAATTGATAAATTTGTACAGAATGATAAATTTGTACAGAATGATAAATTTGTACAGAATAATAAAATTGCCGCCCTAAAAAAAACAACACTATGGCTTTATTTTTAAAACTTTTATCGAAAAATCAATTCAGGTAACTTAATTATGTAGTAGAGCTGACATCTATTCAATGTAGCCGCCTTCTGCCTACATTACTGCGTCGATAAAGGTCCGAAACTTGGAGCATGTCTTTTCCACAAGGCTCCTATTTCTCTTTGGATTTATACACAACTGGCCAACTAGTAGATGGTTTGCAACAACAAAAAAAGAAAACCGTTTTTTATCAAACGGAAATGGAATTATGTTTTCTTTTCTAGGGCGACAATTTTATCGATTCACCATGCATTTTGGATAGCGTTACCATTTGCGTGTCAAATATGTTTCTGACTTCAATCTACTGTTAAAACATTATACATTTTAACTTCGACTTATGTATTAATGTTATTTAATCAATAGATTGAGAAATGGAGACAATAGAGATAGATAGATAGAGAGAGAGAGAGGGAGAGAGAGAAAGAGAGAGAGAGAAAATATATATAGTGAACAGAAAGTGCTGATATTATATAAGCTCTATGGGTGACTCAACGTGTCACATTTTCCCAGTGTGTTAGATATTTTTCAAAAGTTTTAGTTCTAATAAAATCATGAAAATCAATCCAGTGTGTCAACTGTAGGTCTATTAAGCTATATTACCACATTCACTAAAAATGTCGGGCTAAGATCCAAGTGTAGTATCTGTTCTGATGCTATACTTAATTTGATTTGTCCTTTGTCAATCTAGAGAAGACCATTCTATACTAAGACAATTTTTATCTTTGCCAACTGCAAGAGTGCTCCGTTTTAGGAAGCTTGTTTTTCCTTACATTAAAAACAACCTTGTGTTTTGTTCTCGCGGGGAAGCACATAAATATATATAAAAATGACGTATCTGGCTTTCAGGTAAAGATCCAAATGTAGTATTTGTTCCTATGCTACATTGAAGTTAATTCATCCTTAGTTAATGTAAGAAAAACCCTTCTCTACTAAGGCAATTCGTATTTTTCCCTACTGCCAGAGTGCCATTTTTGGAGAGCTTGTTTTCTCCCACTTTAAAAACGACCCTGTAACATTTTGCTCTCGTGGAGAAGCAAGTAAATTAATAAATAAATAAATAATGTTATGAATCTATGTACCCACCCGATTAAATAGTATATAAGATTTCCAAGCCTTGTTAAAGCAACTATAACAATAAATAAAATCGCTGCTTATCCCGACATTGTCCACTGATCTGAGATGTTTCTTTATCATTGGATTAAATTTTCGGTTCAGAAAAAAATACGATTGGATATTGTAGTTTTAAACAATCAAATTGTGAGGTACAACTTTCTTTTGTTGATCAGTTATTTCGTACAACAAAATATGTGAATCGTTCAAAGCAAAAGGCCCTTCCGTAATATGATGAAAGGTTTGTCGATTGAAAATACTGGAAAGAAAAGCAGAAACCGGAGAACTCCCTTAAGACGCAATGTCACAAAAGGAATCAGTTTTCCTTGCTGATTATAATGGATTTCACGTGGTGTTGGAACCTTAGTATAAGATCACTTAAAGAATACAGTCGCTCCGTTTCTAGAGATTCGTTTATTGTTTTTCCTTATTTTTCTTTCTTCAAGTGCACTTTTTATTTCATTTCCATCTAAATTTTAACATGCTTTGACATTACAAGCAAAACGTTCCGTTTACAAATTATATGAAAACACTCAACAAACGCAGCCTAACACCCGTAAAAAATATCGGAATTCTTATGTTGGGATCAGCACTTGGACAAAGTTCCCGAACATTCTTTGCATAATTACATTTATTTTTGCTCCCTAGCCTCTTATTCTAATTGATACCATATATATATATATATATATATATATATATATATATATATATATATATATATATATATATATATATATATAAGGTATTTTAGAAGGCTAGAACAAAGCAAGAATGTACAGTCGTTGTGTAAAGATAAATAAATAAATATATAAATAATAAATAATTCAATATGCTTTTTCTTTTTTATTTATTATATATATATTTTTAATATATATTTATTCATTTATCTACCTGAATTTTAACTGTGGGTGGTATTTAATTCCAAAGGTCCTTTCGGGCAATAACCCATCGTCAGTAGAGAAATGAATCCTCTCTCTAGGATGTAAATTGCAAAATGACTGTTTTATTTAGATTTAAAACGTAAATGCTCAAAAATTAATTAATGTCGTTAAATGTTCATGGGAAATAATTCTCTTGTGTATTTTAAATTCAAACGGTCAAAAATTAATTCATTCAGTTATGTTCAAGGGAGGTAATTCATTTTTACTTGTCGATAGGCTTTCTGTTCAGAAGTAATTCATGTTCCAATATGTGCTTATAAACTGTCATTGTTTAAATTATTATTTTTTTATAAGATTTTAATTCAAAATTCTGTTTGATACGTTATAACTAGCCGCTGTTGTTTAAAAGATTTTGTAAGATATTAGAAGCTCTGAAGCTTCAATAATTATGTAAGCGGTTAATGGAGGTGACTTTTTCTTTTTACTTATATGTAGATATATGATCAAGAGAATTTGTATAGATACAGTTAATCTAAGAGAAATTATATATCTATTTCTTCATTCGTTAATTTGTTTAGATTATGTAGTTATTAAGTGAGTATTTTTTTTGCTGTATGAGTTATGACTGAGACCGTATATGGAAAATATTAGTCTGTTTGTGTCTTTATTAGAAATATGTTAGATTTTTCTGTTTTACTGTTAATTTTTGGTTTTAACTTTTCAATCAGTATTGATTCTTTTAATCTGAGGTTTTCCTGATTCCTATCATTTGCTAAAATTTTCACGTTAATGTTTTTATCTGGATTATGTTTTAGAGATGCATGTTTGAAGAATGACGGTGTTTTGGTGGTAATTTGTTCTTTAATTCGGATATGTAACGGTCTTATAGAACTTCCGATATATGATTTATTACAAATTTTGCATTGAATTTGGTATACTGAATATGTGCGTTCGCATAATTCTGTATTTTTTATGGGGCAGTTGTATAAAGAGCATGGTTTGTAGTTTCGGTTTTAGATAGGTGCTGTCTTAACGTTGGGCCGGTGTGTGCAAGTTGTATATCTAGTTGTTCTTTATGAATGGCTTTTCGTATGGCTGTAGTCACTTTATCATTAAAATGTGGTATTTTAAGAAAGCATGTGCTAGCTATTTTATGTGTTTGTTTTCCTTTAAGTGTATTAATGTGTTGTCTGGTTTTTGTTGGGAATCCATTTAATTGTAAGATTTGATGGAACTTTTCAATGGAGGTGATCTTGTCCGTTTCATTCGTGCATCTGTTGCGAATGCGGTTTATTTCATTTGTATATATATATATATATATATATATATATATATATATATATGTATATATATATATATATATATATGAATGGACAATTAATTATGCATAAACAGGGTTGAAGTACCTGTTCCTGGATGGGTTCATAGAATTAAGGCATCGTTAGGATCTTTATTAACTGAATAGATTCCAGCTCCAAAATAAATAAACGAAATTAGACAAAAAGTGATAAAACATTAATCAGACCCCCAGCAGATGAGTCCGAAGACGACTGGGATCTTGGAGAGGTTTATTGCGACACAAATTTCAGTAAAGGCTAATGGTCGCTACCAAAGTGGTAAACAGCTGTTGCGATAGTGCAAATTCGTCCTCAAAAGTTTATCGAAAGAAATAGAGAGTAATGGAAATCTGGGAAGAGTTTTTGTCACCTAGACTCTAGAGGACACTACAGGTTGTTAACAGAGAGACATCTTTCATGATGGTCTGTGTGCAAATGCATAGTGAGTGCAATTCGTAATTATAATAGGGAGAAGAGAAAACATCATTTCGTTCACATCCTGATATATAGAAGACAGCACACTAATATTTTGAAAAGCGATATTATAATCAGAAAGGCACATATAATACCCGAAAACGCAGATATATTACACCATTATCATATAATTAATGGAACAAGGAGGATAGTGGACGGCCGCCGGTAGTTGAATGGAAAATTTGAAGATAGACTAAGACATGCGGAGATTTGGACGATTCGTGTAATTTATGTTTGAGTGAGAAACTATCAAGTTTAAAAGTTTAAACATGTAAAAAAAAAAATTCTTAATCGAAGAAATGTAACATTAGAATCGGAAAATCCGGTTTACTAAGCGGAACATTTTTATATGAATAAAAAATTTTTATTTGACACCATTTGGTGTGGACTTTTAGTCGCCTGTTCTTCTTATTTACCGTACAAATACTATTGTTGTTCAAAACCGTTCGAAACTGGTTCATACTTGACAACCAATTTCTAACTCTGAAAACCATTTCTCTTCATCCTGGATTTAGGGGTCATACGTCATCTTTGCGGGGAGAGCATTTTAAAGGGACTGGTCCATAAAAGTTTCTACACATTTGGCTATCGGTTGGAGGAGAAACAAATTTCTTGTAGATATTAAACTACGGTTTCTCCAAATGAGCAGCGTATGGTGAAATTAAAGTTTAAAAACTTATTAAATTTTTGACTTTCGTATTTGAGAAATAGGATCTTAAGATGTAAATACGAATGCAGCCATATATGATAACATGAAAGAAAGGAATTGATTTGAATTACATTTTCCTTTTTAATAACTTGGTGTAACGATTCACCAAATAAACTAGCTTGTCAGAATCAAATATTGGCTTTCTAGAAGGAGAACTATCGATGACAAAATCGACAGACTGATTTTACTTTATTATATAGAGTTCGGTTATCCATAATTACAAAATTCTTGTATATATAAACAAACGTTGTATCTATATATGCATTACATTGCGACATAACAGTTAAACGGCTGATCTAAGAGCTAAACTACTCTCAGATTCAAAATCAGTACCCCTTCATTCTTATCAATGTCGTTATCGATATCAGAGTTTCTAAATTTTTGAAAAGTTGATTATTAAAAATCAAACGTCAAAATACTATTAGAAACAAATGTTTCAACACGTTTAACCTTCTGGTTTAATATTTTCTTTTATTAATTATTAATCTTTTATTAACCGATCGAACAACATATTTGTAATAACCTGCATCTTTAACTTTCATGCACAGAAATAAATGAATAAGCGTATAAAAATGTCATTTCCCCCCCTTAAATCATTGTACGTATATGACAGCTTTTTTAAAATTAAAAATAGAACTTCTGTTTCTTTCTCTATTTATTTTAAACAATCGAATTATTCTAGATTTATACGGAAAGGTAATATTTTTCTATCCCTACTCCGAACTAATAGCGGTTTAAGTAGATTATTTTCATTTGATTTGTGGCCGTATAAATAAAGCATTAATCTTCAGTTCCAATATTTTATGCCATCTATCACGGTCCAAATCTGATACTAGACAATTGTTTTACTTTTATTTGATTTTCAGTTATTTCTTAGTTAATATCGATCATCATCAATTTGAATAATACGATTTGAAGTAAAAAAAAAATTGTTTTTTTCGTTTGAACTGATGGGCAGTAGAAAAAGGTTTGATAAAGTCTGTGTTTACGGATACTTGAGCTAGTATATTCGTAAATAAATGTTTGTCAGACAATTTATCTATTATAATTAGTGTCTTCCTTTTTTGTTTCATAAGTTTGTTTTTTTTAAATCTTATCGTGAAATCCTGTTGAAGAACGTCATGACCTCTGTGGTGTCATTTATGATCAAGAACTATCTCCTGTCTTCCACGTCGCGCCCGAAAATAGTCGGATCAATAAATAATCGTTTCAACAAGTAGATTTCGTAAATAGCAATCAACGGTCGACGTAAAACGACAAGGGAAGAAGATAAAGATGAAAAAAAAGAAGACTTTTTCTTCATCAACAGTCGAAGTTTGCTTTCTTCTTTTTTTTATTGGAAATCAATAGGAAACTTATATGAGGATCACATGCGGCAGGTTGGATGGGGGGGGGGAATAGGAGAGATTTCCGTGCACGGTGGAGTCAAATATCGCGTTTTTCTGTTCATTTTCTATTTTTTCTTCCTGTGACGTATTCTCTATTGTCGGACAATCTGTCACGTCTCACTTAAAATAGCATTTTCGTTGAGGAAAATAGCATTTTCGTAGCAGATTTAATGGACGTATTTTACCAGAGCGTCGTTTTTTGGCATCTATTTAAGAATTTACGTCTGTTGATTTGTCTGACAGACTGACTGTTTTAAATAGCATTTTTATGGCTGAAACGAAGGAAAACGTGTTGTACATGCGTGCAAGAATCATTATCTGTCAGTTTATTTGTTACGTTCGTAAATAGCATTTTAAAATACACCCGTTTTTCCATGTGTCTATCATACTTTAGATTGAAGTTTGTTTTTCTTCTTTTTTAATTTTCTGTCCTCTTCCTTTTCTCTCTGTCCCCCCTCTTTCAATCTACCTCTCGCGCTGCCTGTCTCATACATTTTCTCTTTTTCTCAGCAGAGGCATGGTCACCATTGAATGTAATAGGTTACGCATGTCAGTTTCTCCGTCACGCTTAAGTTTTAAATAGCAATTTCCTCGTTGATGGATTAATAAATATTGTACTTTATTCCGTTTTATTTTTCATCATCAATTTTTCCTATTTAATTATTGCTTTACCAAATATATTTGCTATTTATTATTTATTTATTTATCATTTATTTGTTATTATTTATTATTTACTATTTATTATCTTGTTAGGTTCTAATTTTAAGATAATGTTTATATTTATATTTGTAATTCTATTCATATATATATATATATATATATATATATATATATATATATATACTTCTCTCACCCTCAATCTCTCACACATACTATGTCTTCCCTTTTTCCTTTCACTATGCGGACGCACATTTTACCATTGAATTTGTCTCAATCTCCTTCGATTATTACATTTCAGTCTCGTTAACCCAAGGTCACTGTTGTGTTCGTGCAATTTACTTTCCAAGAAGAAAGCTAGACATCTTTTTGACTTTTCATTATTTTCTTGACAGTCGACTGGCAAATGTAAGACTTCGGATTTCACGTGAACACGCTAGAGTTTATTTACGACTGTCTGTTTGTCATAAGACAAAATCGTTATAGAAGATCTCCTCTGATAAAAATCGATTGACGTGATATCACTTTCACTCTCCTTTCTCGCCCGAAATATTTTTACAAGTAGAATCGAAAAATGGCATTACGCAAACTGTAAATTTTCACATATTCGAAAAGTTTTTATCTGCTAGCTTCAATCGGTGGAAAACTTCAATTCCCAAAACGGATGTAGAATCGTTGTCAATATTACAACACTTATTATTAGTCACAAATTACTATATGTGTAATGAGAGAATTTAGTATAAAACACGGAGATCAAACCTACATCTTCTTTCGATTAACTTTACAACGCAGCGTTACTTACCCATACTTCATCTACTGTTCACCTATCGATTCAGGACTGTGCCGGAATTTCTTACGTTTACGATAGTATCGGTACAATACTTACCTCGGATCTTCTTAACATTCATAAAGACGGTATTCCATTTAGGCTGATTGTCAATACTCAAGGTTCAGCATGCTATCTATTTAGTCGATTCCTAGTAAATATAATCACCCCAATCAGAGGCAAATCTCTTACGTCAATAATTCACCTCACTTTGTGGAGAAATAAAGCTCCAATTCTTTCCCATCAGTGAGTCTAGACATAGTGAGTCTGTTCACGAAAGTACCCACTGATGAGACTCTAGCATTGGTACGGGACAAGCTGATTTCGGATACTTCACAGAAGAGAAGGTATTTGCATCCCAATTGACAATATAATAGAGATATTGACCTTCTGTGTAGAAAGTACAAACTTCGTGATGGCATCTATTATATATAACGAACGAAAACAATGTCCGGCGATAAGATCACGATTACCCGCAGTATTGTCCAATGTATATATATAGAAATACTTTAAGTAAATGGCGTTAGAACTAACATCACTAATGCCATCACCGTGGCTAAGATATGTGAATGACACATCCATACTCTGGCCTCGCCACAAATATGTTAAAATATTACTGGATTATGTGAACTCAATCCATCCAGCTATACAGTTCACGATGGAAAGGGAACACAACAAATCGCACTGGTCATTGGTTTATGCTATCTGTATAACAAAAGTCATCTTTAACTAAACAATATCTAAATTTCAACTCTTATCATCTGTATAACGTAAAGAGAGAAATCGTCTGTTGCCTACAGCACTAAATCTGGAAGTCGCAGTGAATAATTATTTAGATAAGGAAGGCCTAATGCGACCGATTATCACCTGTTCGTACAGAAAACACACTACATACTCCTTTTTAACAAAGAATTCACGACTTATCAAAGTCCAAAGGCCACTCGAGGATGAGAGTTAATGAGTACACGGTGTCAATGGGAAAATATCTTAGTAATCGTTAGTAGTGGAAATTTGGTGAAGTGGATTATTTAAGGGGACGGCTCATCAAGAACTTGTTTACGTTGGACTTGAAGACGACCATATTGTAGTTAGTTGGAAAGCAGGAAAACTGAACAGAATACCACAGGCGTGCAGTTCTAAGAAAGAAACTTTGTTCATGGAATCTACGTTTAGGTTTAGGCACAGCTAAAGAGTGGAGGCAAATTATTAATAGTGGTTTCAGCTAGACGAATGTTTTTCATGAAAGTCAGGCAAGTGGGTCGATAGATTAGAGCTCAGATGATCACTTGCCATGAAAATAACGATAAAGCAGAGACAGGCTCGCAACTTCGCTTCTGTAGAGAAGGAGATTGCAGAGAATAGAAAAGAGCATCCCCCACTAGGCTACGAAGTCTATTTTGAACTCTGCCAAGGCAGGTAAGGTGTTTCTAGCAGTTCCTGCCTAGATATGGCAACAGTACTCCATCCTTGGACGTACTTGGCTCTTATACAGGCGGAGAATTGCATCAACTGAGATATCCACTGGAGCAGTATAACGATCCCACTATTTCCCAACAGCCTTGGCAATGGTTCATCGCTACGCTGAAAGGGAAATGTGACTATCGACCAGAACAGTCGTAACTTAACGATTTGTATACTGTGAAAACCCCTACTAAAAAAAGTTAATTTTTTCTTTGTAAGTATATAAATACTTTGGGGTATATTTACAATAATTTCGATGTAGATATTAATAATTATATTAAAAATAACCTTGTATTTTTTAAACAAAATGGTAGTCGTGCCTATACAATATGCAGTATTAAATAAGCAACCAGATAGCCATATGTAATATACCATGATAAATAATATGCAAAATTAAATAAACATTAAAAAGCTTATTAAAAAATCAAGTTGAACACAAATGGTATGTATTAATTAAATTATTCTTATATTGAATGTTATTCTTACAACATTTCGACCAACAGATGCGTCTTGTAAAGTCGAGAATGTCTATGTCAAACTTAGGAATGCAAGGACCTGTATCATAACGAATATAAGGCCTGGTTAATGAGTTTTAAATTACACTCTTCTAAAGATTGACGCCTAATACAATTAAAATTACTAAAAACTTCTATCTCATCATCGCTGGACGAGAGCAATCTACCCGGTTCCGTTCGAAATTCCGTATCAAAAAATAAGACAAATATTTGCCATCATGAATCCAAACTGATATAATTATAAACAATATATATATATATATATATATATATATATATATATATATATATATATTGTGGAAAAATCAATAAAGTTCTACTTCTACACTCCCATAAATTTTTTGTTGTGTGCATTATTAAAAAAAAATACAATTTTGTTACATGTGGGTCATGGACTTGCATTCATCTGCAAAAGATCTAGTTAATTGGCACATTCGTTTAAACATTCATTTGAATTAATTCCCTATTAGTTTTTTTTTTCGCTTTTCTTATGGAATGATCATCTTGTGTTAACTATTACGTGTAATTATATTCATGCAGATATTAAATCATCACTATATATTGGGTTCAATATCATATAATAATACGAAATCTGCACTAATCAAAATATATTTAAGTGTATTTTACGCTCGGACACTGCTAGGCGGCCTACAAGTATATATATAAAAGATTTAAGAATAAAATATATTGTTTTAGTAATAAATGAAACAACACATTGCTATTAATACATACTATTAGTATTTTAATTTGCTGCTGAGAGAAAAGATGATGGTCGTTTAAATTTACATTTGCTGCTGATTAAAAAGATCGCTTACTTATATATGCTATTTCTAGAAATAAATAAATCGAGTTGAATTACATCTTATTACTCTTAAGAACAAGGAACAACGTTCAAGAAAAGGAAATCGCTATTCAAAATGCAGTCTTGATTTCGCAAAAGAAAACTTATCGATGACAAAAGCTGACTTTACTTTATTATGTAGAAACAAGAAGATGAATCACAACAATTACGTTTTTAATCACGCTGACGATTCTTTTCACCTGGATTCAGCAAAGCCGGCGGACCAGACACTTGCTGAAGTTAACAGTTTGATTTCTGATTTCAAAGCCAATGATGAGAAGATTTTAAGAAAAGATTTCGAAGTTGATCAGACAACAGTTTCAGTTTGATGGGTAGCGGACGTCTGCGCTCTCCAATGACACTTGTTTTCGTTATATGATTTTTCGTAAAGAACTATTTGCAATAAGAGTTGTTTGTTTTTATCCAAGGTCATGCGAAGGAGACTCGGAAATGGAGCCATATTCGTCATCGCTCTTAATAACGCCCACCGAATTTGAAATACGTTGCGCATCACAATTCATCATCGGCGGTCGTTTCTGTTTTGTGTGTGGATCTCGATCTGCCGCAGTAATCAGATGCAACGATTCCGGTGCTTACACAAGAATAACACGCGTACAACAACCACCACCACAACGACGACGACGACGACAGCTGATGCCGCTCGCCATTTGATTCTTCCTAACATTACAGACGCACGCCCGTATCGATAAAACCCGCACACACAACACATCCGCGCATTCCCATCCATGCGTATACATACACACGAACACATATGTACGCACACACGCAACAGCACACGCAAATATCACATACTACACACGCACACAAAAGCACACGCACAACCGCACACACACACACACGCACGCACACACACAATGACACGCACACAACCACGCACACACAGTAACATACGCAACCACAGAGAGAGAGAGAGTTACACAGACACATGCACATATCTATGTACTCACACAACCTCATACGCAGTCACACACACGCATACACACACAGAGTAACACAGATACGCACACGTATCTCACCAAATACAAATAGGTCAATCATAAACGCGATTAAATAGATGACAACTCCGCTGTCATTTCGATTGGTAAGAATCAGTTGTCTCGATAAATATACTCATATAGAATATATCCTTACTTCTAAAAAGTTAGATATGTGTATATGTTTATATATATGTATATAGTGGGTTCACTCCTAGGTGTAAAGGTCGTGGTGTGGACTATATTTAGTTCAATTTATTAAAAAAAATGGTACAGAGGAGGCGGTATTATATATGGGACCCTACGCCTGTAGGTAGGAATTATTGTCAACTATTATGAATTTTGAGAGTTTATTTTATTAAGTACATGTTAGGACGATCTGGCAGCAAACGGAGATGAACCCGGTACACGTAGCGAATCGAGCAATGGTGTTCAGAGGTCAGCTCCATAGATAAACCACATTAAAAGCATATATAAGAAATGATCACGAGTTAGGGGGAGAACAGAATTTTCGAACAGTTTGCGGTGAGGAAACAGCCGATCAACAATGTAGGGATCTAAGTGAATCTAGAGACTGTCCGTCAGTTGACCAATTCTTAATTAAGGAAATTAAGAAGAAATGAATTTTAGCTTATCTTTTGTATGGAAGAAATTCTTGGTCTCTCCCCATGTGAACGAACTTCTCTCTCTCTCTCTCTCTCTCTCTCTCTCTCTCTCTCTCTCTCTCTCTCTCTCTCTCTCGAATAAAGCTTTTAAAACCGTCAAAAACTCTACTTGTGTCTCCAAGCCTGAATTTTATTCGTTTGGAGTTTAATAGAAGATTAACGGCCACACATCCATAGAAAGCGCCACTAAAATAAATGAAAACCGCACCTACGTACAAAAAACTTTTATTTAATCGTTTCTTGCTCGCTCATCGGCTATAACCAAGACCGTCTTAAAAGACAAGATGGCCGGTGGGCAAAAATAATTTAATCTGCTGACGTCATCACGGGTAGTCCATACCGGTGACACCGGTAGTCACCGGTAGGCATTCGTAACGTCTTGAAGTCAGTGTAATATTTCTTTTTTTATTAAAATGCCTTCACGGTGCATCGTTCCAACTTGCTGAGGAAATTATCGTAAAGGACCAAAAAGTGACCGTATTTTCATTTCCGAAAGATAAAGAATTATAATGCAGTAAAAAAAAAAAAGAAGATTTTACACCATCTCCATTCAGCAAAGTAAGTTTTAACGTGCTCCCCCCCTATATTTAACACGATGTAACTATAATTTAATTCAATATTATCATCCTAAATGTTCTACCATTCAAAAGAAGAAGCTTCAAATAAATTGCTAATATTAAAAAAAAATTTTTTACAGCATACAAAACTAATGAAAATGCGAGACAACATCGACTCTTTAAAACACGATTTTTTTAAGCTGTTGGCACACGTTTTAAAAATCTAACAATAATTTATTTTTCTGAAATTTTTCAATATTTAAAAATAAATTATGCCGGCTGATAAAATTTTTAAACTTTTTTTTAAAGCTAGAAAGATAAAATTTAAAAATACTTATATATATATATATATATATATATATATATATATATATATATATATATATATATATATATATATATATGAAACTAAACTAAAAAAAAAAAAAACGCGCGTTCACTCGTGGTCTTAAACAGTCTTGGCCTTCGGGACCAGATCAAAGTGTAGTATCTGTTCTCCAGATGCTGCATTCTATTTCTTGTTCTCTTTCGGTGGAGAAGAAATCCTTCACGACTGAGACAATTTTTATTTTTGTACCTTTTCTCCACGTTAAAAAACGACCCTGGTGTCTAACTCTGTCCCGTGGGGAGGCATAGTAAATAAGTACAATTAATTTCATTAACGTAATTGGGTTTGTATTACTGTACACATAGATTCGAAAAAGTTGTCAAAAACAAATATATAACAAATAAATGTTATCAAAGGCAAGATAAGTTACTTTTCTACCAAATATTTTTCGTGTTTTTATTCAATGTAACATGTTTATTCAGCTCGAAAAACATAGTGTTTACCGATGTATTCGAAAATTCAAGATGGCGTCTGATTCTCTCTTTAACACGGTAAGTTTGGGATAAGGTGTTATAAATAAAAAACTATACAACATACTATTAAAAACCCGCCGAATATATGTCAACCTATGTCACGGTAACATATACTGAGCGAGTTTTTAACAGTATTTTATCCGGTTTTGTATTTATAACACCTTATCCCAAACTTACCGTGTTAAGGAGAGAATCAGACGCCATCTGGAATTTTCGAATACATCGGTAAACACTATGTTTTTCGAGCTGAATAAACATGTTACATTGAATAAAAACACGAAAAATATATCCAGTTTGCAGAAAAGTAACTTATCTTGCCTTTGATAACATTTATTTGTTATATATTTGTTTTTTGACAACTTTTTCGAATCTATGTGTACATTAATACAAACCCACGTATTTTAACAAACTGAAAATATGGATATAAAAAAATGATTTTGCCTGTTATTTTTGTTATGTGGTGAAATAATCTTAAATAAGAAACATGATTTTTTCTTTAGGTTAATTTTTTTACTGTGCAATATTTCATGAATTCATTAAAAATATTGTTTTTGATTTTGAAAAAATATTGTGGTTCATTTTGATTAAAAAATATTCATTTTGATTAAAAAATATTCATTTTGATTTAAAAAAAAGTTTAATTTTAATATTTGTTTATTGTCTTAACTCATATCAAATGTTTTGCTTGTGTTCTGCTTCAAATATTCATAATCTTACATGCATAATTTTCATTTAATTATATTAAATAAACTTCAAGTTTATTTCAAATCAAATCGTGTTCCTTCACTTTTTTAAAATGTAATTTATAAGTAATTAAAGAACGTATTCTAATCTTTAAAATCTATAATACAACGAAATATTCAATTGCTTATAATATACTTAAACAAATAACTTGTGTTTTTTTTATTATTTTTTTATTATTAATATTAGATGAGTTTCAGTATAAATCGTGTTCTTTCTTTATTTCTTTATTTTAATCCAATTTTGAAGTTTTGTAACGCTGTCTGTAAAAATTACTGTTCATTATTGACAGTCTAAGAGTTCCACATATCTTGCTTGTTGGGACCTCGGCGATGACGTCATTTTTTCAGCTGGCCGGCCATCTTTATAACGAAGGCCACGCTATAACCCACGGTTACAGGCGTACGCGTTGAACAGATATGTTTGTGAGAATCTTACAGCAGAATTCTTTCGTGTAAGTTCAAATACGTCCGAGTTTTTTGAAATTTTAACAATAAGTATACGACGTTGATTAATACATATTTGTCAAATTTTATTATTTTAAAGAGGTTTTAGAGGTTGGAGGTACACTATGAGCATAACCTTCGATTTGAAATACAAGATATATGAATTTTGCATTAACATTAATGCAGAGTCATTAGAGACTAAATTAAGCGAAATTCGTTGGATGTCAATTTCTTCCTAATATCTTAAGAGATTTTCTAAAATCAAAATACATTTAATGGATTAGAATCAAATACATTTAATGAGTTTTAATCAAAATTGAATAAAGATTTAAAACACGAATTTTAGTAGCAATATATCTTCATTTTCATCTCCGTAAGGGGTTTTAAAGTGTCTATTCTGTTTTAGGAATTAATTGTATCCGTCCTGTAACAGGCATTTTTCTAGTGTAACACATACACACACATACATACACATACTCACACACATATAATAACTTTTATTTTAAATATTTATTATTTTTACATAAAACACAAATGTTTCATGCTCATGTAATGTTCAATGTAGGAAATCATAATATAACGATTCGAAGCACAGTTGCAAAGTAAACTTTAACTCCGAAGTGTGATATTCGACCCCATTTCACTATTAATTAATATTTTACTATTAATTAACATTTCGCTATTAGTTAACATTTCACTATTTATTAATATTTTATTATTAATAAACAGCTCACTATTAATTAAAATCTCACTATTAATTTATGTTTGACTATTAATTAAGATTTCACTATTAATTAACGTTTCACTATAATTAACAGTTCACTATGATTAACATTTCACTATTAATTAACATTTTCTTATTAATTAACATTTTATTATTAATCAATATTTCACTATTAATTAACATGCGACAGGAAAGAAATTAAAAGTCTATATTATCTCAAATTAACAGACATATCCAGTAAATTTATTCATATAGTGTTCAGCGGCCGCGGCCGGAACATTGCCTTACGCATAAATTATTAAACATTCTCATAGAGGCCGAATCCTTCATAATAAGGGGACGATAACAATATTTTGATTTTGAACAGTTATTATATTTACCACCAGACACTAGTATTACATACCTACTCAATCTTCAATGTGGACATGATAATTACTGCCAGTCGAAGGATTCGAACCTAGTTGCAAAGTAAATTTTATGCAAACATTATTAAACATAACCGGATTCTACTATTTGATTATAGCTTAAAAAAAATTAAAAAATGATCATATTGTGTGACCAGCCCACCAAATTGTTATTATATATTGTATATAGTACAAACGTTTTCGAGTCTTCGTTGAATTATTCCCACGTGACAAAAATTAATTTAAAAAAAGATAGGGACAGAAAAGAATAAATAATAAAAAAAAAAAAACAGCGTAGAATACGCACGCGAAATCGATTAGATATCTATTGCAATTTTATCCTTGGTCAGATCAAACTGACGTAGAAAAAAAAAAAAAAAAACAGTGCCGTATATGAAATAACAATAAAAGAAGGGAGGAATAGAAAAAGCAGCCAAGAAGGTTTTATATATTATTTTTTATTTGAATCCTTTGAGATGAGTAATTGATATATTTACTTATTTGCGGGGCCCGTGACGCAGTGGATAGAGGCGTTGAGTATCCAGGTGAGAATTGTCTGAAGATAGCGGTTTCAATCTTACCCAAAGCCGACCAGAGGATTAGTTGACCAAAACATGGTCAGACAACAACAACTATAGAAGGCAGTAATTGCTGAGGATACATTTAAGAGACTCAGCATTCTTATCTCGTCGCGGTTATCCACCTGAAGAAGGCCAGAGGAATAGTTAGTCGAAACATGGTGAAACAACAGCTGAAGATGACGAGAACATTCCGCAAATAAATAAATAAATGAGAAGGTTTTGTTTCAAAGTAGGAAAAATGAGATTTGTTTGCATAAACATTTGAAAATGGGAATAAAATAAACAAATAGTGAGAAAATAAGTATCCTATATTCAAACAAACAAATAAATAGGACAGAGTTCTCTGCAAACAAAACAGTAAAATGGCTCTCAAATTATTGCCAAAAGAAAAATTGATATATTCGATCGCGAAACTTCCAAAATTTTGAGAACCTACTTAAGTCTAGTTGCCCGCTACGTACGGAGTCAAAGAAAGTCGACGGAATCAGAAATCAGCCTTTATCACCTTTTGCAGGCATTGAAATCCCTATGTAACTCAAATCAAACTGTCATTTAGAATGGCAAAACATTCTCATTCACATTTCGATGTGGATAGAAACGTTTTTCAGAACATGTGTTTAGTGAATTGTGCCTTTTTCTCTTTTCTTTAATTCAAAAGAGGCTTAATTTTCACGCTGTGGCATCAGTCCAACAAAGCTGGCCTCCAGATGTAATAAAATTTCAAATAGTTTCGTAGAAAATCGAGAGTACGAAACAGCCAAGAATATGTTGCGTAAGATACAAAATGTACAAACATACGGAATAAAAAAAATTAAAGAGATACAGAATATAAAATATAAGTTAGATAATTACATAATTATCGGTATAAAATTTCCGACACATCAAGTATATATCCAGACGAGATGTTTGCATTTTAATTTTTAAATTTTGTGACATCAGAATTAGCATCACATGATGAATTGTTTTACGCTAAGTATTTTAAAATGTTGATACTAGTTTCGTACATAATGTTGTTAATTGTATTATTATGTAAAATTACATACGTAATGTAATAATTATACAGGTATATATACATACACACATATAATAAAAAAAAATAAGTTTAACCTTATTACTAGGGCTAGGACAACAGCATATTCTTTTCATTGTTTTGACTCTTGAGTGTGTATCCGTTGATATCTTATATGCTTTTATATCGAGTGATGTGATTATCTGTTAATTAACTGTGTCTTACTGTGTTGGATATATACTCGAGAGTCAAAACAATGAAAAGAATATTCTGTTGTCACAGCCCTACTTATTATTCAGTAATAAATATTGTATATATCCAATCAAGTAGAGATCAATACTAAAGAAGTTATTTGTATAGCTGTTACATATATGGTTTACACACTCAAGTAGTGATAAGGTTTTGCCAAGTTGTTATTCAACTCTATAAAATATTTACTAATTTGGAGGATGTGTTTGAAGGTTGAGCTTTTGGTTCGCTTGCGACGTGGACCAGTGCATGTTGTGGTTTTTGTGTTGATGAACGAAATGGGCTAGGATACTAAAATCTCGAATTCCGATACGTTCGGTTTAAAATTTCGGATAAAATCTTTCTCTGGAACTATTGGCCCGTTGGTAGTTTCATTAAAAATTAGCTGAACTAAAGAAGGATGTTCTGCCTTTCAGATTCTTATCACGTGTTATACACTAGTCATGTGCATAGAAGCATACATGCACGTCTATATACATGTGTTTACACACGGATGCAGGCACATACATACACAACACACCTAATATTCTCGAGCCTGACATGTAGACGGCGCCACTCATAAAAAAAATCTACATTATTTAAGTACTAACCTTCAAATGATGTGCTCAATTCGAGTTCAATTGAATTATTAATTTATGAATTACTGTTTTGCAACTGAAACTGCTGTTACCAAATTTAAAAACAATGGAAAAATCTGAATTCTATTTGCAAATAAAGCATTGCTTTCTGATTGAAAAATACTGTTCAATCAGAACAATGGCTTGATAAGTGTTATACGGACTTTGTTTCTTCGGTAAAATTGTTAAGAGGTGGTATGCTGATTTTAAACGCCATCGTACAGGTATAAATGCAGCTGAATGCACAAGTCGCAAAAATTCGGCAGTTATCCACGAAAACAACAAAAAGGTCAATAGACAGGTTTCGGCTGATAGGAAATTCTAATTATATGAGATAGCAAAGAAGTATAAGATATCAAAACACAATGGTATTAACTTTGAATATTTGTCAATAAGAACTGAAGGAGACCAAAAATATGTCCCCAAAAACATTACATCTGGTTTTCGCACTTCATTTTATCGTACGAAAACAAACTTTTAGTTTTTAGGAAATTTATTTTCGCGGATATATAATTTTAGTTAAATTATTCCTTTGCATTCCATCCGGGAAACGCAACACCTCAGGTTTCGCTAATATAATATTACATTTTATATGATATTATAAGATTAACTTTTGAAGCAAATATATATGTATAAGCTCTATTGCTAAATATTGAGCTTGCTTATATAACTGAAATTCGTTCCTTTTGAGAATCGTTTTGATTTATATGAATTTTATTGATATGATATGATATGATATGATAGGATATATATATATATATATATATATATATATATATATATATATATATATATATATATATATTTGGTAAGGAGATTGATAATTTATGATTGAAAATTAAAATTGAAAATTAAAAATTAAAAATCCGTTTCATAAGAAGGAGTACAACAAAGCCAATAAATTGTACGATCGTTTTGGAAATGATGTTTTTTTTTTTTATTGTGACAGACATTGAGTCAAGGACAAATAATTTTAGCATATAGTTTTTTATGAAAACAAAGTCTCCTCATCAGCAAAATATTGGGCGTTTTTTTTTTTAAATAAAAGACACCATAAATAAACCTATATTACTTTACTTATCTACATCATTAATTAACTATTTTTCCTTATGTTTTAATATTTTCCAGATTCATCTGCACTACTTAAATGCTACGTTTATTTATCACCAAATGACTTATTTATTACAAAATATAAAAGTAGCTCTAGGATATTTGCCTATTGAGCTTTGATACATCGGCTTTACAACGAGCATTATTCTTTTCCTGTATTTTAATTAAATTAGTATTTTTACTATAACATTAAAATACACTCTGCTCTATAGAAATTTGCTTTAATCCCCTTTAAATATATATATATATATATATATATATATATTGTTTTTTTAAATATAATTTTTTAAAATATTATTATCCACTGACACGTGTTTCGTCGTCTACGCCTCATCAGAGTGGCTGAATCTCTCTCTCTCTCTCTCTCTCTCTCTCTCTCTCTCTCTCTCTCTCTCTCTCTCTATATATATATATATATATATATATATATATATATATATATTAGTATTGGGACGACTAATCGGAATCGGAAATCGGAAAAATCGGAACTGTTGTGGGTATCGGAATCGGAAAAAATTGTGCCTATTTTAGCTGTTTTTAATTAATTTTGTTTTAAGTAAAATCTACTATTGTTGGGAGTAATGATAAAATAATGCAGATCTATTGATTTTAAACTACCAGTAAATCCCAAATCGATAGATCACCCCTCACAAGTGCATTTTTACGTTTGAAAAATATCTGAACATTTAACACGTGTTTTTATGGAAACACCAAGGGGAGAAAACACCAAGTCCATAGTTAAATATTTAGAGATTTGTAAAGAATGGGATTCAGAATCTGTAATTGTATCGGAATCGGGAATTTAACACGGAGTCGGTAATTGCATTGGAATCGGGAAAAATATTGGATCGTCCCATCACTAATATATACGTCTCAACTTCTAACAAACTTCACCAAGAATTTTAACAAATCGTACCATGAAGTTAATATCATATTGAATTTAGTTCCAATCAATGTAGTTAGGCAACCATCCAATTTGACAACGATATTCAGCCGCTCATACACACGCCAACAGAACACCCTACAACACGGTAACTACAAATGCAACTGCCCGGATATCTCGCATGCACACCTATAAACACCATACGCCATTTTAAAATCGCAAACTCCATCAAACTCAGAACTGTCTACCTGACATACGAAAATCAAACATGATATATTGCATTTACAATTCTATTTGTGATAATAGAAGTTATATTAGCGAAACCAAATCACAATACCGATATTGACTCAACAATAATAAAACATCCAACTATTACAATCCACGACATCAAGTAACTCCAAATAGACTCTGACTTCCACTCGACTAAAGTACACAAACAAAAAGAAATCGAATGGGCCTTCAAATTCAACACATACATCACAGAATTTAACCGATACCTAGGTTATTGAAACTCCTACAAATACTTCCATAGCTGATAACAATAAAATTAATATTTCTTTTATGTACTACCAAGTCACAGCTGATCAAGATCCTCGGTTCGCTTAAGGATAGTCCGAAACAATAATTGTGATCTAATATTAAACTACAATATACAATACCGCTTTATACTTTAACCACTCCTTCATATGTATATATATATTGGAAAATTTCACAAAATTTAGATGCATTTGAATTTTCATGAAGGAGTAGAACCCCCTTTTCCTCTTTTATAGGTTAGGAGTGAAACTTGTACATGCAATTATATGAACATATGTACATGCATACATAACTTGATATATCAGTACAATACTCTTTTCATATTCTGTATGGGAAATACATTTAGTATTATTTTTGCGAGCACTACGTTGGGAGGAAGTCACAACGACTGGATATCCGGGTAACACAACATTCCAACAAAACAATGATATTCAAATTACGTGCCATCAGATGTTTTAAATAATACCTATAATTCGTCAATTGGTGAGCACCTTATAAATAACTGTCCTTGTGCGTCTAATTTCAGTGTTGGCTTATTTTAGTCTGAGTAAGTTGCATTCGTAATTTCATCCGTAGATCCTAGAGTTATTGAGACTTTCTCTTTGTAAACTAAAAGAAAATCTTCTAAAACCTAATGTGGTTTCCATTTAATTCTTTACCCCTTTTCCACTGCACTATAATCTCAATCCATACTTTTTCATTTTAATTCCTTAATGTCGATTTAGCTCACTTGAGCGAAGTTTGAAACCGGGTAGCTACTTCTTTTATTCGTTTTATTTTTTATTTATTATTCTTTAAATTAAATTTGGTATATATCTACTTCTATCTATTTCTATCTCTCTCTCCATCTCTTTCTCTCTATCTCGCTCTCTCTATATATACATATATACATATACACACAGACACACACAGACACACACACACATACACACACACACATGTTTTTTGTTTTTTTTACTCCCACCCAGGTTGTATTTTTAACTTGATAAACGAAGTAGAAAAATGTATTTGGTGGAAATGTCACTTTTGAAGGTAGTTCTTGGCCTGAAGACGTAATCCCCCAACGTGGGTGATTACAGAAACATGTATGCACATATGTAGCCATTAATGTTTGTATAAATAAAATTAATATACATGCTCTGTTCACTCATTGAGCACTATTTTGGTAGACACGTGTTGTTTCATTGGATGTACTTCTAGGAAACTAAACTCTACTGGCTATATATATATATATATATATATATATATATATGAAAATAAGATGAAGAATACAAAAGAGTAAACAAAACATCAATTTATTATAAACGTGTTTAAAATAGCTTTATTTTTTGGGGGGGGGTCATTGTTCTATAGTAAGTATATATTTTTTCAAAACACTATTCAGAATTATTAAATGCCTGTCTCATCGGAAAATGGCGTGTCACAGACGGTGTGACTTTATTACCATACTTCAGTCTCGAACATTATATTCATTTTTGTGTCATATAAGAATTTAAAAAATATTTTTTCCTCATTGAGTACGACATATATATCGGATAAATTTGCGAGTAAAAAGTTTTATAAGTGAATTTATGGCGTGTGATCTGTCCGATCTTTTGTTTCCGGTGTCGGCAAAACTAAAACGTTATAGTCGATAAAATAAAGCACCAAGTTAAAAAATAAATAAATAAAACATAAACACGAATTTTTATTACTTCACAGGTCTAATTTCCCCTATCGGCGGGAAGGGCAATGTTTAACATTTTTATTTTTACAATTTTTATTTTTTTAAATTTTTGTTGTGATTTTTGTGTTTTTTTCTGAAAGACACCGGCTATCAATATAATTATCAATCTATCACTATAATTATAAAGCTATAATTTTAACATTTTACATCTTTCTTTTACGAAAACATTGTGTAATTAAAGAAAAATAATATTTGGAGGCTAATTGTGATGCGCTTTTGAGTGTAAATAATTTAGGTTACAGAAATAGGAATTAATCAGAATTTGTAGTTGTCGATTATGTGTATTGTTTGATTTAGTGATAAAATTTTTTTAAAAGGTATGAATAAAAATTAAACTGTCAGAATACTTGTTTCTGGATGTTTTCAAAGAAAGAAAAATGAAAGAATGTTACTGAAATCTTTCTATACTTAAGCAATTTTAATTTTATGGCAATCCAGTGATTTTCATTAATGGGGCGGCATTTTCATCACAATAAGAAGTGAGAATCATAAGTAATATAAAGATAATTAAGATGATTTGGGGTGAGGCAGTAATATTGGAATAAATGTAATAATTTTAATAAGTACTTTTAATAATTTTTATAATTACTTTAATAACTAAAGATGTAGAAATATTTTACTGGGACGATGTAGGAAGTGATGAATATGTAGAGTGGGAAAGATGTGTATAGGGAGGGTTTGGATGCTTACCTATTATTGCTGAATTTAGAGGGGAAAAGCGAGGTCATCTTATTATATGTATCTAAACAAGAAAATTTTAATTTTGTATAATCCATCCAGACTTCAGATCACAGATATTTTTTTACTGTGCACAACTCCATTATTTATTCAATTGATTGATTTAATTTATTAATTATTTGATTTTTTATTTTCATTTTTTCTGTTGAATATGCCTGTTAGTTTATATAATTTAAAAAATATTTTTTTCAAATCGGTAATATGTTTTTTTTTACTAATGTTATTTCCTGGTATTTATCTTTGAGAATCTATGGGTTAAGAATATTTTATTCATTTTAATTCCTTGTTTGAATTTTTTGATGGATCATTTTTAACTGTTCGATCTAATATATTAAGCTATTATCTAAATAGCTTCTAATATAAAAAAAAACATTATTTATCTTTGTAAGTTTAATTATAGATAGTTTCATATTTAATTTGATTATATATATATATAATCAAATTAAATATGAAACGTCAGGTTTTAAAGCCAAATGCTAACTTTTTGAGCAACATGATTTTGTAGACGGGAGTCAAACGAAAATGTAAAAACAAACGGTGGAAAAATAATATTTCAAGTTTTTTCGTGTTGTTTTGCTGATTGTTTTTCTAACAAAACTGACGAACATTCTCGTTAAGTCCGGAGATGAGAAGCAGTAATTGTTTATCCATACCAAGACGCGCGCGTATTTGTGATTTAAAAAAAACTGAGAATGTGTTTTTGTTCTTTTCTCTTTTTCGTTCCGTGTTTTCCATTCCTTGTTTTCCTCCAGCTCAAATGATTGGCAGAAAAAAAAAATATCACGCAGAACTTTGCTATCTGGTTGTTATTGGTGAATAAGAAAGAGAGTGTCTCGTGGAATGAATTGAAGTGCGGGGCCTTAAAGAACAGAGATCCATCTAACATTGGTCAGTTCCGATGTCAAGTTATGTTAATTGGTATGATAAATGTCGATCCCATATTTATTTTGTGCTACTGTGAAAATGTGATCAGCATAAATTGACCTCAGAAGTCACTATTACAGGCACTGTTACAGAACTCACATACAAATTGTACTAATATAAACATACACTAAATAACATGTATACACGTTCATAAACATGCACTAAATAACATGTTTACATGAACACGCATAAATATACACAGATTGATGCAAAATTTGCACACATCCACAATTCTGTAAATACTTGGTACTTGAAATGCCCATATATATACAAAGTCACACACACATAATACATACATACATACATACATACATACATACATACATATATAGTGGCTTCCTTTAGTTTTGGCAGACTATGGATGCCCATTGTAAGGGTGCCCGCGCGTGAAATTTTTGTGGCAAGAGTTGCGCAATCCCCAACTACACCTCTCCTGAGTCGACATTGTTGAATACCAGTGGCAAGTGGAGGTTCAGAACGATTGGAAACAATGCCGAGATAAGTGGAAAGCACATACAACACCTAAAATTCCCAAATGGTCACCCATCTGGTACTAGCCAGGTTCAACGTTGCTTAACTTCGGTGATCTGACGAGAACCGGTGTGTCAACTTGATTATGCTGCGCATACATACATACATACATACATACATACATACATGCATACATACATACATACATACATACATACATACATACATACATACACATAGATAGATAGATAGATAGATAGATAGATAGATAGATAGATAGATAGATATTAGTGAGATTGTTTTACCAGCATCCCCTGGGAAATTACGAGAATTTTTAAACAAATTATAAGCTGAAAATCACATATTTTTTTAAAGTGCACCAACATTTAACATTATAAAATCATTTTTGAAAAACGTCTATGTTTAATGTTTAGAAGGGTCACGTGATAGATTTAGCTCATTATGTTAATTTAACACAAATTGATCGCTTACACGAGAAAATATAACTTCATACTAACGGGGCTTTGCGAACTGACTTCTCTTCATTACCTAAATATTAAACAGATAAGTTTTTCAATTGTTTTTCTTTAAAATAATCTTAACATTTGTCTTGAAAATCGGCAATTTGACAACGTACATTTCCGAATTCGGTAACTATGCTTTGGACAATCACAATTTAATCATGCAAATAGTTTACCGCTAAAATGTAAATTAAATTTTAATTATATTTTCCATTATAAATTAATAAATTAATAATAATAAATTATAAATTAACATAATGTAAAAATATTAAAAATGCAGTCATTCTCAAGGATGCTCTACTAGTACTTCCTCATAAATTCTGGGTAATATGGTTCAAGTGTTGACAATTAGCATCATTCTCTCTAGAAACACACAATTTTAAAAATCTAAAATACACCACAACTATTAAAACCGTGGCATTTATAAAGAAAAGCCTCTTCTCATTTTTTTATTGCTGACGTCACAGTAGTTGGTGCTAAGTAAATATGCGAGACGCTTCAAAGGGAACGATTATGTGCTAAACACGGTGGTGATTTCTACCTTAAATTATTTCACAATTGTACTTGTTTGATATTTAAAAAAATACGAATGTTTTTCATGTTTTCAAGATAAAGTCTATTAGACATTTACAGGTAAAACTATATAAAATCCATTATGACTAAAATTTAAAATGGATTTCCAAATTGGGTTTTCTTCTCCACAGTTTTTCGTAATGTTCACATGTAATCGCTTAAGAACGTTAAATCTCATATTAAGAGAAGGTAATAAGCTGAGTGCTCTCATCTTAAATGTAGAGATAATTTCGGTTTTAGTTTGACAAGCTTTTTCTTTATATATTGTGCCCAAGAGTTTGATAAACTCATTGTGAGATTTCTATCTATATTTTTTATATGTGCTATTTTTTCCTAATTATCCAATCATGCTATTTTTACTTGTGCCATTTTTAGCTAAACTTTTTATTACGATATATAGATTTAGTTTACTAGTAGTTTAAAATTTCAATAGATATTTATCATTGATACTAGCAATGGAAAATTAGGTTTTAAACAAAAACAAAAATGAAAAAAGAAAATCTTTTTGGAATCAGAAATCATGCCCAACTTTTTCCGATTCCGATTCCCAAACCCTCAAACTTTCCGATTTTTTTATACCCGATCCCGATTAATCGTCCCACAGTTAATTATAATAAAACAGATACTACACTACCCCCTGAATAAAGCATTTAAAAATAGTACATTAGTTTGAAATAGTATGATAAACTGAATTAAGCAGTAAAAACATGCATTGTATAGTCTCGGTTTCAGAGAGACATATGCCAAATCTCCATATGTAAAAATGTTTTTAATTTGTATAAGAGATCAATTTGGAACCTATGCATGAGAAAGGTACGATCTGTTGTCTATAAGACGATCTCAGACAATAATAATGGAAACCACAAATAAAAAAAAAGTTTCAAGTTGAATAATGTCGCTAGTTGATAATTTATGTGTAGAAAACTGAAAATACATTTTAGGTCTGGCGTATTTAATTTCGCTCCATTTTAAAATCTAAACAGAATTGTGTAAAGGTTAATGGGGTAAAAAAAAATAATATGTTTATTGTACGTTAGACGTAGTCAATTCGTTTTATAAATATACATTACGCTTTAATTCAATCCGCAGCAGTTCTGTTGCCGGTTGTAAGCGTTGCGGGACATCTAAATGAAACACTAATATCACTTAAGAAAAGAATAGATGCAAAGGAAATAAGCAAATCAGAAACTCTAAGTATGGACGTATAAAACTGAATAACGGAAATATATTGACAGAAGAGGAGAAATGCAATTAAAAATAAAATAAAAGCAAAAACATTCATGAATATGTCTCAGCGACAATGAGTTTTGTTTGAAGTACATAAAGGTGTTATGCAACCGGCGGGAGAAACCGAACCAGAAGTGTTACTGCTTATTTTATTTGTTATTCGAGCGTAAATTAAACAAAGGAATTTGTTTTTATGTTTGATAAGGCCGAGCTAGGGGCAAAAATGATTAATTTTTTTTTTTTTTTTTTTACAAAGGCATCACCACATTATCAAGGCCCAAAGGCCACTCAAGGATAAGGGTTAAAGAGTGTACAGTAGAAGTTGGTCAATATAGTAATCATTAGTAATGAAAATTTGGTAAATTTAATAACTTATATGGAACGGCTCATCAAGAACTTATTTACCTTAGACTTGAACACAACCATATTGTAGTCAGCCGGAAAGCAGGAAAACGGAAGACAATTCCACAGGCGTGCAGTTGTTTTGTAAAAGGTATACGTGAATAAGTGAATGTCGATTTTAATATTTGTAATGTTTTAAAACTATTTCTCGTGGATGTTTTGTAAATAAAAGCCGATATACGAGAGGCGTGCAATAAGTAATGCCCCTGACCCACTTCCCATAGCAGTAGAGCAACGAAACTTGGCACAGTTATTAGTCTTTCTCTACATAGGACCCACTCAGAGTTATGCATTTCTCCCACCGTTTGATGCAGCTCTGGAGACCGTTTTGTAGAACACCCCAGGTTGGTCCTCCAACCACGACGTGACTTCAGAAACCAACGCTGCATCATCTGGGAAACGCTTTTCTTTCAAAAACAACTTCATGGCTGGGAAGAGGTAAAAGTCAGAGGGTGCAAGATCAGGAGAGTAGGGAGGATGGGGTATGATTTCATAACCACACGTCCGAGCTTCTTGTCTGGCGACATGCGAGTTGTGGACCGGAGCGTTGTTCTACAGGAGGAGGGTATCTTTGCTGATCTTGCCCGTCCTCTTGATTTTGATAGCTTCCCTTAATTTCCTCAAATGTGAAGCATAATAAGCTCCTGTAATTGTAGTGCACTTTGCCAGGAAATTTGTCATCACTACTCCGTCTTGATCCCAGAAGATTGTGAGCATGACCTTGCCAGCGGAGGGCTGCGCCCTTGCCTTCTTTGAAGGTGTGAGTCCAAGTGCTTTCACTGCATTGACTGGGCTTTGGTCTCTGGATTATAGTGATGGACCCAGGTTTCATCCAGGTTTCAGTTTTTTGAAAAACTTTGACTCATCTTCTTGGTACATCTCCAAATTCATCCTCGAGCAGTCGACGCGTTCTCGCTTCTGGAATGGTGTGAGCAACCTGAGAATCCATCTGGAAGACACCTTATGCATATGCAAATGGTTATGAATGATAGTTTCCACAGACCTTGTACTAATCTTGTCATCGTGGGCTATTTGGCGAATAGTAATGCACCGATCTTCCAAAATGGCAGCCTCAACTTGACGGACAGATGCCTCATCAATGGCAGAAGGGGGGGGGCGACCAGGTCTGGGAGCTGTTTCCACAGACTTCCGGCTATGTTTGAATTCATGATGCCAGCGTTTTACAAGGTCATATGATGGGCCATTATCACCATAAGTTTCTTTCATTTCATCAAAAGTCTCCTGTGGTGTGCGTCCTTTCAAATACAAAAACCGGATCACTGCTCGACATTCAGCAGGCTCCATTTCACACCTGACTCAATTCAAACACCTGTAAAACAGAAACCACAATTAATTCAGAACTGTAATTTGCCACATAACCGGTAGAGATATAAAGCATTGCACATACAAAATGTTAGCTAGATCAGACAACTGGAAGTGGGTCAGGGGCATTGCTTATTGCACGGCCCTCGTATTTTATATGTTTAATAAAATATTTGCTAAAATGTTATATGGTTAGTAAATTGTTACGATAATTAGGTCGCTTGCATCATAGAAAAATGATTTTAAGTAGTTATACGATATAACATTGCATTACATATGAAATGAATATAACTTAAGGAAATAAATTTGCTCATATTAAATCTAAACTCATAATGCGTCTCTTTCAACAGTATATTCAAAATGTCTTAATTTTAAAAAATATACTTAAAAGAATAAATATTTCAGGAAGAAACAGTAGCTAAATATGTTATATTCAAGTAAAGCACAAGTTCAAAGAAAAAGTGAAAAGATTAGGCAAAATCAAATTTCGATTTTTCAGATTCCATGCTATCGATATATAGCTTCGAGAAATAGACTAAATTTCTGAAGCATAAACTAACAAAACTCCGAAACAATTACATGTGAAAATTGAAGTTAAGTTCAGTAATTAACAACTCATCTTAACAATAATAATAAATAGTTATTAGTAAATGTATGTATACTAAATAATATTATGCTAAGTGAGCAATATACTTACAATTAATACAACGTTCCTATCTGCTATTTAACAATTTCCATTTTTTACGGACTTTATTTAAATGGCTATTTTTTATTAAAATATGGCGTGAGGGATAAAAGATATAAAATATTCTACACACAAAAATATTGAATATATATATATTTTAAAATTCGGACTATTATTCTCATTGTAGATGACATTCTCGCACCGTTTCGGTCGATCTAACAAGCTATTTCAAACTAAAGAAAGACAACATATTTATAGTAAGTTATAAAAATATATTTATGGCAGTTAAGCTACACAAAAGTGCTTTCGTTTCATTCACGTATAAAAATATGAGGCTAAATTCCTAGAATTTTTTATAATTTGTTACATATTTACGTAGTTTACTGTATAGCTCTATTTATGTATTGAGCAATATTGAAGTACATATTGTAAACTTGCACGGAAAATATTTTATCTCCTCATAATATACGGATATAAATGAAATAGTCGTCCATATACACTATTGTTTTGCTATATATATATATATATATATATATATATATATATAAATATATATATATATATATATATATATATATATATATATATATATATATATATATATTCCAAAAATATATAAAAGTAGCAACTAAGAGAGAACCAATTTAATATGTTTTCAGCTAAATGATCTTTTGGGGGCAACTTCTTTTCAAACGTGGTCAAGTGTTCTCACGTGACAAAAAACACTCTTAAAATATTTACTTAGATCAAATGAGTTCATCTGACAAGTTAAATGAAGATAAAGGGATTAGCGCAATTTATTTTGAACCAACAAGACACAAACGCTACCAAACATACACAAATAGAAAAGTTCTCTCTCACTCTCTCTTTCCTTCTCTCTCTCTCTCTTTATATATATATATATATATATATATATATATATATATATATCTTCTTTGTACATCTCCAAATTCATCCTCGAGCACTCGACGTGTTCTCGCTTCTGGAATGGTGTGAGCAACCTGAGACTCCATCTGGAAGACACCTTATGCATATGCAAATAGTCATGAATGATAGTTTCCACAGACCCTGTACTAATCTTGTCATCTTGGGCTATTTGAGGAGTAGTAATGCGCCGATCTTTCAAAATGGCAGCCTCAACTTGACGGACAGATGCCTCATCAATGGCAGAGGGGGGCGACCAGGTCTGGGAGCTGTTTCCACAGACTTCCGGCTATGTTTGAATTCATGATGCCAGCGTTTTACAAGGTCATATGATGGGGCATTATGACCATAAATTTCTTTCATTTCATCAAAAGTCTCCTGTGGTGTGCGTCCTTTCAAATACAAAAACCGGATCACTGCTCGACATTCAACAGGCTCTATTTCACACCTGACTCAGTTCAAACACCTGTAAAACAGAAACCACAATTAATTCAGAGCTGTAAGTTGCCACATAACCCGTAGATATATAAATCACTGCACATGCAAAATTTCAGCTAGATCAGATAACTGGAAGTGGGTCAGGGGCATTGCTTATTGCACGCCCCTATATATATTATTTGAGGTTGTTATTTTCCAGAGGTAAGGTTTTCATTATTGACTTCGCTTTCAATATAATCATGATTGCCTGAAGAGGTCTCTAGTTACTAAATAATATTGGACTGAAATATGCTCATGACTGTGTAGCAACACATTACGTCTTATGTAAAAACAAATTGAAAGTATATATATATATATATATATATATATATATATATATATACTAGCAAGCAACGCGACATTGCTCGCTCGTAAATTCTGCGTAAGTATTATATTTTAATCTATGCAAATTTCTTATTTATTATTATAGATCCAATTCTGTATTGTTTATTGCTTATAATATAAATATCACCTGTTTGTTTAAATGTATGTATGAATGTATGTTTGTATGTCTGCATAAAGCGTTCGACAGAGGCTACGAATTTTCACGATATCGGTAGCGTTTTGAAGCTCGACTCTTCGGACGACAAATATCGAAAAATTGGACAAAACATTAATTCCTTCACCCTCACCTCGGCACTTTTCTACAGGAAGGGGCCAGTTTCTCCGCCGATATTTTCGAAAATCATCCCCTCTTTTCGATTGACTGGCCTTAATTTTCACATTCGTCACTTCCGGTTTGGCGATGTTTTTTTTATATTCTTTTCCACATTCGTGGTACGGGTTCGAGCCTGCCTGCTTGCCTACTACCACTTATTTTTTTCTCAACACACACCTCCAAACACCCGGGCAACGTATATACTAACGATTTCAAACGTTATATAAAAATGTCTTGGGTAGTATCCGTTAGAATTGAACCAGACTGTTTAGGGCTCCAGCATTAATCGATATTTATCTCGTCAACATCGTTACCGTCTCAGCTACTGACAGATGGATACGAAAGGTTAGAAATTAAGCGACTTTGAACTATGAATGTTTAATTTTGCGCATGCGCAAAAATAACAGTAGGGGTAATATTATATTCGACTAACTCTATGTCAACGGTTTTATTTTTATTTTTGACCTCTAGCAACATTTTTGTCGAGCTAAAATCCAATTCGAAAGTGTGATACATATCTAGATATCCTATATATCGATTTTTAACTCTGTAAACAAAATATTCAGAAAAGAGTTTGGTAGAAAGTTTTCACACACGCACACGCACACGCACACACGCACACACACGCGCGCGCACACACACACACACCGACAAGGTCACTTATAAATATATATATGTGTGTGTGTGTATGTGTGTGTGTGTTTGTGTGTGCTTGTGTGTGTGTTTGTGTGTGTTTGTGTGAGTGTGTGTGTGTGTGTGGAAATATGTTTATTCAGTTATACTTCACCTTTATTTATACCAATCTTCTAATTTATGAAGCTCGATGTAACTACAGAGCATATAACAAATAAATGACAAAAGTTTATATTCCAAATTTTAACATGTTTTCTATCTTACCGTTTATTCCTTTAAATAAGCTGATATGAACAATTCTTGAGAGCACCTGTTTTGTAGCGCAAAATCATTCATGTAATTATTATGTCAATAATTCAATTTATTTCGTCCTTAACTCATTAAAAGAAAAAGCATTTATAAATTTTAAAAGAAAATAAAGGCATATGGACATGATTCCAAAATCCGAAAATTGGGAAAGAAGTTATATATTTTTTCACGATTACGCTATCTTACTTTTTTGAAATAAATTCAATAATTGACATAATAATTACATGGATGATTTTGCGCTACGAAACAGGTGCAGTCAAGTATTGTGTATGTCAACTTAATTAAAGGAATAAACGCTAAGATGGTCAACATTTTGAAATTTGGAATATAGACTGTGTCATATATATATATATATATATATATATATATATATATATATATATATATATATATATATATTTCCATGTGCGAAAATGTTTTCGTCTTAAATTTCACGCAATTATGCAGAATCTAAAAACTTTGCATAAATAGAATTCAGCATAATAGTGAAATGAAACCAATCATCTGACAAGAAACCATAAAAATGAATAAATAATTAATTAACGCTCGTTTTTCAAAAGAATATGCAAATCAGTTAACCTTCATATTATCGTATATCCATGACTGAGTATTTTAAGAAATTTGTTTTACTATTTTTTTAATTAGAAAAAATAACCTTTTAATGTCAATGTCAGAGCGAGAAAAAAAACTTAAATTTATATGTATAACTTCTCGTTCCAAAAGTAATGCCTCCTATTTTAAATAAAAAGTTGAAGTGCTACGAAAGACGAGAGTAGTACTATTGTAACGAGCGAGCTTAGTTCTCCAGAATTAATTTCTCTACATAGTAACCACCATTCTTAATACACGTTTCCAACAATGAACAAGAGACTTGATAATGAAGTCGTAAACATCAGTGTTTGCCGAGGTGACCCATCTTCCACACTTGCGATAACGGCGTAATTTTCGGGAAAATGCTGCCCACGTAATGCGCCATTCAGAAGTCCGAACAATAGTAAGACTGACGGTTCCAGGTCAGGACTATGCAGTAGTTGAGACAATATCGTCGAGACGAACTTTCTCACACATTCCGTGGTTTCCATGTGTGTGCGTAGCCTGGCGTTGTCGAGTTGCAAACGGAATTTCCGTTTTTACACTGCCAATCTGGGCAATCTTTGTCAACATTTCAACGTAACTCTCAGAATAACCCTTAGTTCCAAGAAATCCGGAAGAATGACGCTCATTTTATCCTAGAAGACAGTGCATATCACTTTACCTGCAGATGTTTGCGTCTTGAAATTTTTTACTGGGGAATGTAAACATGAGTGGTGCGAATCCACCGATTGCCGTTTGGAACACGTCTCGTCACCAGTGGTGAGATTCAAGAATGCGTAACTTTTGACTCCCTACTGATTCAACATACCCTTAGAGACATTCCGTTAGTAGTCCTTTTGGCCCCTCTTTTGGAAATAGTGTACGGTTATGAATATCTCCAGTATCAAATAATCCTTATACATTGTGAAATTGACTTTAGGTATGAAAACTAAGGGGGGGGGATATATCATATGAGAAATATTTGGAATCAAGTCTCCCCTTGCTGTTATTTCAGATCATTTGAAACCATAGCTGTAAGACTTAATCTCCTATCAGATGTTTTTGGGATATATATATATATATATATATATATATATATATATATATATATATATATATATATATATATATACACAAATATATATATATAAACTGAGATACCCGTCCAATGATGGGTGCAAAATAATGAGGCACCCTAAACCTTTCAATAAATTAGAATGGTCGAACTCCGAAAATATTACAACGTATTTATCAGAAATAAAGTACATGACCATATATGAACAATCTGTATAGATACGAATCAGTCCTACCAAATTTTAGCAGAACACTTAACAGGCAGGTATATATGTTTGCTTTTTTCAGTGCTAACAAATCAACGCTTTTTAAGGACCAAGAGCCAATCGATGAAGAAGGGTCGATGAGTGTTGGGTGAACGCCGAAACAACATTATCAAGATTGGTAACGATGGTTAGGACTATATCGAATTCAACTTTGCTAATTTAAGTTCCGTTAAGAGGGAGAAAATAAATTTATTTACAGTGGTTCTATCTAGAGTTTCTGCTATAAAAGTTTTACGGGGTGAACTAGAAATTGGGGATCAATCGAACACCTAGCGCGAAAATAACGACAAAGAAAGACTAGGAACAACTGTTCTATGAGAAACAGTAATGAATAGAACGCACGCCACTAGATTTTGAATTCGGTTTTGATACTCTGTAAAGGCAGGAAAGGATTCTCCCCAGATTTGGCAACAGTATTCTATTTTAGAGCGTATTGGACTCTTATATAGGATTACATCAGAAGCGGGATTTCTTTTAGAGAGAAAGTTCCAATCATTTTTTGTGTGTATGAAACTTAATATATTTGATTAAACAATCAATCTCGGGTCTGAAGTTAAGGTCAGTCGTACTAGTTGATAATGTCATAAGGCTTCATCAAGCAAAGGGATATTTTTTCAATTGGGAGTCAAGTGAGAATCTAGGTTCAGTAGTTAAAGGGTAGAATCTTGGTTTTCGATATAGAAAAAACTGAGCTACATTTTTCCACATTACACTGCGTGTTCCGATTGTGTCATATGCATAAATGTTGACGAATGATCTTAGAATGAAATTTGAGAAATAATTAATAAATATCAGGAAGAAAGTTTTATTATATATATATATATATATATATATATATATATATATATATATATATATATATATATATATATTATGTTTATAAGAAAATATGTTTATTCGTTATGTCAGTCGTTAGTTTTGGAGATCATATAACTACAGAACAGATACAAATAAATACTAGAAAGACTATATTTCAAATTCCAAGATATTGTTAATCTTACCGATCGGTTTATATATATATATATATATATATATATATATATATATATATATATATATATATATATATAGGAGACCCGACGTTGTCCGGGATGTAATGATGATCAACGAATATTTCACATTCCTGTCATTGAAATCCATGAAATCGCCCGGGAAGAAGCGTCACATGCCTCCATGCAGCAACTTAACCCCAAGTATATGTTATCTTACACTGCACTCCAGAGAACCTACTGTTTCTTTTATAAAATTATTTTATATAAACTTCTTTCCAGTTAACAACAACAAAAAAGCATTAAGAAATTTACGTATGGGGTTTGAACCTACAGACCACGCTTTCAGTCAACACCGGTAATTTTTTAACCATTAAAACTATATTGCCATGACACCCATATTAACTGGATCAAACTCATACACATACAACTACCTTTACACTTCACTATTCAAAAATAATGATTTTTCACCTACTAACATTCCGGCTATTCTCATTGGCTTAAAGAATAAAATTCTTTAAACGTTATTCAATATAGCCGCCCAATCTACGCGAATTATTACTATTATGTGCATTAAATAAAATAAATATTTCTACCACGCTGATATTCATAATTTTACGTTATGAATCTCTTCACCTTGATGTTTATGTAGTAAACTACATAAACATCTGCACGCATTATTAAAAATCAATTATAACTTCATATCGTAGCTTTTCCGCGATATTACAGACTAATGTTTACAAAAACCTACCATAATATTTACTTTTAAGTTACACAAATAAATAGTCGTAAATTTGGTACAGCTTCTGGTAATGTTCACATCTACTACAAATGTCGTTGCTTAGTTGGTTTCATCGTCGAAAGTTATGCCATTTTGCATTATTTAGATGAACATTTTTTACATATTGAAAAAATAAAAAAATTGGTCGCAGCTTACTTTTTATCATGTGCGTGTTTCAGCGTTCTAAATTATGCGACGATACAATGAACTCATCTCTTAGTAAACGATTACAAGCTGTTGTCTTTACCCCAGTATTAACAGAAAACCACCGAACCATTACATGAAAGCATATATGTAAGAAGCGGCGGCAGCTTGTCCTTTGATTTAACAGTAATCGATATGATCCGATTCTTACGAACCAACAATATTTCCTTTGTATGAAAACATTTACAAAATAAGCTGCGGCAACTTTTTTTTATTAAATAGTACATGTTATGTTTCCGTTTTTTATAACATTTGGCTTTAACATTAGAAAAAAAATTCGTCCCAGCTTTCTTCTTTTAATGTTTTGATTTAATAAAAAATATCCTTCGATTGAGCGTCTTATGAGATGAAAATATAAACGAATCTTTTACTAAAAGAGAGTTGTAGTAGCCTCCTACATCAGATTGGGGTGATTAGATTGGGATGATTAGATTGGCAACAAACAAAAAAATATTTTTCGATTTTAGAGCGACTTCTAAACACTTATACATATTTTCTTTTTTGGTTTTGTTTTCCTTTGATTTTTAGTGGGGCGCTTTGAATTCTATTTTTCTGCCTTTTTTATTATTTAATACAACTGTGGATGATTCGTTTATTGACTAACAAATCATAAAGAAAACTATTTCATATTAGATAAAACACATTTTTACACTCAAAGTCTGAATTACATCCAGAAACATTCTCATTTTCATTTATTTGGATTATGTTTATATCTGAAGACATGACGCCAGTGTTTATAATTTTTGTCTGTCAAATAATTTACGCCGCTAAAGTACAAAATTCTCCTTCATTACATTGCCTATGGATAGACTTATTTGTTTATTTATTTTTATTTTTTTACTATAATGGCTTTTTGTTCAGTTCTCTTTTCAGGACTCATTTCGACACTGCTTAGGCATGACCTTTTTTTTAAAAATAATCTTTTACCTTAGCTCCACCTACACAATTTTCTTTAAACTGACGATTTCTATATGTTTTAGACTATACTGATAAAATAACCTCTTTTAATGTTGGTGGAGGCAAGTAGTTTTTGAGATATAATGACATGCATTATGCACTGTAGTTCCCTGTTCTACACATGCGCAATAAACAAGTCTACTTCTCTCAGCACGATACAGTCCGCTTCATTTCCTTTTTGGTTCATAGTCTTTATGAGTGGGTATGCTGACAACATATATCAAGGTTAAACTTGGGGCAAATACTTTGACAACCTTCCCTCATAAAATGGGGCGTCTATTCCGAAAGCCGATCTTCCCATGGCGAGGTTGGGCATGTCTATGTTATACGACGTTCTTAACATGAGGAGGTAAGGGTGTCTATCCCGAAAGCCGTTCTTAACATTAGGACGTTGGGGATTGGTCAGCAATTACAACCGTAGTTTAATTTTTTACAAGGGGAGCATGTTTCCACCGGGAAACGCGGGCGAACCGGTCTTGCTAGCATATATATAAATGTGGAAGAGTATAAGAAAGCTATAGTAATGCAGGAAACTGAGTGTTAAAATGATGTAACCTATAGACTAAAATGAACAAACAAAAGAATGTCTTGTAGAGTTTTATTTATATCTTCATTTATTTTTTAGATTAATCAAAAATACAAAACAGTAAAATAAACTTACTTTTTGAGATAGCTGAGGTGGCGGAAGTCTTTGAAATTTCGAGAATATATTCTTTTTTCCGAAATTTCTGAAAAAAATATATTTTAGGGACCAAAGTAAATGGCGTTAAAAAAGAAATTGAAAATACACGTTAGCATATTTAATTGTAATAATTTTTATTAATACTGTACGTTATTATGTTTGAATATTATTTTGTTTTGATTTTATTTTTATGTATTTATTTGTTTCTAATGTATTTTATCCTATTATATTTTTAATTACATTATATTTATTTGGATTGTGTAGTTTATTAATATGCTTTGTTTCCTAATGTTAATTTAGCTTTTTCATATGTATGTATATATATATATATATATATATATACTATTTTTGTATTTAATGCATTTATGTATACACCTATATATATATATATATATATATACACTATTTTTGTATTTAATGCATTTATGTATACACCTATATATATATATATATATATATATATATATATATATATACATATATATAATAAAATACGCATCAAGTACGCTTGATAGTCAAATAACAACGTAATATTAGGAAAATAAACACATATTTTACTTGTTTGAAATTTATAACATCAATATATTTCAGAGCTATACTCCATCCTCAGTGTATTTTTTCTTTCTGTTTTTCTTTTCTTCTTTCTCTCCATGTAAAGTTGGAGAAAGAAATGTCTGTTTGTAAAGAGCCGCGCGTTGTATCTGAGTTGTTATATTTTGAAATCTTCGAACTGTGCGTAGGCAACGTGAGAATAACGTTAAGAGTGTGAATTCAATATAGAAACTATTTCATATAGAAACAAGTAAAATATTTGTCTATTTTCCTACTATTACGTTGTGGTTTGGCTTTCAAGCGCACTTGATACGTATTTTATTTTATTAAAATTAAATCAACGTTTCGATATGGCATTCACACCCTATATATATATATATATATATATATATATATATATATATATATATACATATGTGTGTGTGTGTGTGTGTTTGTGTGTGTGTGTGTGTGTGTGTGTATTATTTAGTTATTTCCCATTTTTAATTATTTTTATATATTTATTTTTATTTACCCATATTGGTTTATTCCAGATATAATAAAATTAAGATTGTGGTGATGTGTCAATCCTACATAAGTTTCTATATAAGCATACATACACATATATATACACGTATACGCCTACATAAACATATATGGATAAGTATTAAGAGAAGCTTTTTTCAACAGTATTAAGTCTTTTCTATCTTGATAATTTTTTTGTTAAACACTCCTTAATTACTCACTGGCATATATGCATTACATATGTACACGCAGACATATATATATATATATATATATATATATATATATACATCCACACACACGTACACACATATACACATGCTTATATATGCATACACGTTTATATATATATACATATATATATTATCATATATTGTATCTTTGCAAATATACTATTCTAACTATTATGCATAAAATTGCTTGAGATTCGATGTAAAGTAGAGAATATATTAGATGCACATGTAAACAAATCATTCTATATAAATAAATTATATAAATAAACAACATTCACTAGAATTAATTATTTGAATTATATAGAGCTCCTTCATGACAACATTTCTACTCGCATAGTTCCCATAAGGACCCGATAAAATAAAAATTGAAAATAAATAATTAAGAATTCACAATATAAAAAAATTAAAAGATAAATTAATTAAATACAAAAATTATATGTGTGTACACACACACACACACACACACACATTGTTTACATTTTTTCTTCGCCCAAATTTTTAGGACGTATTTACTTTTTTATCTATTTTTTATTTTTTTTAAATATTAATCATTAATTATTTATTAATTACTAATTAATTATTAGTTAGTATTTAATTAATTACTAATTAATTATTAGTTAGTATTTTAATCCGGACCGGAAGTGAAAGCATTAATAGCGCTCGTGAAATATGTGATGCGTTGTCATGGAAACAGTTTAATATTGAAATTTTATATAATTTATAACTCGACTGAAGATTCCAGAATGGATGAAACAGTAGTATCTGCAGGTACTTAATTAATATAGTAAATAATTATATATTTATCCACATATATATATATATATATATATATTAATTACTAATTAATAATTACTACGTGCATAAAAGTAAGTCATCTATATACATGCATGTTTTAGAGTTTACTCTTCATTAGTATAGCTAGGCTTTTATTGACAAGGATCGATTCTTGTAAAATTTTAATACTTCGTTTCGTTGTTTAAACCCTTCATTGGAAATAATTTTATTCGTTTTTATTTACGGGTTGCTACTGAAGCTACAGTGAGTCCAGAATTACGGGTAGACGTTGAGTAAAAAGCATATTCCATTTCAAATTGTGCATCTTAGTACGGTCGAGGAAACATGGAGAAGGGAGAATACCAAAATCGTCGATTCGAGAAAATAAGCTATTAGAGTAGATAATGTGCTGGCATTTAATGATCTCTACACTTAAATGTTGTAATTTTGCTGCTAGTGATATATATTATTTTATGTTTCAACATAAAATGTTATAAAGAAGTAAGCATGGTTGCCGAAGTGGACATTCTGCCTTATTTATGCAGTTGCAGTTTTGTGTGTAACTAATATTATTGTAATTATTATTGTTATTGTTTCGTATTCTATTATTGTGTTTTTTTATTATTCTTTCTAGATTGTCACTGCAACTGTAGCTGAGCTTTCTAGTGTTTTTATTAAATAATTTGCTTGGGGAAAGTGAGTGTTAATCAAATTAAAAAAATTTTTTCAAGTTTATTCTTGATCAAAATATTAAAAGGAGGGTTGAACCAAATGATATTCCTATCTCTGTGTCTTTTCTTCTTCCTATTATTATTAAGGGGGTTTGGTTCAATGTAGTTGATGGTGGTATTGGTACATCCACTGTTTTTAGGGCTGCTTGGTAAAAGGTTTTGTGCTTATAAAAGAGTTCCCGTGTTGAAATGTTTGTACTGATTCTGTTTTCAATGGACTTGGGGATGTGATTAATGATATGCTGTGGGTGGTTGGATAAGAGGTGTATTTATAATGGGTTTGAACATTTTTCACGTATAGTTCGTATGAATTCTTTTGCTAGGTTAAAGGAAGCTTTTAGGAAATTTACAGTTTTTAAGTTAGATTTAATTCCAATGTTTACATTAATTCCCTATTAATATAATATAATGCATATATATATATATATATATATATATATATATATATATATATTGGACTCTCCTGTCGATTTTGACATATGGAATTCCAACAACTTATTGTTTATGTATGATATATATGATAACTAATAGATTTAACGAAGTTATAAGTGCTCAATAAAAGAAGAGCAAGATATATTCTTATTAATATAAACAAATTTACATGGTCGTAGCACGGCACATGCAAATGTTTCAGACAAATACTCGGTTAAAACCTCGTCAGGCGACTTAATAAATGGCTGCTTTCAATAGGAAAGCAACCGTTTATTAAGTCGCCTGGCAAGGACTTCTGATTTTAACTGACCATTTGTCCGAAACGTTAACATGTCCAGTATCGCAACATATAAATCTGATTATATATATATATATATATATATATATATATATATATATATATACAAAAGAACTCCGGTATATGATATCCTTAGGATACGGTTTTTCAAGTTACGATGCGCAATACGATGGTTTTCGGCCCTTGGTTACGGTATTTACCTGTCTCACGGTGTTATTTATAATGTTATCTATTATATACAATTGTATTGTATACTGTGCTATATTTTTTTTTTTTTTTACTAAATGTTAATGCCGTTTCTCGGGGTACTACTATATATATATACTTACCCCCCCCACAAATATATATATATATATATATATATATATATATATATATATATATATATATATATATATATACTAGAAGTGCAAGTTTGCAATGTTTTTCTGTCCTTAAAATGAAATTGAAATGCGTTGTTTCAAAAGCAGACTTTAAAAATTCCCACGTTGAATAACTTTTATGCATCAACAACAGAAGCCGGATATATTTAAAGCTTAGTTTTCGTTTTTAACTTGGCCATCAGGTTTCGTCTTTCATGATACAAGAAAATGAGAAGGAGACATTTTTTTCAAAATAGATTCGTGCGCCATTGTGTCGTGTAATTGCGTTACCGGAACGTTATTTGGCTTTGATCGAAACCATCCAAGGGAAAAAGCTGCAAATGTTTTCTCATCATAATTAACTTCTTCATTTTCAAAAAAATAAAAAATAAATAAATAATAAATAAAATAAACGAATACAAATAAAAAACAAAAATCATGATTACGAAATACTTTTTAAAAATTAAAAGCATATCAAGTTGAATTAAAAGGAGGTACTTTTAACGATTTTAATGTAGAAAATAAAATACTTTATAATATTAAATAAATGAAAATTGCTTTTCTAGTGTAGAGTTTAAAAGAGGCAGTTATCTCCTCATTGTTGATTAGTCTTGAAAGCAGGGTTCAGTGTTTAGATAGAAAATCTGTCAATGCAACAGTATAGTATTGATTTTCGGATGTCGGATGAAGGAACCGTAGAAAACAGATAGACCAATAACGCTTATATATATATATATATATATATATATATATATATATATATATATATATATATATATATATATATATACTGTGTTATCCTAAATTCTACACAATTGTGCACGATGTAGAAATTATTATTATATTATTTAATCACAAGGAATTCACATGAGATAATACTAGTGATCGCTTACAGGTAAAACAGATATTGTTTCCTGGAATCTGAGTGGCAAGTTTACCCAGATATATATATATATATATAATTCTTTTTCTATTTAGAATTATATATATATATATATATATATATATATATATATATATATATATATATATATATATATATACTAGCTGTACCCTGCCACGCGTTGCTGTGGCTTAATTTCGTGTAATGGAAAATTCTAATAAAAAGAGAAAATGCATGTTTCCTATATTCTTAGTACAGCAATCCACTCCAAAAAGTAAAAAAAAAAGGCGAAAATGAAAAAAAAATGGTACTCTTGCAGAATTGGATCCGGATCCTCGGGAGTTACCATCAATCATGGCTTGGGCTCGACCAACATTCAGTGGATTAAGCCGAAAGTTGCTAAACCATTGAAACGCTAAATAGTTTTCTTTTTTATTGTATTCAAAAATATGAGTTTTTAATTAATATTTGGGTAGGGGGGTATTACTATACACAGATTCGAAAAAGTTGTTCACAAACGAATAAATGAAAGCAAATGTAAGGTAAATTACGTTTCTATCTAACTGGATAATTTTTTTTTATTTTCGTTTTCAGCGACCCCGAAAACCTTTAAGAGTGGTAATTTTAAAGGAATTTTCGAGGGTGGAGTAATACTCCATATTTACCTAGTTTTTAATTGAATTGTTAGGTGAAAGTACAGAATAGTTACAATACACCCTCCCTTCCCCATGTTAAATAATAGGTTTCTAAATAATAGCGTTAAAAATAGCTCGGGTCGTAAAGTGCAGGAGTACCTATAAAAGGTAACGTCGGATCGGAAAAAGAGCTCAAAATGAAAATAAAATAAATTCTCCGCTCAAAATAAGAAATGGGGGGGTTAAATTCTCAGCTGTGTTAGTAATTAAAAACTAAAACAAATTCTCAAAATGAAAAGAAATTTTAGATTCTCCGCACAAATATCAATATAACAAATGGGAGAGAAAAATAAAACAAATTATTTTTTACAATTGTAGCCATCTGTATTATAAGATTTGTGTGACGTCACTTCCAATGTAAATAAAGAAGTGCACAGCGTCAGGATAACCCTTTTGTTTATCAAATTGTTAGGTGAAAATATAAAATAGTTACAGAACACTCTCCCTTTCCCATGTTAAGAATGGCTTTCTTAATAGGGTTATTTCAGCACGGTACCTTCTCTGCATAAGTACCATCTTTTGTTTATCAAATTGTTAGGTGAAAGTGTAGAATAGTAACAAAACGTCCTCCCCATGTAAAGAATGGCTTTCTAAATAACGTTATTATTCTATTATTATATTATTATGGTACTTTCTCTGCATAAGTACCATGTTTTGTTTATTAAATTCTTAGGTGAAAGTACAGTATTCATGCAGAGAGTGATCCGTGTTGAAATAATAACGTTATTATTTAAAAAGCCATTTTTAACATGGGGAGAGGAGGGTGTTTTGTACCTAATCTGTATTTTAACCTTACAATTGAATAAAAAACATATAATAAAACTTTAATTAAACCTGGAAATACGATTTAAAAAATAGCGATGACCACTCTTTGCATTAGCACTACCAACCAATCTTATATCGAAAAACAAAACAAAAAAACAAAAGAAAACTCAAAAAGCAAGCGACAAACTTTTTTTTGCCTTATATAATAAAGAAGAAATGTTTAAATTAAAAAATTTGGAAGATAAACAAATGAATTATGTTTGTTTTTTTTTACTTATCGAGTAAACAGAAAATGAAATCTACTTCCTCTCGCCAATTCGTGGCTGTGAAATGAATCGAACCGGAAGTTCAGTTTCATCAACAGAACAGTTTCGCACTAACGGTTACGAAAATATATTTATTTTATTTAATATTTTAATAATTCACGAGGAAAATTTATTTTAATAGCATAAAAACATCCCTCGACTCTAAAGATGGGTTGTCTGAAAATTTCAAATAAATTGGTAACGTAGAAATATGGTTTTATTCACTTGTAACGAACCAAATTTACATTTATATATATATATATATATATATATATATATATATATATATATATATATATAATTATTATTATTATATATATGTCTATCTATCTATCTATATTATATATATATATATACTTGATTGAAGAATAATTCTATTTATATTTTATATTTTGGTTAAGAATTTTTGTGAAAATCTAATTCTCCTGCGCATTTATATGTTGGTGTGTTTATATGTATGTGAGGCATTAATTAGGTGCAGATTCATTTTTTCCTCATCAATTGACCTTCATTTATATCTTATAACTTATATTTTTACATAAGAAAACAGGTATTCTTATTTTATTCCAATTATTTCCATCGTGCTTATTTCTATTTTCTCATATGAAAATAGACGGGTTTGCCTTTTGTCTTTTAGACGCAATAGAAACGGAAGTAAAAAAAAAAAATGCAGATTCGTTCGAGTCGATTATCACGCTGAGTGCTTCCTCCCCCGCATTGAATTTTTTTTTCTATCTTCCTTTTCATTTTCCCATTTTTTTTTTTTTTTACTTTTATTTAATTACGAGAAATTCTAATAAGCTAACACTAGTTACTGCCCACTGGGAAAAACAGATAGTGTTCCCTGGAATCTGAGTGACACGTTTACTAAGATTTTTAGATTTGATTCGAGCATCGTTGTAAATCTCTTTCCATTACTGCAACAGTTGTTTACCAAGCTAGTAACTGCTACTATTTTTGAAATTGAATGGCAATATGCATAGTTAGTTCCAATAGTCTCCGTTCCCTTCCACTGAATGTCTGGATGATAAACTTTCCTTTAGTCTTTCTATTCTCCTTCAAACAATTCGTTTATTTTATGTGCTACCAACGGTCATTTTTCTTTCTTATCTGTCTTGCTATTATCTCTTCCCGTGCATTCGTCTACTTTCTATATTTCTATTTATGTTTGCAGAAGATTATTCTATTTCAATCTACCTGTGGTTGGTTGACATGACCTAGTTATGCAGGTTGGTTTCCGCATTCCATTGATTTCCTTAATATTTTAGCTGTTTCCATCAGTGCCGTGTAACAGGGCCAGTCATTCCTTTGATTTCAATTTCCCGTACTTTTTATAGGATATTCAGAATTGTTTCTAGTGCTCCCACAATTACTGGTTTTACAAATAATTCAGGTTTCATGTTCTCTTCAGCTATTCAGAAAGTTTCGTGTATTTCCTCTTTTCTTCGCCCCTTTCACCTTCTCTGTGTGAGCTGATGGGATGGCAAAATCTACTGTTCTCCATTTTGTCGACTATTATCGCGTCTGCTTTGATGAATTTGTTTGTATGCCCCAGATAATACCATAATTTTCTATTTTCAAATACTGACACCAGTTTGTATCTACCATTTATCGTATGTTCAAAGTTCAGTCGTGTACACGGTTTCGAAATATTCTACCTTGTCATGCTTGCATTCAATCATTTTTTGGGGCTAGTTTGTTACATTCACATATGTTTATCATTTCGTCTCTTTGTCAACAGAGTTTACATTTCCCATTTACCTGGATCTTGTATATCTATGCTTTTATGCAGTTCATCTAGATTGCGTTGTTTTGTGCTACTCTCGCCAAATGTTCCTTTTCTCTCTTCAAGTGTCCTTTCCGTAGTTATGCCCATGTTCTTTCATATGCTATTTCTTTGATTAATCTTATAGATGGTTCATGTAGCTTCTTCTCTTCCCATTTTATCATTTTTTCCTTGTAGTTTCCCCTTTCGCTGTCCTTAGTATTGTTCACTGTGGCTGTGTCTTGGTGGTAGCGATCTGCCTTCAGTAATAAGTGTGTTATATATTTTTCTAGTCTTTTATTGCATTATTTTGAATACTTATAAGTTTCTCTTCAAACACATTTCCTCTTTACATAGTTAAAGGGCGAAGCATAGTGCATGCTCATGATCTTCCTGGTTCTTTGATTCAGGCTTCAGAGTTCTTCTTTTTTTTTAGCTTTAGAGCAATTATTCTTTTTATTAGGATTCTACCGTTATTATTATTATTTCCAATAAACGTACTTGTTCATCCTGAGTACTATCTTCTAATAATCTATTTCATCTTTTTAAATTTTCATCGATCCAATTTTATCCCCGTTCCAGATATGCATTGAATAATAGGGTAGACTAAACTCTCCGATCTTGACTGTTCAACTAATTTAAGAGAAGGAAAATTGTGAAATAATACCAGTCTTTATCTCATTCTGAACTTTTCTATTCCCCTAAACTACGTCAATGTTTTTTCAGGAAAGGTGCGCTTAGTGATTTTTTTTACATAGGCATCACCACTTATCAAGGCTAAGAGGCCGCTCAAGTATAAGGGTTAAAGAATGTACAGTAGAAATTGGACAATATAGTAACCGTTAGTAATGGAGACTCGATAAATTTGTTAACTTATATGGAACGGCTCATCAAAAACTTGTTTACGTTAGACTTGAAAACAACCATATTGTAGTCAGCTGGAAAGCAGAAAAACGGAAGACAATTCCATAGGCGTGCAGTTCTAAGAAAGAAGCTTTGCTCATGGAATCTACGCTTAGGTTTAGGCACAGATAAAGAGTGGGGGAAACTAGTGATATTATTTTCTGCTAGACGGGTGTTTCTTGTGAAAGTTTGGCGAGGGGGGACCATAGAATGGAGCTCAGCCGAGCACCTGTCATGAAAATAACGATAAAGCAGAGACAAACTCGCAACATATTTTCTGTGAGAAAGAGGTTGCAGAGAAGAGAACATCCCCCACAAGGCTACGAAGACTATTTTGAACTCTGTCAAGGCAGGATAAGTCCTTTCTAGCAGCTCCTGCCCAGATGTGGCAACAGTACTCCATCCTTAGACGTACCTGGCTCTTATATAGATAGAGAATTGCATCAGCAGTGAGATATCTACTGGATCGATAGAAGAATCCCACCATTTGATTAGGCAACCCTAGCTTCACAATTAACTACTCGCGCAGACACTTATACAGAAGGTAAACTTTGTTTGTTTTTTGAGACTAAACTACGGCCTTTCAATTACTCATTTAGTTTTTGTTTCATTCGCCCACATCCATACGATGCTTTGCATTCCACGTTGCATTTCATTTAACCACACGTTTTTTCCCCCGCTTGTTCATGTTCCATGACATTTATCGGTGGGAAAACTAAACGGAAAATAATGGCATTTCAATCTTATATAAGTTATTTGCTATATTTTTAGTTTTATCTTAACATGCTTGCATAATTTTTATTTTATAAAGGACACCCTGTGAAAGAATAAGAAGAAATAAAATAATATTTTAAAAATTGTATGAAAGAATATTAAACAAGCGTAACGCCATGTTCTTAAATGTTTTAGGTGATCTATTTTATAGACGTAAGCAAAAACAAACAAAAACACGGATACAATTAGAAAGGACGTTAATATATAAGATTAAATAAGATTAAAGCAAGAAAAGGAAGTTATAGAAGCACTAAACAACGCACCTTAAACTATGATCATGAGATAAAAAAGATACTAAAAAAAGGCGCCCAGAACTTCGAAGACAGCAGACGATACTCTTCAGTGAAAACATTTGTTAAATATTATTAACATATGTGAACAAGGCTCAGATCCTGCCATAGTCAGTAACGCTGATAACCTGTAGTAATGCTATGTAACCATCTACAGGCTGTTCAAAAAGTCACTAAAGGATTTTGAACAAATAGATTCTTTATTTTTGATATCTTTCTGTAATTTTTACACAATCTAAGACATTGGGAAATTACAAAAGAAAATGAAAAATTCAAACAATTTTTATTTATGAAAAATATTGTCTTTTAAGTGTTTCCCATTTTCAGCTTCGCATATCTGTGCTCTTTCCAAAACATTATTAATGACATATTGCAGAATCTCTGGATTACGATTTAACTCCCTTATTTCGTTCAACGAGCTGGCAAACCTCGAAACGTCAAACCCCAAACCATGCAAGAATTGAAGGTAAACACCAGGAACGAAATAAAGGAGTTAAATCGCAATCCAGAGATTCTGCAATCCGTCGTAAATAATGTTTTGGAGAGAGCACATTATTCACGAAAGATTGCAGAATCTCTGGATTGCGATTTAACTCCCTTATTTAATTCTTGAAATATTGTGCAAATTTTGCAATTATAAAACATCGAAAGGTCTTAATCAAATTGTGCTAAAATTACAGACAGATATCATCAAAAATAAAGAATCAATTCAAGGTAAAACTCTTTCAGTAACTTTTTGGACACAGTGTCTCTTTCTATCTATCTATTTATCTTCTACCAGTTATGTACGTGTTCATTCTCTATTGAATCGGAAACGGCAGGATTGATTTATTTGAAATTTCACACGAACGTGCTTGATGTGTCTGGAAGTGGTCTTACTTAGGCTTTGTATTGGAATATGTCTGATAAGTATAAAAAATCGATAATCGAAAAAGTCCGATTAGAGAAAGGAAGTCCGATTTTGACAAAAGTTAACACTTTTATGCAACCTAACATGACATGCGCATTTGAGAAGTTTTATCACCGCATAAGTACATGGGCAAGTCTATCAAATCAACTGTAGATTCTTTTATAAGACAAGGCCGCATTTGAAACGAAGGTTTCTTTCGAGAGCACATTTACTTTTGTACGTTTAACTTTTATTCAAGAAATTATGTAGAAATAATTTCATGAAATCAACAGTTGTTTCTATTTAGAGCACAATTGGACCATGATGCCTAACTTTTGCATTTTCAACTTTAAATGAAACCATTATATACATATAATTTTATAAAATCTATAGTAGATTCCTTACAGTTCATTGTAGACTACAATATACTGTGGATTAAGTCACTACGGCGAGACGTGAAGCTTCTTCCTGGTAAACTACGGTAGGTTCCTTACTAGAGCAGGCAACCAATAGATTTTATTAAAAAAAGGCGATTTCACCGATTTCGAGGACAATAAAAGTGTGGGAAGGTTTTTTTTTTTTTACATTTTCACCCCACACAAGGCACATTGCCACTTTGATTTAGGGAGCTACTATCAGGGATATAATCTACATGGGTACTATGTGGGAAGTTGGGCAGCAAGATGTCGGTTCACGTTACACTTGAACTTCTGCATGTCAGTACAGTTGGGGAAGCAGGGACCCGGAAGGGAATTCCTAAGTCTAGCAGTTCTGGGGAAGAAACTACTGGAGTAGAAAGCTCCCTTACATCTAGGAATCACTACTGTGAAGGGGTACAAGTTAGCTGCTTGTCGGGTTTATCGGGGGTATTTACGTCGAGTGCTTCCAGCTCGTCGGAGCATTCACTTTTAAAGTACTTGTAGAACAGGCAGAGGGATGCTACATTTCGTCGATGGGGCAGAGGCTGAAGCTTAGATGACAGTTCAGGACCTATCAGGTTGGCGACTCTCTTTTGAACCTTGTCTAGGAGCGAGAGACTAGTAGCAGATGCACCAGCCCAAATATGACAACAATACTCCATACATGAGCGAATGGTGGCCTTATAGAGGTAGCTTCCTAGCACGGTAGAGAGAACCTACCTTCTTAGCAGCGGTCCTAGCAATGCTCCCAATGTAATTGTTCCAACTCATGTTTCCTGTGAGTATTAGGCCTAGAAGTTTAAAATATGTACTTTCAGATAAAGAGTCTTTGGCCATTACTATTGGTTTCTTGTAATTATTGCCACAGACAGAGATATAGAGAGAGAGATAGAGAAGAGGTATTTTGTGTTTCTGTGTGCGTGAGTTCGTTCTCTATAGACTCCAAAACGACTGTGCAGATTTTTTGAAATTTCACATAAATGTACTTTATGTGTTTGGGAGTGTTCTCAGATAGGTTTTGTATCGGAATGCTTCCGATAAGTACCGATATGCATTATAAAACATCTAATTTTGTCTAAAGTTAACGCTCTTATACAGCCTAATCTCACAAGTCCATTTCAGAAGTTTTATCATCACACAAGCAGAATGGACCAGCATATCTAATCAACAGTAGACTCTGTAATAAGACGAGTGTATGTTTGAAATTAATGTTTCTGCTTAGAGGGCGAGTGAACCATGACTTTTGCATTTTAAAGTCATTACATAAAAATAATTTTATACGATTATCCCTATGTTCTCTACAGTGCTATGTAAACTACAATTATTGTGGACTAAATCACTGCGAGGGGGCATGTGAAACTTCCTTCCATTGAACTGCGGTGGGTTTCACTCGATTTGAATGAAAAATGGTCGATTTCACCGATTTCGATGACAAAAAGAAATGTTGGAAATGTTGAACATTCATTGGTGCTCATTTAATCTCAGGCAACGTCGGGTCTCTCTATTAGTATATATTAGTGATTCGACGATTTAATTATTTTTCTCGATACAATTACCAATTCTATTCAAAGTTTCTGATTCTGATACGATTACTGATTCTAATTCTTTTTAAACTTTTAAACATTTAGTTATGGAATTGTTGGGATCTTGTTTTAGTTTCGGATTACGATAAAACTCGTTCCTAATACATACAAAAATACACTTGCGTTCGTTTGACGTATAGATTTTTGTTTTTCTAGTAGTTTAAATAGTACCAGCAATGGAAAATTAAGTTTTGTAATAAAAAAAAAAAAAAAAAAAATAATAATAATAATAATAATAATAATAATGATGATGATGATGATGATGATGATGATGATGATGATAATAAAAATAAGGAGAATCTTAAATGAACACTCAAATATCTTTATATCGCATAAATAACTCAAGTATTAATCACATGAAGGGGATCTCTTGATTCCTGAGAACTAACTGAGGTGAAAATGAAAAACAAAAAACGTATCTGATTTTGGACGTATTTCGATAAAAAGCTCAGTCGATCGATTGTCTGTCACGCTCAAGGTAAGAATGGCGTTTTCAGTGTTAAGGCGCAGATTGAATGGCTTCGTCCAAGAAATAGACCTATCTAAAAAACGGACGTGTCTAAATAGTGAACCTGTTTATGTTTCAAACTTGTCCCGAATGGGAAACCGATCACAGGATATGGAAAACAAAAAATGCCGTTTTCTTTCTCTATCTGTGATTGACGGGTATCCTAGATGCGTAAAGCATGACCAACAACGACCCAATGGGTGAAGCCCAAATAAACAACGTATTCCGAATGAATCCCCACAAGCGACTGAGTGTCAAAATTGACCTGCTTTCCGTAGACGAGTTGATATCAGACGTCTCCGAAGATCATTTTTTCTTCTAGATTTTCTCTTTGAACTATTTTCCTTAAAAAAATCGTAATTCGTTTGAATAACATGTTCCAAATTTGTGACATTTTTAAATATGTATCACGCATAAAATCCACTCGAAGATGAGGGTTAATTAAACGGATGTATTGTCGGTTGGATGATGAGGAATGTCATGAAAGGATTGAAAATGATTTAAAGAAAAATTTAAAAAATCCTAATTTATTTTACAAATGAGTCACTACTCATCAAGGCTAAAAGCCACTCGAGGACATAATTTAATTAGTTAAATGATGAAGAATAATACGAGAGGATTGTAACAGATGAATACAATTTTAAAAAAATCTTATTATTTATAAGACGCGTTTAGAACATGTATTTATCAACATTAGATTTAAAGGCAGCCTTGTTATAGATAGAAGGGAGGCAATCTTTTGGTAACGTGCTCAATAGATGAAGTTGCTTCGTTCTGTTTTATTGATACTGTTTGTCTACCCACTATTTTTAGAATCCTGGTTCGTCAACATTCCTAAGGAGAGGTGTTTCATGAGATCAGAAATAAAGAAAACCCTCCTTAAATAAAGAAGGCCATGCATGGGAGATGCACCCCAAAAAGACCGAACTGGGCAATACATCATTCACGCACTCAAGGAAGCTCCATCTGAGTTACTGAATAAGTTTTATTCCTGTGCTAAGTCAGTGTTCAGGTCCGTATTTTCTGATTTTGCTTCGAGAAATATTTGTCATTGCAGAAACACTTTGAACTCCTTGGAACATATTTGTAGCACTTTTTGAATGTTTGTAACGTTTAATAAAGATAATTTATCGTTTTGCACCTGTGTCAGGTAAGCGTTTGGATCATTCCTCTCTAATTTGTCCTCATTTCATTATATAATTATATATAACCATAGCATATATTTTATTACGGACTCTTTTTGGTGAGCATCTTTGAGAATTTTTAGAATGCTGGCAATGTATTATGATAGATCTCTGTAATATTCTACTATTGGCATCGGTAAACAACGTTATATTTTGCCAATGCTCAGGTTGCTCACTGATCTTCTAATAGAACTAATACATATGCGATGAGATGGAATACATAATAAATAAAATCGAGTGAAAATACATTCTTAATGGTCGAAATAGAATTAATATTCATTATGTAGAGAGTAAATAATTTTTCACAAAGAAAGCGGAACAAACTGACACAACTCTATATATTCGAAGATTAATGAACATGCGTGACATAAAGGTGGGTGACATAAGCTGCTTTATTTAGATTTGTTGAAACCTTTGACGTTATTATTTTTTTTAACAATTACCAGAATGAAAGATTGCACGGGAGATTTTATTTTTAAATTAAAAAAAAAAATCAATGCAGCAGCTAATATAAAAAAAAGTCTGTGATTATCTCCTTATTGGGAGACGTCTTCGTTTTGGTGCTGTGAACAATTGCGTCTTATATGTACGCAGCCAGAACTTTATTGAAATTTGGCACGATTATGTGATGCTAATTACCAGGTTGAAAAGACGCAATGAGTTAATCTTCGTTGCAACACCTGCGTTGATTCCGCCTCAAGGATATAGATTCTTCAAATTCGTCGATCTCACTAGGGAATTTTGCAGAGAATTTGCAACAGTCTTTCTTCTTTATGTACAAATGTTTCATATATTTTGAGGAATGTTGTAGATCATAATTTACATAATTTTAACTTTCTCCGTATATTGATGTTATATCTCGAATTTGGAGCATATTTTTTATCAAGATAATATACAAATATTAATATTTATATTTTCTTTTTACATTGTATATATATATATATATATATATATATATATATATATATATATATATATATATATATGTGTGTGTGTGTGTGTGTGTGTGTGTGTGTATGTGTGGACCGCCCAGCGTTGCCGGGTCGTAAAATACGCATAAACATTATATTTTAATTCATGCAGATTTTTATTAATTATTATAGAGCCAATTTTATATTCATTATAATCCAATATGCAGTAATGATTTAAAAAATTATAAAAAAATGTGACTTGAGTACCATCTGCTAGAATCCAAACCAGAACGCTTACCGCACCACCCGTAATCGTTATTAATCTATCCACCATTGTTATCGTCCGAGCAACATACAGATGGATATGGAACGTTAAAAATTAAACGATTTTGAGCTATTGATGTTTACTTTTACGCACGTGTAAAAGTAACGTAAGAACAATGTTTTATTCGACTTACCCAGCCAAGATCAACTGTTTTGTTTAGAATTTTGAAAACTTTGCAATTTTAGCCGACTAAAAACCAAATCGTAAATGTGCTACAGCTCCGTGTACCCAGTATATCAGATTTAAACTCCGTAGACCAAATATTCAGAAAAGAGCTTGGTAGAGACTTTTTGCATACACACCGACGAGGTCAAAGTAAATTAGTTAACCTACATGTAGCCGCTTGCATATCCATTACTGAATATATCAAGAAGTTCGTTTTTTTTATCATTTTTAAATAGTAAAAGTAGGCTTTAATATCAATGGCAGAGCAAATAGTAAAACCTCAAGTTTACACACACACACACACACACACACACACACACACACACACACACACACATACTCACCCCATATATATATATATATATATATATATATATATATATATATATATAAAGTACTCAGACTAATGAGAAATATGGGGATTACCTCAGCCAGTACCTGCCAAAAATGAAGACCGTTATTCGGAAGTTGAAAAGGATCAAAAACAGAATTAATAGACAAAAACGTCTATTTTATTTAATGAAATATGTTTAAGAGAAAAAAATGCTGCCTACACACACACACGCGCGCACATACACACACACACACACACACACACACACACACACACACACATATATATATATATATATATATATATATATATATATATATATAGTATGGATGGGAGAAATATATAGGTGCCTGTTATTTTGTTTTGTTTTTATTATTTTGTTTTGTTTTTATTTTTCTTTGTTTTTATATTTGTTTATAAATTAATATATACATATATTTCTTTGTGTAAACATAAATCGCTACTTTTCCAGAATTTGACCTGCGCAAAACGTGCTCAAAGAATAATACTATCACAGTTATTCCCATTGGTTTTCTGGTTTGAAAATTAAAAGGTTTCAGATTTACGATGATAATAAGTAAATTTAAGTTAAATAAAATAAAAATAAACTAAATAATTACGTTTTAAATTATATTTTTAAATAGTACAGTATTAACGAGGCTATTATGTCGAATAAGTAATATAATCGATCTAATTATTAAAAATGATTTAATTTAATGTGATATGCTAATAACCATAACTCAATCGATGTATATGTGGTGTGAAGAATGTTATATGTACAAGTTACGCCAAAAAAAATGTCTCCTTTGACAGAAGTATCCTACAATGGACATTAATATTTCTTGACCAGGAGAGGTCACACACTATATACACTTTATATTTCTTTGATCATAGGGAGTTGTACACACAGACAAACACACACACACACACACGAGCGCTATTACTTTATATATATATATATATATATATATATATATATATATATATATATATATATATGTAAGCAGATGTAAGTGTTTATTCAAATCACTGGAAAAATGGTTTTGCGCTTCAAAGTTATCTTTTCTCCTACGTAATACTCTACGTGTATAAGAGTAAAGTACGTCACAAAATGGAGTACTTTTACTACATCTGATGAGGGGCCGTTTGGAGCACCCTATCCTGCGTTTATAGGGTTAAAATCAGCTTCGAAATCTAGTAGGTAATCCACTTTTCTCCTTCCTGAAACCTCTTTTCTCACAGAAGCGACATAGCGATCCTTACTCTGATCTATCATTATTTTCTTGGTGAGTTCTCGCCTGTTTAAATTTATAGTCTCTCTCTAGCAAACTTTCACAAAATCACCGTTTAACTACAACCACTAACAACAATTTCACCCACCCTCTATCTGTATCTTAATCTGAACGCAATATCGATGAACGAAGCTTATTTCCTAGAACTGCCCGCCAGTGGAACTCTGTTCCGCTAGCCTGCTATCCAGCTGATTACAAAATGGTTGTCTTCAAGTTTAATTTAAACAAGTTCTTTTGAGCAGTCCCATTAAATCGACAATTTCTACTCATTTTGCACTAATAACGATCACTACGCTGTTGTCTGAGTGACTATCGTACGCTCATCAACGCTGAACATCGAGTGAAATTTGGGCCTTGATAAATAATGACCTTTTTATAAAATAATCTGTTTAACTGCAATTGGTATGCTATTGGTAGCCAATAATCTTTGTTTAAATAATTATACTACAGTGGGAGAGAAATAAGTAAAGAAAAGAGAGAGAAAGAGAGAGGAATAGAGAGAGGAATAGAGAGAGGAATAGAGAGAGAAAGAGAGTATTAGAATACCCGTTCCAGAACTGGTAAAACCAATTCCTATTTAATATATATATATATATATATATATATATATATATATATATATATATATATATATATATATATATATATATGTGTGTGTGTGTTTATGTATGTGTATATACATGATTCACTCCTAAACTTCAGCATTTAATATATATATATATATGTGTGTGTGTGTGTGTGTGTGTGTGTGTGTGTTTATGTATGTGTATATACATGATTCACTCCGAAACTTCAGCATTTAATATATATATATATATATATATATATATATATATATATGTGTGTGTGTGTGTGTGTGTGTGTGTGTTTATGTATGTGTATATACATGATTCGCTCCGAAACTTCAGCAAGGGTTTTAGAGTACATCTGCTATCAATAAGAAAAAATATTCGTAAATTTTAAAATATATTAGATTTTTGTGAACTTTGAAAAATAAGTATTAGACATCAATTAATATATATTCCCAAAATTCCAACTAATTTTGGGCATTTAAAATGTTTTAAGGGACTTCATATAAGTAAACTCTCTCATTTTGCAAATTCCAATATTTTAACTGCCATCCATAATCGCTAAACGCCAATGAAGCAAGATTTCCTAAATGTATGTCTTTTAAGACTTTTTATGCGCAAGCCTATAAGTTTTGACATCTTTTAAAAGAAAAATTATGTAATGGGAATAAGAAATCTAGGCATTAGGTTAATAAGATTATATCTTGATGTTAATTTCCGTAAGTAGACAGTAGAATGATGCAAAATTGTTTTGTTAGAGAATTACTTTTATTTATGTATTTTTAACCTAATTATAATCAAACACGTAGTAAGTGATTAGTTTTTGTCTAATATTTTTAAACTTTTACAATTATCATTTATTGAATTCTATTATGTAATGTTTAGTCTAAATATTGTTTGATCAAAAATAAATCAATAAATAATGATACACCAAGATGATAGGCTTCGTCTACAATATATGATGTGACCATGTAGCAAACAAAAAAGACAGTGTTCACAAAAGTATCTCAAATCAAATAGGCCCTAAACTACTCCCGACAGTCCCCTGATAGATATGATCACTAATAGTAGCCCCTTACGTCCAAGTAACAATATGCCTTGGGGTAAAAAAGTTCTTTGGGGTAAAAAGTTGCTGTATGGTTGTCTTCCAGTTGTTTAACGTCAACTTTTAGAAATAGCTGGACAGGTAATTTGAAACTACGAACTTGCTGGAGAAATGCTTCTGTGGCTTCCAGAGTTCAAGCGATAGACGGACCTTATTACAATCAACACTCTTCAAGAGAAGGACACTGGTCTCTTGGGATTGGCGCTTCTACCTGCACTGAAGTAGCGAAGCGAGCATCGTCGCACACGGATTTATTGCATTCATTACTAGTTAGGTATCCGACGGCGATGTGTTTTTCTCCCAAAAAACTACGCTTTTGCATGTTTATACTTCCTATAAAATATTCAAAAAAAATTTTTTTTGATGCTAATGCGTCATATGTGAGCAAATGCGTCATATGTGAGAAGATGCGTCATATGTGAGCAGATGCGTCATATGTGAGCAAATGCGTCATATGTGAGCAGATGCGTCATATGTGAGCAGATGCGTCATATGTGAGCAGATGCGTAATATGTGAGATGCGTCATGTGAGCAAATGCGTCATATGTGAGCAAATGCGTCATATGTGAGCAGATGCGTCATATGTGAGCAAATGCGTCATATGATAGCAGATGCGTCATATGTGAGCAAATGCGTCATATGTGAGCAAATGCGTCATATGTGAGCAGATGCGTCATATGTGAGCAAATACGTCATATGTAAGCAAATGCGTCATATGTGAGCAGATGCGTCATATGTGAGCAAATGCGTCATATGTGAGCAAATGCGTCATATGTGAGCAGATGCGTCATATGTGAGCAAATGCGTCATATGTGAGCAGATGCATCATATGTGAGCAAATGCGTCATATGTGAGCAGATGCGTTATATGTGAGCAGATGCGTCATATGTGAGCAAATACGTCATATGTAAGCAGATTCGTCATATGTGAGCAAATGCGTCATATATGAGCAAATGCGTCATATGTGAGCAGATGCGTCATATGTGAGCAAAGGCGTCATGTGAGCAGATGCGTCATATGTGAGCAAAGGCGTCATATGTGAGCAAATGCGTCATATGTGAGCAGATGTGTCATATGTGAGCAGATGTGTCATGTGAGCAGATTCGTCATGTGAGCAGATGCGTCATATGTAAGCAAATGCGTCATATGTGAGCAAATGCGTCATATGTGAGCAAATGCGTCATGTGAGCAAATGCGTCATATGTAAGCAGATGCGTCATATGTGAACAGATGCGTCATGTGAGCAAATGCGTCACATGTGAACAGATGCGTCATATGTGAGCAGATGCGTCATATGTGAGCAGATTCGTCATATGTGAGCAGATTCGTCATATGTGAGCAAATGCGTCATATGTGAGCAGATGCATCATATGTGAGCAAATGCGTCATATGTGAGCAGATGCGTCATATGTAAGCAGATTCCTCATATGTGAGCAAATACCTCATATGTAAGCAAATGCGTCATATGTGAGCAGATGCGTCATATGTGAGCAAATGCGTAATATGTGAGCAAATTCGTCATATGTGAGCAAATGCGTCATATGTGAGCAAATGCGTCATATGTGAGCAGATGCGTCATATGTGAGCAAATGCGTCATATGTGAGCAGATGCGTCATATGTAAGCAGATTCGTCATATGTGAGCAAATGCGTCATATGTGAGCAAATGCGTCATATGTGAGCAGATGCGTCATATGTGAGCAAATGCGTCATATGTGAGCAAATGCGTCATGTGAGCAATGCGTCATATGTGAGCAGATGCGTCATATGTGAGCAGATGCGTCATATGTGAGCAAATGCGTCATATGTGAGCAGATGCGTCATATGTGAGCAGATGCGTCATATGTGAGCAAATGCGTCATATGTGAGCAGATGCGTCATATGTGAGCAAATGCGTCATATGTGAGAAAATGCGTCATATGTGAGCAGATGCGTCATATGTAAGCAAATTCGTCATATGTGAGCAAATGTGTCATATGTGAGCAGATGCGTCATATGTGAGCAGATGCGTCATATGTGAGCAAATGCGTCATATGTGAGCAGATGCGTCATATGTGAGCAGATTCGTCATATGTGAGCAAATGTGTCATATGTGAGCAGATGCGTCATATGTGAGCAGATGCGTCATATGTGAGCAAATGCGTCATATGTGAGCAGATGCGTCATATGTGAGCAGATGCGTCATATGTGAGCAAATGCGTCATGTGAGCAAATGCGTCATATGTGAGCAGATGCGTCATATGTGAGCAGATGCGTCATATGTGAGCAAATGCGTCATATGTGAGCAGATGCGTCATATGTGAGCAGATGCGTCATATGTGAGCAAATGCGTCATATGTGAGCAGATGCGTCATATGTGAGCAAATGCGTCATATGTGAGCAGATGCGTCATATGTAAGCAAATGCGTCATATGTGAGCAAATGCGTCATATGTGAGCAGATACATCATATGTAAGCAAATTCGTCATATGTGAGAAAATGCGTCATATGTGAGCAAATGCGTCATATGTGAGCAAATGCGTCATATGTTAGCAGATGCGTCATATGTGAGCAAATGCGTCATATGTGAGCAGATGCGTCATATGTGAGCAAATGCGTCATGTGAGCAAATGCGTCATATGTAAGCAGATGCGTAATATGTGAACAGATGCGTCATGTGAGCAAATGCGTCACATGTGAACAGATGCGTCATGTGAGCAGATGCGTCATATGTGAGCAGATTCGTCATATGTGAGCAGATTCGTCATATGTGAGCAAATGCGTCATATGTGAGCAGATGCATCATATGTGAGCAAATGCGTCATATGTGAGCAGATGCGTCATATGTAAGCAGATTCCTCATATGTGAGCCAATACCTCATATGTAAGCAAATGCGTCATATGTGAGCAGATGCGTCATATGTGAGCAAATGCGTCATATGTTAGCAGATGCGTCATATGTGAGCAAAGGCGTCGTATGTGAGCAGATGTGTCATATGTGAGCAAAGGCGTCATATGTGAGCAAATGCGTCGTATGTGAGCAGATGTGTCATATGTGAGCAGATTCGTCATATGTGAGCAGATTCGTCATATGTGAGCAGATGCGTCATATGTGAGCAAATGCGTCATATGTGAGCAGATGCGTCATATGTAAGCAGATTCGTCATATGTGAGCAAATGCGTCATATGTGAGCAAATGCGTCATATGTAAGCAAATGCTCATATGTGAGCAGATTCCTCATGTGAGCAAATGCGTCATATGTGAGCAAATGCGTCATATGTGAGCAAATGCGTCATATGTGAGCAAATGCGTCATGTGAGCAAAGGCGTAATATGTGAGCAGATGCGTCATATGTGAGCAAATGCGTCACATGTGAGCAGATGCGTCATATGTGAGCAAATGCGTCATATGTGAGCAAATTCGTCATATGTGAGCAAATGCGTCATATGTGAGCAAATGCGTCATATGTAAGCAAATGCGTCATGTGTGAGCAAATGCGTCATGTGAGCAAATGCGTCATATGTAAACAGATGCGTCATATGTAAGCAGATTCGTCATATGTGAGCAAATGCGTCATATGTGAGCAAATGCGTCATATGTGAGCAGATGCGTAATATGTGAGCAAATGCGTCATATGTGAGCAGATGCGTCATATGTAAGCAGATTCGTCATATGTGAGCAAATGCGTCATGTGAGCAGATGCGTCATGTGAGCAGATGCGTCATATGTGAGCAGATGCGTCATATGTGAGCAAATGCGTCATATGTGAGCAGATGCGTCATATGTGAGCAAATGCGTCATATGTGAGCAGATGCGTCATATGTGAGCAAATGCGTCATATGTGAGCAAATGCGTCATATGTGAGCAGATGCGTCATATGTGAGAAAATGCGTCATATGTGAGCAGATGCGTCATATGTGAGCAGATGCGTCATATGTGAGCAAATGCGTCATGTGAGCAGATGCGTCATGTGAGCAGATGCGTCATATGTGAGCAGATGCGTCATATGTGAGCAAATGCGTCATATGTGAGCAGATGCGTCATATGTGAGCAAATGCGTCATATGTGAGCAGATGCGTCATATGTGAGCAAATGCGTCATATGTGAGCAAATGCGTCATATGTGAGCAGATGCATCATATGTGAGCAAATGCGTCATATGTGAGCAGATGCGTCATATGTGAGCAGATGCGTCATATGTGAGCAAATGCGTCATATGTGAGCAGATGCGTCATATGTGAGCAAATGCGTCATGTGAGCAGATGCGTCATATGTGAGCAGATGCGTCATCGTTGAGCAAATGTGTCATATGTGAGCAGATGCGTCATATGTGAGCAAATGCGTCATATGTGAGCAGATGCGTCATATGTGAGCAGATGCGTCATATGTGAGCAAATGCGTCATATGTGAGCAAATGCGTCATATGTGAGCAGATGCGTCATATGTGAGCAAATGCGTCATATGTGAGCAAATGCGTCATATGTGAGCAGATGCGTCATATGTGAGCAGATGCGTCATGTGAGCAAATACGTCATATGTGAGCAGATGCGTCATATGTGAGCAAATGCGTCATGTGAGCAAATACCTCATATGTAAGCAAATGCGTCATATGTGAGCAGATGCGTCATATGTGAGCAAATGCGTCATATGTTAGCAGAGGCGTCATATGTGAGCAAAGGCGTCGTATGTGAGCAGATGTGTCATATGTGAGCAAAGGCGTCATATGTGAGCAAATGCGTCGTATGTGAGCAGATGTGTCATATGTGAGCAGATTCGTCATATGTGAGCAGATTCGTCATATGTGAGCAGATGCGTCATATGTGAGCAAATGCGTCATATGTGAGCAGATGCGTCATATGTGAGCAGATTCGTTATATGTGAGCAAATGCGTCATATGTAAGCAAATGCGTCATATGTGAGCAGATTCGTCATGTGAGCAAATGCGTCATATGTGAGCAAATGCGTCATATGTGAGCAAATGCGTCATATGTGAGCAGATGCGTCATATGTGAGCAAAGGCGTAATATGTGAGCAGATGCGTCATATGTGAGCAAATGCGTCATATGTGAGCAGATGCGTCATATGTGAGCAAATGCGTCATATGTGAGCAAATTCGTCATATGTGAGCAAATGCGTCATATGTGAGCAAATGCGTCATATGTGAGCAAATGCGTATGTGTGAGCAAATGCGTCATGTGAGCAAATGCGTCATATGTAAGCAGATGCGTCATATGTAAGCAGATGCGTCATATGTGAGCAAATGCGTCATATGTGAGCAAATGCGTCATATGTGAGCAGATGCGTCATATGTGAGCAAATGCGTCATATGTGAGCAGATGCGTCATATGTAAGCAGATTCGTCATATGTGAGAAAATGCGTCATGTGAGCAAATGCGTCATATGTTAGCAGATGCGTCATATGTGAGCAAATGCGTCATATGTGAGCAAATGCGTCATGTGAGCAAATGCGTCATATGTGAGCAGATGCGTCATATGTGAGCAGATGCGTCATATGTGAGCAAATGCGTCATATGTGAGCAGATGCGTCATGTGAGCAGATGCGTAATATGTGAGCAAATGCGTCATATGTGAGCAGATGCGTCATATGTGAGCAAATGCGTCATATGTGAGCAGATGCGTCATATGTGAGCAAATGCGTCATATGTGAGCAAATGCGTCATATGTGAGCAGATGCGTCATATGTAAGCAAATTCGTCATATGTGAGCAAATGTGTCATATGTGAGCAGATGCGTCATAGTTGAGCAGATGCGTCATATGTGAGCAAATGCGTCATATGTGAGCAGATGCGTCATATGTGAGCAAATGCGTCATATGTGAGCAAATGCGTCATATGTGAGCAAATGCGTCATATGTTAGCAGATGCCTCATATGTGAGCAAATGCGTCATATGTGAGCAAATGCGTCATGTGAGCAAATGCGTCATATGTGAGCAGATGCGTCATATGTGAGCAGATGCGTCATATGTGAGCAAATGCGTCATATGTGAGCAGATGCGTCATATGTGAGCAGATGCGTCATATGTGAGCAAATGCGTCATATGTGAGCAGATGCGTCATATGTGAGCAAATGCGTCATATGTGAGCAGATTCGTCATATGTGAGCAAATGCGTCATGTGAGCAAATGCGTCATATGTGAGCAGATGCGTCATATGTGAGCAAATTCGTCATATGTGAGCAAATGCGTCATATGTGAGCAAATGCGTCATATGTGAGCAAATGCGTCATATGTGAGCAGATGCGTCATATGTGAGCAGATGCGTCATATGTGAGCAAATGCGTCATATGTGAGCAGATGCGTCATATGTGAGCAAATGCGTCATGTGAGCAGATGCGTCATATGTGAGCAGATGCGTCATAGTTGAGCAAATGTGTCATATGTTAGCAGATGCGTCATATGTGAGCAAATGCGTTATATGTGAGCAGATGCGTCATATGTGAGCAGATGCGTCATATGTGAGCAAATGCGTCATATGTGAGCAAATGCGTCATATGTGAGCAGATGCGTCATATGTGAGCAAATGCGTCATATGTGAGCAAATGCGTCATATGTGAGCAGATGCGTCATATGTGAGCAAATGCGTCATATGTGAGCAAATGCGTCATATGTGAGCAAATGCGTCATATGTGAGCAGATGCGTCATATGTGAGCAAATGCGTCATATGTGAGCAAATGCGTCATATGTGAGCAAATGCGTCATATGTGAGCAAATGCGTCATATGTGAGCAAATGCGTCATATGTGAGCAGATGCGTCATATGTGAGCAAATCCGTCATATGTGAGCAAATGCGTCATATGTGAGCAGATGCGTCATATGTGAGCAAATGCGTCATATGTGAGCAAATGCGTCATATGTGAGCAAATGCGTCATATGTGAGCAAATGCGTCATATGTGAGCAAATGCGTCATATGTGAGCAGATGCGTCATATGTGAGCAAATGCGTCATATGTGAGCAAATGCGTCATATGTGAGCAGATGCGTCATATGTGAGCAAATGCGTCATATGTGAGCAAATGCGTCATATGTGAGCAAATGCGTCATATGTGAGCAGATGCGTCATATGTGAGCAAATGCGTCATATGTGAGCAAATGCGTCATATGTGAGCAAATGCGTCATATGTGAGCAAATGCGTCATATGTGAGCAAATGCGTCATATGTGAGCAAATGCGTCATATGTGAGCAGATGCGTCATATGTGAGCAAATGCGTCATGTGAGCAAATGCGTAATATGTGAGCAGATGCGTCATATTTGAGAAAATGCGTCATATGTGAGCAGATGCGTCATATGTGAGCAGATGCGTCATATGTGAGCAGATTCGTCATATGTGAGCAGATGCGTCATATGTGAGCAGATTCGTCATATGTTAGCAAATGCGTCATATGTGAGCAAATGCGTCATATGTGAGCAGATGCGTCATATGTGAGCAAATGCGTCATATGTGAGCAAATGCGTCATATGTGAGCAGATGCGTCATATGTGAGCAAATGCGTCATATGTGAGCAAATGCGTCATATGTGAGCAAATGCGTCATATGTGAGCAGATGCGTCATATGTGAGCAAATGCGTCATATGTGAGCAAATGCGTCATATGTGAGCAAATGCGTCATATGTGAGCAAATGCGTCATATGTGAGCAAATGCGTCATATGTGAGCAAATGCGTCATATGTGAGCAGATGCGTCATATGTGAGCAAATGCGTCATGTGAGCAAATGCGTAATATGTGAGCAGATGCGTCATATTTGAGAAAATGCGTCATATGTGAGCAGATGCGTCATATGTGAGCAGATGCGTCATATGTGAGCAGATTCGTCATATGTGAGCAGATGCGTCATATGTGAGCAGATTCGTCATATGTTAGCAAATGCGTCATATGTGAGCAAATGCGTCATATGTGAGCAGATGCGTCATATGTGAGCAAATGCGTCATATGTGAGCAAATGCGTCATATGTGAGCAAATGCGTCGTATGTGAGCAGATGCGTCATATGTGAGCAAATGCGTCATATGTGAGCAAATGCGTCATATGTGAGCAGATGCCTCATATGTGAGCAAATGTGTCATGTGAGCAAATGCGTTATATGTGAGCAAATGCGTCATATGTGAGCAGATGCGTCATATGTGAGCAGATTCGTCATATGTGAGCTAATGTGTCATGTGAGCAGATGCGTCATGTGAGCAAATGCGTCATATGTGAGCAGATGCGTCATATGTGAGCAAATGCGTCATATGTGAGCAAATTCGTCATATGTGAGCAAATGCGTCATATGTGAGCAAATGCGTCATATGTGAGCAGATGCGTCATATGTGAGCAAATGCGTCATACGTGAGCAGATGCGTCATATGTTAGCAAATGCGTCATATGTGAGCAAATGCGTCATATGTGAGCAGATGCGTCATATGTGAGCAGATGCGTCATATGTGAGCAAATGCGTCATATGTGAGCAAATGCGTCATATGTGAGCAGATGCGTCATATGTGAGCAGATGCGTCATATGTGAGCAGATGCGTCATATGTGAGCAAATGCGTCATATGTGAGCAAATGCGTCATATGTGAGCAAATGCGTCATATGTGAGCAAATGCGTCATATGTGAGCAAATGCGTTATTTATAGGGCTATGACAAGAGAATGACAAGATTATATTCTTTTTATTATTTTGGCTCTCGAGTATATATCCGACATAGCTAGACACAGTTAACTAATTGAGAACCACTTCATCTAAAAACATATAAGATATTAACAGATATAATCTCGAGAGTCAAAATAATGAAAAGAATATGCTGTTGTCATAGACGTACTTATTTTCTTTCATTTACACGCTGGCATCATTTGTAAAGGTATGAATCCCTACGCCCCCAGCTATGCCGCCAACATTAACACTTACCTCATTACGCAACTCCCATTCCACCTGGAAGAAAATGTGTCACTTTCAATCCTATGCCCCCCCCTCGACCAGCCCTGGCTCGAATAACAGCTACAACCCTGGTCGGGGTGAAGGTAAGGTGAGGGTGTTGATGTTGTTGTCGGCGGTGGCTGTGGTTGCGTTGATGGTTTTGGTTAATTATGCGCCAATTACCGACTCAATCGTTTGGAGAGTCTGTCAGCAAAACATTTTGCTGTCATCGTCTTATGTGACTGATTATTAAATTCCGCGCCCTTGAAATAAGAACCAGTATAAACCTGCCGGAATAATAAAAACAAAACCGTATTAAGAACACAAAGAAATACCACATAACCGGGCACCACCTCCTGGGAGAAACGGGTGCGAAAATCCTGACACAGGTGCCAATATTTTAAACGCTAACAAAAGCGGCTTAATGATATTTATAGACGAAAAAATTTTAAACGCTAACAAAAGCGGCTTAATGATATTTATAGACGAAAAAATTTCCCGGGCAAAAGTTCGACCTTTACTTTCTCTTGTGCTTATTACATTAATATTAACTAGTGTGCCATTCGCTCCGTCCTGTTAGTTTAAGCCCCGGAAACCCACACGGGAACGCTGATCTGAACTGAATGACCCCAAACCTCTCATTAAAGGGTCATTAACCCCGACCCGTCCGTTCCTCGAACACACCAAATGTCGAAAAAATCGTTCGACGGCTCTTATTCGCGTGTTTAGCGGTGAGAAAACGAAACCATCCAATGACGCAGAACGAACACAGGGCTAAAGAGAACGAATTTAATGAAAGCCCCCCCCCCTACTTCACTAGGAAAGAGTTAAACACAAAGGTATTTAAATGTGGGTGAATATCCAGGTTCTTTACCAAAAAGAACCTTGGATTGAGAAAAAAATAAAGTTCTCTCAATCTGAGGATAAAATATAATAAATTGTGAGAAGGATGTAGTTTGCTTAAAGCATTGTGTGTAGTATAAAATTAGTTGTTTGAAGATTATGTCAATGCAGTTTGTGGGAAACACCGTGGACACAAGATAGCATATAAAAGATAATGACAATATTAGAAGAAATGTTTAATAATTGTCAATTATATTACGTCTATTTATCAATATAATGCGTCGTACAGTATGGTAGATGTTGATGTCCCTAATTTGCGAGATTAGAATCTCTTTCTGAGCGGAGAAAAGAAAAAATAATGTCTGCAAATGTTCAGCAAGTGTATTAAAAGTAGATATTTCGAAAAACTTGAACACAATTCAATCTCTTAAAGGTATTGAAAAGGCTTTTTAAAGGGAAGAATGTTGGAACAATCTCTTATTTGAAAATCAAATATTTCAGATTTTCATTAAATTTGAGCTATATTTCCAGCGAATGACATCAACAAGTAAGGCCCAGATAAGATTTTGACCTTTACGTTGTCCAGTCTCACAACTGACTTACATATTTGATAAACTATTCATCTGGGAATGAATATTGTAGAATATAAATTAAGTATATAACTATATACTCGCTCATTGCGTCTGATACGGAAGGTTTTATTGCTTTTTGTTCATTAATGAAAAAGCGATGGAAAGGAATTATAAAAAAATAATAAAGAAAAAGTAAAATGGTTGTCTTTTATCGTCGCGTTTATCTCTGCTTAAATTGGTGGTCTGGTGTCTGCTTCAGGTCAAAGCGTGTGGAAGAAATGAAAGAAAGATGTCAAGATCTTAATCTACGATACTTTGTAGCTTACTTACTCGTCCACCGTGGGGGTGGGGTAGCAACGAGGCGACATTACGCGCGGAAACTGGCTTTCGACAAGGCGAGCCTATAGTCTTCGCAGCGGGGTATGGTGCCATTTCAATGCCCATTGGAAAAGCGAAGGGCTTTTTCTGTCTAAGTAATTATGTCGATGTAAGTGATCGCCATTTTGGAAGAGGAAGATTTTTTATTTGAATCCCGCACACCGAGAAAAATAAAAGGATGAAACTCGTTCTTCTTTATTTATTTTGCGGCATATCAACTCTTTTCGCTTTATTTAATACTCATGAGTTGCTTTGCTTATCTCGTTTTCAGTATATTAATTTCAGTAAGTTTTAAGATATCAAGGGGCTCCCTCCTGGAGCTAACACTTGATTCTGTTATGATTTAAATTTATATCCGAGGGCTCTTTTAAGGACAGATGCTGTTCCCTTTATGGCTGTTATTTGTATCTCGTTACAGCTTGGTCTTCCAGGGATTGCTTCTAAGTATTTCTGAAGATTCTTTTTTATTAAGCCAGTTGCTCCCATCACAACCGGTATAATGTTTATTTCTTTTAGAGACCATGTCGTTTTTAGATCATTTTTTAGGTCCTGATACTGTTATCTTTTCCCGTTCAGCTCTGTTAAGGCCGAAATCATTTTGGACTGTGACATCTATAATGAGTGCAGTTCTTTCGGGCTTGTTCCATATTACAATATCTGGTTTGATAGCTTTGTCTTTTATGTATCTGCCCTCCTGTATGTCTTTGTCATAAAACACGATCACTTAATCTGTGTACGGTAAAAAAATGCACGAAAAAATGGCACCGGTAAAAATGGCAAAGGTGAATAAATAGATAAAAATGGCACCGTGATATCGGAAAATTAGAACTGTTTGAGAAGTGCCGTCTAAGCTCCAATTCCCCTAACCCTAACCCTAACCCTAACCCAATTCCCCTAATTTACAATAGGGCTAAGCTTAAGCTTTAGTTTGAAAAAAAATAATTTCAAATTCTTTAGAAAAAATTATTATCACGTTTTATTTAATAATTATATTTTATAATAAATATTTGTGTCTAATAATCTAAAAAAAAGTCTAAATACAAATTTTGCCGGTGTAATGTTTACCTAAATTCAATTTTCATTTTTAAGTCTCTAAAATGGAAACTTAATTCAATGCGTTAATGGTTTCTGCCCATTATTTATTTACTTTTCTTTTTTAGAAAAATATTTCAGCGGTACACCACACACACTTTTAAAAAAAAAAAACAAGTCAGTTTCGTTTCAGAAAAAAAACCCAACTTCGTACCCCTGGCATAAGTTTGATTTTTTTTTTTTAACAATAAAAGTGTTTTTTCTTATGTAATATAATTTTTATTCGCTAGATAAAAATATAAAAATATTTTTTTCTGTAGAAAGTTGATTTTATGACAGAATAAAATTTGGCGTACTTTTTGCCATCCTGGTGTGCTGGCACCCCCAAAGAATTATTCCCTATTCCAGTAGTTCTTTTCCAAGAAAATTATGGAATTCTCTTTCTGCTTACTGTTTTTCTCCTGTCGATAACCTTGGTCTTTTCAAGCAATCTCATGTATTTGTGGTAATCATATTTTGTTCTTGTTAGTTCCTTACATCAACTGACACCATGCATTATTTATAGCAATTCAAATAAAAATAGGCAGAAAATTGCACTAATTATCAGGTACTTTCTGTAGTGAGACTAAAACTAATGATAAACTTATGAACAATCCATTGCCTGCCCTGCCTGATTTTTTTTTCTTCTGTTTTATGGCATATCAACCCTTTTATTCATTTATTCATCATTTATTCATGGAGTTATTTCATGCTCCAACAACAAAAAATAACTATTGACTAATTACTTTGTTTTGTTTTGCCTGTTTAGCGTAATGTTTGGAATATTCGTTAATGAGTTCGGAGAACAGGGTTCAATCTTGGGTAGAGTCATATCAAAGACTAAAAAAATGGTACTTTTGTTAAATAGAGAAGGCCGTGTTTTAGTGGAAAATTTTTAATCACTCTAGAGGAAGTCGATAAAACGATGTTATTTCTGGTCGGGACTTTCCGATCTCTCTTAGCTGGCGAGATTTCAGCGAGGAAGGACACGTCTGGTTGCTGTCCCCAATAGGTACAGAGTGATCGACTTTGCCGAGATGTACTATCTATCTATCTTTTTCTCTCTCCTTCTCTCTCTCTCTCTCTCTCTCTCTCTCTCTCTTACACGTATACGTAAATTACCTGTTTTTTTTGACAATTCTTCGCCGTTTTTAATAAACCTTAGACGATCAGTAAGTGTTCGATTCACACACGGATGTATCAAAGTTTTATTCACGTCCGGTAAATGCCACTTGCTTACTACTCCATATTACACTGCGTGTGTACACACACACACACACACACACACACACACACACACACACACACACACACACACACACACACACACACACACACATACAGAGGAACGAGTGAATAAATGAATCCACGAAACTTTGAGAAAGTGCTTGCAATACTATTCAGCTACTCCATTCGGAAAATAAAAGTATTTAAAGCTGTATTAGCGAAACTATGGCAGAAGACAGGAATATCTGTTGATTTCAGTGTGTCAAGTTATTAACGAGGTTGAGAAAAAACACAATATACTCATAACTTGTTTATTGAAATAATTTTCAAACATAAAATGAACTAGGAAAATGCTTAGAACACAATAACTGCATAGCAATTTCTATGTTGACATAATTAGTAGGGGATATGCGATCCTTTTTTATGAGTAACTTGTAAAAGACGTTGGTTCACAGAATTAGTCAAATTTGTGATTTCGTCAACAGTTATTCCTCGCAATACCTCTTGGAGAGCATCCCACAACTCATCTTTGCTATTAATTTGCCGCCCACTTGCATAGAGACGTCGCTTCATGATACTCCAAAGGTTCTCAATTGGGTGCAAACCTGGTGAATTCGCAAATCACTCCATCTTTCGTAGCCCAAAGAACCCCAGTTGTTGCAAACACTCTTTACTTTTGTTTGCTGCATGCGAGGGAGCATTATCCTGCATAAAAATAATGGTTCTTCTGAACGTCAACCTTTGCTTCTTAAGCCATGGTTCAAAGTGCTCCTTCAGAAAAGCTATGTAAGCATTTGACGTCATTTTTACGCGTTCTGGGACTCTCCATGCGCCAACAAAAGTACCTCCGATAATCACCGCCCAAATCATTATCACATCACCCCCTTGTTGGCGCCTTAAACGCTGATGACGATGTCATCCATCTAGGACCTATCCCTTGCTCCAGCCATCTGGGCCATCAAGAGTGACACGCACTTCATCCGTGAACAAAACTTTGGAAAAATCGGTTTTCATGTTTTCCTCTGCCCATTTCAATCGGTTTTGTAGGCAATGTTGCTTTAATGGAGGCTTTGTCACAGGCTTTAACAGACTTTGCAACTTTTTCAAAAGGCGACATCGAGTACTTTTAGAGACATTCTTCAATGCGTCTTGGTCAAAGACTTCTCAACATGTCGTCTCAGAGTTCTTAACAACTCCACGTTTAATTTGGAGTAGAGAACGGCGTGAAACACCTCTAGATTTACCTTTATCAGCTCTCTTACGTACCTTTCTAGCATAATTGACAAAGTTCTTCACAGTTTGATGGTACATTCTTATCATTTTCGATATTTCAAGGGTAGTTTTACCTTTTGCTAACTGTTCTGTAATAGTACTTTTTCAGAACTACTCAAACCACCTTTACGGCCCATTTTATTGACGAAACAGACTGCCCTGTTAATAATTTGACACACCTCAAATACTGTCGATTTAGCAATTACGATGGCAAGTTGTTTACATTGCGCGGAACAGTATGAAAATTTCACAGTATGCGCAGCTCAGCATTGCCAACGTTTCCGAAGCTTTTGATACGAAACTACCTGTAAGTTTCTGAAACTGGTAAAAAAAATGTTATCTTGTTAATAATTTGACACGCAGTGTATAAGGTGAAAATCAAAGGTAAGTGGAGTAATCCTGGAAAAGGAGCGACACCCTCTCCTACATCTGGTCTTAGGGGCTAATGAGAAGAGAGCTTTTGCCGACAACTATTGTTGAATACTTTACTTATAGCATGGGTATCCTTTCAGATAATTTGATGCAGAAATTTTTTGTTGCAAACGTCTCGTAGAATACCATTAATTTGATATTTTTTCCATCATCATCATCTGATGTTTTTTTTTCGTTTGTACTGTAGAGCCATCTAATTCCTCTATCTACCACAACTGAAAAGAACTTCCTCCTTCTTTCAATATCGACAAATGTTTGTCATAAACTTTACTCATAAGTCATCAAACTTTGTTCACTCCATTCATCATTACCAATCATCTCATAATAATCTTCATCATTCAACTGACAACTTATCTATATCATTAACCGTGCACAAGTATTTCAATCTCGAACTAGCAGGTTGACAAGAAATTGAATTAAATTTCGCTCTATCTGATTGTTTGAATTAAAATCGTTTTGCCATTTCGACAGTCAAATTTTCGCCCCAAAATTGATTAACATGCTTGCCGCATGTCTTAATGTCTTGTGAAAATCTGTCGCCTCTGTCAAAAGTTTTCGGCAGACATGCAAACATACATACATACATTTATATATTGATAGCTCAAATTTTCGAACCAAACCGATTAAAAAGCTTGCCCTAACTCTGAATACCCTTTATGTAAAATTTCAAATGTTTAGACCAGAAATTGTCTGAGTAATTTGTTAGATACCGCAGAGGTCAATTTTTAAAAAAAAATTGACCCCTATTATGACCCCTTAAAATTTATTGTTTTGGACTCAAATCAATTTATTAAATTATTAAGTTAGATCCATGTCCAAGGAACCTATATCTAAAATTGCAAGTGTTTATACCTAAAATTGTCGGAGGAGTTTGGTAGAGTTCTCAAAGGTCAAATCGTTGAACTTTGACCCCTTAACAGCCAAATTTCTGGTCGAAAACCGATTACAAAGATGTCCCCAAATCTCTATACCGGTATATCAAATTTCGAGTTTGTAGACTTAAAATTGACAGAGTTATTGCATAGGGAAATGTACACAGACAGACACACATACACTTTCACTTTTATAGATATATAGATTACTAGCAGTTCAGCCCAGCTTTGCTCGGGGTATGTTTACTGCTAATAACTTTATATATATATATATATATATATATATATATATATATATATATATATATATATATATATATATATATATATACGTTTTATTTTTTATTACCGTATCTTTCTGTTAAGTTACATCATTGTTTCAGCTACCTGGCCGTTCTCTCTCTCTCTCTCTCTCTCTCTCTCTCTCTCTCTCTCTCTATATATATATATATATATATATATATATATATATATATATATATATATATTAAAACGTTTTTACTCATGTACAGGTAACCTACATTCAACATTTCTAGTGTTTGCACCAAAAATTGTCGGAGGAAGTGGTAAAGTTGTCAAAGCTCAAATCCTAAACTTTGACCTATTGACAGACAAATTTCTGACCAAAAACCAATAAAAAAGATTTTCCAAAATCTCAATAACTCTTTTATCAAACCTCGAGTATGTAGACTAAAAATAGAGAGAGGAGGTTGCTAGGGATTGTTACACACAGAGACAATATTATATAAATGTATATAATAGATAGATTGATTCACTATTAATCTCCTACCCAAAATTATTTGCTATCAATTTACTATTATTTTTAAATCCAAACATTTTACTATTAATTCACTATTAATCTCAAACCCAAAAAGTATTTGCTAATAATTCAATATTGTTCTCAACTGCACACTTATTTATTATTAATTCAAGATTAATCTCAAACCCCAAAAATAGTTGCTATTAATTTACAATTGTTCTCAATTCCAAACTTATTTACGAATAATTCATTATTAATCTCAAACCCAACATTTTTTATACAAATTTACTATTACTTTTAAATCTAAACTTATTTACCATTAATTCAACCCTGATCTCAAACCCAAAATTATTTGCTATTAATTTACTATTATTCTCAACTCAAAACATATTTACTATTATTCTTAACTCCAAACTTATTTACTAATAATAAACTATCAGTCTTAAACCCAAAATAATTTGCTATTAATTTACAATAACTCTAAACTCTAAGCTTATTTACTCTTAATTCACTATTAATCTCAAACCCCAAATTATTTGCAATTAATTTACTATTATTCTCAATACCAAGATCATTTACTACTTGCATTTCTGCCCAACTTTGCCCGAGCCCTTTGTACTGTTCATAACTTGTCCTTGGGGGTACAAGGGTACAAAATATAAATATTGCAATAATGAAAGAAAGACATTTATTATTCATAATTAAAAGTAAAATACGTAAAACACGTTTTAAAAGGGGGGGGGGGAGAAAAAATAAATAAAAAGGTGAACCAGATGGCCGGTTTCGCCCTTGCTTTTTCAAAGCTGTATCTGGCGATTTAAAAAGGACAAATAAAAATGTGTACATTATTAAAATAAAGTTACGTTGCGTTTCGTTATGGCTGAAAAAAAAAACAGGGAAGCGATTGAAATAAAGCAACATTATATTTTCGAATATCCTAGAAGTTAATCATGCTCACACCTTAGAGACATTCCCTCTGCTTACAGGGAGAAAACTTCCTTAACCGAGCGTGAATAGTCGCAAAGATCTTGAAATGGAATGTTGAGTCAGCACGACTCAGTATTGAAAAGTTCGCTGCACATGACGGGTTTTTAATGGTTAGCTATTGAAGACTTGTATGTATGGGCAAGTACATCCGTTGCTAGGTATATCCCATTTCTGATTTTGCTACGTAAATGCTGTTGGATTCTCCTATCCAATCTAAACGTTGTTCGACCCACATAGTTGGCATTGCAACTACACTTACAATTGTAAATTACATTATTATGATGGAAGGGGGTAGAACATCTTTTCGAGTGGATGACATTAAGGATTTCGTAGAGAACAAAATGCACACATTCGAAGCAAAATAACATTTTTGAACGGTAAATGAAGATATATTGGACATTCACTCACTATTTGAACTTTAGTTTCAGAAAACTCAATTATTTTTCTTTGACCTAATCACATTAAAAGGATACCCATTCTTGGATAGGGTATCAGCGATCATTTAAATTCCTCATCCAATTTTGATTTTGAACAATAAGTGCACGACGTGCTAGGGTCTCAATTAAATTAATCTTACGTTGGAGGGGGGGCAAAATGAATCCCAACGTGTATCTAGCGTGCATACAGTCCAGTTTTTACATAGTTTACTTTTAATCATGACTAATAAGTCCTCCCTCATTGATTGCAATATATATATATATATATATATATATATATATATTCATATGTGTGTGTGTGTGTGTGTGTGTGTGTGTGCATGTGTGTGTGCATTCTAATCATCACATGTTTATGTGGGCATCGATAAATGTGCACACATGATTACGTTTTCTATCTCTCACATTCTACTATCTTATTCTCTCTTAACCTTCTCTCTTCAACCCCTCTTTCCCTTCTTCTTCTTCTTCTTCTTCTTCTTCTTCTTCTTCTTCTTTCCCTCATGAACGTCGTTAATAAAAGCACCGGTTTTCTGTTACAACCATTTCCATTAGTGTCATGCAACGAAATAATTCGCTTTAATTAAGCCGACCAGTGACTCAATTGCGTCCGGCATTTAAGTCCCCTTTTTGTCACCCTTTTTTCCTAGTGTCACATAATATGTGTAAGCCCTTAACGATGGGATAGAAGAAAACGAAACATTGGAGGAGGTAAAGGCATGTCTAAGGGACTTGCAGGTAGGTCTCCAGTAGTGAGAGAAACAGTATAAGAAAGATAAAGGGGGTCAGAGTTGCCTAACTATTGTGTATAATTCGGTTGCTCTCACCAAAGCAGTTATCTGAGAAGCGAGTAAAATGAAGGATTACATCTTAATCGTATCATTTTCCTTCTATCTTTGTTGGTTTGTTTGTTTCTTTCTTTCTTCCCCCCTCTCTCTACCCCCTCTCCCCCTCTCTCTCTCTCTGGTACATTATTGGCTTAATAGATTACGTCATAAACAATACAATGAACGGTGAGTCCTAACTAATATATTATTGGGGAAAGCTACTGACCTCCAATACTATAAAATAAAGCTAAGACAACCAGCTACCCTGAACTAATCGCTTATAATAAATGATTGACGATAGTGCAACAATAAGTAATGTCAAAACAAAACATGTTGATATGACGTAACAGTTTATATATATATATATATATATATATATATATATATATATATATATATAAATTTCTATTGTTAAAGTGAGGTGATGTTTGATTAACATTGCTGGAGAGCCATAATTGATTACACTGTTTTGTTTTTACATTTCCAAGACAGTTATGATCCCTTAAACCTTAGGACTGTTATGAAATCGAGAAGCAAGTTGATTCAGCGATTGCAGAAGATAAAATAACTTACTGACAAAATAATTATTGAACGAAAGACTAACAATTTTGTTTATAAATTGAAGGTACCAAAAAGGATTAAAACCAATAATTTAATTCAATAAAGTGTGTAAAAAGCGATTAAAATAGCACCGCACGAGGGGGGGGGGAGAAAAAAGGGAGGTGGTCAAAGTTCCTCGAAGAGATTTAACGTTAAAGCGGTGCTATTTTAATTACTTTTTACACGCTTTATGAAATTAAATTATTGGTTTTAATCGTCTTTTTGGGCACCTTTAATTTATAAAAGATCCGCCATTGCTCTTTTTTTTTGTCGGTAATATTAGTTCAATGCTATCGATTTTCTCCTAATGAGATGATAGCTGAAAGAGCACTTGAGAGATTTCTGCTGATATTCAAATGTATTTATAAATTCTATATTCCGTACCTCCAAACACACACACACACACACACACACACACACACATATATATATATGTGTGTGTGTGTGTATATATATATGTGTGTGTGTGTGTGTGTGTGTGTGAATTGATGCATTATGACATTGGATTAGTGTATTGATTTTCTCGAAAATGGCAAAGGGAAATGTTCTATTTATCAAAAAAAAATATACAAGCATTGAAAACAACGGCCTAGAATTTCATATCACAATAAATTGAATTTTATTCATAACATTGGACTATTGACGTCAGACAGGTAGGTCAGTAAATATCTTCATCTAAATAGCTGTTTATTGCTACTTTGTATTAAGCGACCACAAACACTTCTTATTTTGTTTATAATTTCCCGAATCAGCTTCTCCTGAACTTATAAACTTTATTGGCACATTTAGTTTTACGATATATATATATATATATATATATATATATATATATATATATATATATATATATACTCTGAAGCTAAACCTAAGGGTAGGAAGGCCTCTCCAGTCTTGGATGACAACCTTCCTAGAGCTGTGGACTCAAACAAATTACCGGTCTGCAAACCTAAACTGCTTAAGGAGTATATACGCACCGTCTTTGTCCGGCTTCCATACTCCTTTTTTGCTTATTAGCTAGGCGTAGAGGTCGAATCACAGGGAGTCAACAGACCTTCAGTGCTCGATTTTGTTCCTGACTAGGACAATGAACGCCGTTTTCCCCACTCCCGACACATCCCATCCCTTAAACTGGGCACCTAGGAGTGTTTGAATGCCATAATGCCAGTACAAGTAGATTGGGTTGACCATCGTCTGATGGGTTGAGGATACCGGATAGACAGTTCCTGGCTGCTGTTCCCGACTGGTAGTGGTAGAGCCCTAACTCTTTGGTAGCGCTTAGAGCGGCTGCTCCATCAACAGTTGTATAATATCGGGTTGTTTGTAGTGTCATGTCGCGCATGGAAAGGTACCCTGCATTCATCCCCGGTGGGCTATCTCGAGGCCACAATCCTAGTAGATGGAAGGACAACTGATGGTCTGCTTGTGTTACATCTCTGGTATTCTGCATAATCACTTGTTCAGCACCCCTTACCTAAACTGAAACTCTTAAAAAAATGATGACAGTACAATAAAAAAAATTACGCTTAAACCAGGCCAAAACTCAAACAAAACCAACGTGCCTTCTCCCTTGAGGCTTGCATTTACGAACATCCGTGGGCTTATAAATAAATGATGTAGAAGTTTATATTCGAAATACCTTCCCCTTGACTAGAGAAACAAAACTAGAATCGGACGATCAAGCCTTTGTGTGCTTTAGACTGAACATGCAACATAACATTAGCTACTTTTATTTTCTCTACCGCTCTCCCTCGACCCAGGACTGTACCCTAATAAACAAAGTCTCTGACAGCATAGATACAGCACTTTCCCTCGGCACTAGCGCACAAGTGCATGTATTTGGTGACTTCAATGTCCACCACAGCAACTGGCTTGGATTTTCTACTCACACAGACGTAGCTGGTACCACAACATATAACTTCTCTATATCTCATTCCCTATCACAGATGATTACGTTTCCAACCCGTTTCCCAGACCAGCAAGAACAATACGCATCACTTCTAGATCTGTTTCTGACCACAGTTCCCGATGACTGTGTAACTAATACCCACAGACCACTTGGGAACGCCGATCATTCAGTGGTAATGGTTGAAACAGCCCTAAACTTTAGAGCCAAAACTGAAGAGCCACTGCTCAAAACAACGAGATATTATAAAAAGGCTGACTGGGAAGCCATCAGAGATCTCATCAGGGACGCCCCATGGCAAAACATCTGTTCACTTCCTGCTGAACAGTATACAAATGAGACCACTGAATGGTTCAAAACAGCAATTTAAGCACACGTTCCCACACGGAAATTTTATAGCAAGCCCACTCTCTCCAATGGTTTACTTCTACTTGTGCAACTCCCATCGTGCAAAGACAGCATGCGTACCGCAGATTTAACCGACATAAGTCCATTTCAAACAGGCAGAACTATATAGAAGCCAGAAGTAACTATAAGAAAGAAATAGCGATAGCTAAGAGAGAATTTACTGAAACCACCAAAAAACGCATCGAAGCACAGAAACTAGGAATCCGTGACTTCTTGAAAATATACAACAGTGTAGTAAATAATGGGTAATCAACAGTTCCCCATCAGACAAGCATGGGGTTGTTTGCTCTGCAACTGAGAAGTCTAACTTGCTTGCCAGTCGGTTTGCCTCCAACTCCACACTGGACCCTGCAACCACCCCCTCCCTGACTTTCCCTTGCGGACAGACGTCACACTAGATGATCTGAAAATCACCCCCTTTTCACGTGCATGCTATCATAAGAAATGTTGACAATTCAAAAGCATGTGGACCTGATCTCATCCCGGCTGTGCTATTAAAAAGGTGCTCCGCCGAAGTAGCTCCAGTTCTCTCCAAACTTTAAAATAAATGCCTTAAGGAATCTTGCTTTCCTGCTTGCTGGAAAACTGCTTGTGTAGTACCAGTTTTCAAGAATTCTGGCGAAAGAACTGACCCAGTAAATTATCGCCCCATTAGCCTCCCCCCACTTTTCGCCAAAATATTTGAGACCATCATTAACAAAGCTTTAGTCCATCACATTACAGATGCTAAACTTCTGACTGACCAACAATATGGATTTAGACAAGCCCGTTCCACAGCAGACATCCTAACTGTAATCTCAGAACGAATATACCAGTCACTGGGCAAAGCGGGGGAGGGTAGAGAAGTAGCTCTAAATATATCTAAGGCTTTTGACAGGGTATGGCATGAAGGTCTTCTCAGGAAAATCAGATCATATGGTATCACTGGAAGAATACATGACATAATTAAATCCTTCTTAGATAAGATAAAAATCCAGGTTGTCCTTGACGGTCGTAAATCTAAACAATATGATATAAATGCTGGAGTGCCTCAGGGGTCTATCCTAGGACCTCTGTTATTCTTAATATTCATAAATGACCTCCCTGACAAAATTGCCTGTGAGATGGGTATATATGCTGACGACAGCACGCTCTATAACAGACACGACAGGAAAACAAATGTACACATATTTAGAGAAATGGCAGAAACACTAGAGGATAACCTCCGATCTGTAGTGGAATGGGGACATAAATGGATGGTCACATTCAACGATGCCAAGACTAAACTCGTTTCCTTCAATAATTACAAGAAACTTTTTCTACCACCAATAGCAATGGCCAATGACTCTTTATTTGAAAGTACATCTTTTAAACTCCTCGGCCTAACGTTCACAGGAAACATGAGTTGGAACAATTACATTGAGAACATTGCCAGAACCGCTTCGAAGAAGGTGGGTTCTCTCTACCGTGCTAGAGCGCTATTAACGCCCGAAAGTATCCTATACCTCTATAAGGCCACCATTCGCCCATGTATGGAGTATTGTTGTCATATTTGGGCTGGTGCATCTGCCACTAGTCTCTCGCTCCTAGACAAGGTTCAAAAGAGAGTCGCCAATCTGATAGGTCCTGAACTGTCATCTAAACTTCAGCCTCTGTCCCATCGACGAAATGTAGCATCCCTCTGCCTGTTCTACAAGTACTTTAACGGTGAATGCTCTGAAGAACTTCAAGCACTTTTGACCCCCTCGACGTAAATACCCCCCGAAAAACCCGACAAGCAGCTAAATCCCACCCCTTCACCGTAATCCCTAGATGTAAGAAAGCCTTCTACACCAGTAGTTTCTTCCCCAGGACAGCTAGACTTTGGAATTCCCTTCCGGGTTCCTGCTTCCCCAACTGTACTGACATGCAGAAGTTCAAGTGCAACGTGAACGGACATCTTGCTGCTCAACTCCTTACGCAGTACCCCTGATGCCTATGTCCCTGATAGTACCTTGTTTGAGGTGAAAATGTAATAATAAAAAAAATATGCAGGGTGACCCCAAAAAATGGGCCCCAAATTTAATTAGGCCCCGTTTCTTAGTGTTTTGTCTGAATGAAATGAAACCTTGGTCATAACTAGTTTATTATATTCAAAACATCACATCAAAACACTAGGATCTTTGGCCTTTTTTCTCTGTTCTACAGCATATGTTCTAGATGGCCTCCATTTAGCTCCGTGCATTTCTTGAGGCCCAGCACGAAGTTGTCCATGACGTTCTTACAGACCGAATTGGTAATGGCTCTCATATCTTCCCTGATGGCTTCCTTGAGGTCTGTGATGGTTCTGGGTTTCCCTGCGTATACTCTGTCCTTAAGATAGCCACAAAGAAAAAAATCTGGGAGGCTTAGGTCCGGGTTATGAGGTGCCCACTCAAAATCAGTCTTGAGATTGATAACTCGGCCTCCGAAGTTCTCTTTCAGCCAACCTCGGGACAGGTCTGAAGTGGGAGAACTTGCTCCGTCCTGCTGGAACCAGAACGTACATGAGTGACGGGTAGATGGTCTGGAGCTCACTCTTGAAGGTTTTGAGGACCTCCACATACCGCTCCTTGGTGACTGTCACTGCTACGCGAGATTCCTCGATGAAAATTGATTCGATGATGCCTCTGGCCGAGATTGCAGCCCACACTGTGTACTTAGGAGGCTACAGGGGCTTGGTGGCTACTTCATTGGGTCTGGATGTAGGACCCACAGAAGACATTTTTCTTGGAGTTCGCTTTTCCATCAAGATAGAAGCGGGCTTCATCTGAGGTCCAAAGGAAACTTGGTGTTTCCGATTTTCTCCAGCATCTTGACTGTCATAGCCCTCCTCTGCTTCTTGTCTGAAGCTGTAAGGGTCTGCAGCGTCTGTATTCTGTATGGGTAAGCCTTGATATCGTTCCCCAGCACTCTCCTGCAAGTCTCACGGGACATACCAAGGGACTGACTTTGCTTACGCACAGAGCGTTTCGGACTCTGCTGGAGAGACTCTCTCACTCTTTCGACCAGCTCGGCTGTTCGCTTCTTGGGACGTCCGGAGTGGCTTGGACGGTTCTCTCTGGCAGCGCTGAGGTTCTCCACGGTCCCATACTTCTCGAAGTGGTCCACCCTGTTCTGAACTCTTATTTTGGATGGAGCCTTTTCACATTCGAACTGACGCATGAAACTGTCCTGGGTTTTCTTAAACGAGCCTGTCTTGTAGTAAAATTTAACACAGTGTATTCTTTGTCCCAGCTTCCACTGGGGTCTTGGTGTACTTACGGTCGTTGATTCTGCCATGTCCTCTAAAATAAGGGCAATCGGTAAATAAATAATGGAAATATCACTTAAAGTGTACACGGGGCACGTTTTTTTGGTCACCCTGTATATATATATATATTTTTCCTTCGGGTTCTGGATAAACATTTCCCACAAAAACACAGACTATATAAAATTAGGGAAAAGTGAAAGTTAGTTACTCGACAACACTATTTATTAACTTCATCTGCAAGCGTGTCTGAAATTGGAATGACGCAAGGTTCATTTAAACAAAGATTTTATTTACATATGAGTTCCTTTAGAGTGAAAACAATAATTTAAAAATGCGTTAGCAACCCTCGGGGCACATTTACCATTAATTGGATGAAAATTGAGTACAATCTCAGAATTGAAACAATGCTCGCTTTGCTTTGCAATGCAGACGAGTACCATATTCTACAGTTAATTCCTGGTCCAGGAAAAAAAAAACTGTTTAAATGTGCGGAACGAATACCTGAAAACTTATATACACAGAAGGAGAGCACTTCTTAAAAACTGGGGCGAGAAAAAAGACAAAAGCTGATTCTAAATTCTTTAATTTTTGAATTGCTATAAAAAGAGGAATATGTAATTATAATATACTATTATTATTCTAATTATAAGTTTTTTTTTTATTTATTCGAATAGCATAAAAATAAAGGACCATAATTTTAAAGTTACTATTGGTATAATGTACCATTTTCCTTGGGCTTCTGGATAAACATTTCATAAAATTACAAAGACTACATTTAAATTTTTAAATATAAATTTTAAATTTTGATCTTAGAATTGATTTAAAAATGTTAATAAAAGGTCGACTGATGATCTAATTGTGTTGTATGTTTGGTATTCTGCACAACCACTTTGTCCAACACCTCTCACCATTAAACTGAGACTTTTAAATAAAATAAAATGGTAGTTCAATCAAAAATCCAGGCTCAAACAAAATCAATTTGCGTCCTCCCTCGACGCTTGCATTCACGAATTTCCGTGGGCTTAGAACTAATTTGTGTGTGCAGTCAGCACCAACCCTATTCAGGGTTTAACTGGCTATAAAGTTTCATCGGACTATGAAATTCACAAGCGGTCTCCAGTCGCATGTATATTCCCGTTAGGGGAGATGACGACGTTAGGTTTTTGCAACTTTCTGCGGGGAGGTGTCGACGTCCTCCTACATACAGGACTTGGATTTCCCAAATTCGTCACAAATTTTAGTAATGACCAGGCTCAACGTTGCTAAATTTCGGTGATCTGCTGTATATATTAAAACTAATTTAAATGACGTTGAATAATTTTCCCGAGCAAAGACCCCGTATATCTTAGCGCTACGTGAAACTAACCTGCACTCCTCTATCCCCACCAACCTCTTAAAAATACCTGGTCATTTCCCACTTTGTATGGACTTGGAGTCTATATTCGAAACACCCTCTCTTTGACTAAATAATCAAAACATGAATCAGATGATCAGGCCTTTATGTGCTTTGAACCTAACCTGTAATATAGCGTTAGCTAATTATATTTTCTCTACCACTCTCCATCGACCCAGGATTGTACTCTAATCAACCAAGCATAAACACAGCACTCTCCCTTGATACTAGCGCGCAAGTACATATATTTGGTGACTTTAATGTCTACCACAGTAATTGGCTTGGTTTCTCTACTTACAAAGACGCAGTTAGTAATATAACAAATAGCTTCTCTATATCTCATTCCCTATCACAAACAATTACGTTTCCGACACGTTTCACAAGCTAGCAAGATCATCAAACCTCAATGATTGTGTAACGAATGCCCATAGCCCACTCGGCAATGCTGATAATGCTGTGATGATGGTAGAAATCGCCCTAAATTCTTGACCCAAAGCTGAAGAGCAATTACTCAAAATAGCAAGGTATTATAAAAAAACTGACCGGGAAGCTATCGGGAATCTAACAGAGATGCTTTATGGGGAACATCTTTTCTCTTCCTGCAGAATATGTCGCAAATGAGACCACTGAATGGTTCAAAGCGGCAATTGAAGCTCATGTTCCCACGCTGAAGTTCTCTAGCAAACTTCACTCTCTCCCAATGGTTTACTTTTACTTGTGCTGCTGCCATTGCTCAAAGGTAGCATGCATACAGCACATTTATCCAACATAAGTGTAGTATAAACAGACCAAAGTTTCTTAAAGCTAGAAGCAATTGTAAGAAAGAAATAGTGACAGCTAAGAGAAAATACACCGAAACCACAAGAAAACGCATCAAAGTGTAGAAATTAGGAACTCGTAATTTCTGGAAAATCTACAAGAGTGTAGTAAATGATATGCAATCAACAATTCCTCCACTATCCAACAATCATGAGGTTGTTTGCACTGCAATCGAAAAGGCTAACATGCTTGCCAGTCGGTTTACTTCAAACTCAACATTGGACCCAGCAAATCACTCCCTCCTCGATTTTCCTTTGCTGACTTGTGCCACACTAGATGATCTGAAAATCACCCCATCTCAGATGCAGGATATCATAAAAAACCTAGACACCTCAAATTCATGTAGACCCGATCTCATCTCGGCTGTATTATTAAGAAAATGCTCCGCTGAGATTGCTCCAGTCCTCTCCAAACTTTACAACATATGTCTTAACGAATCTCACTTTCGTAATTGCTTGAAAACTGCTTCTGTGGTACCAGTTTACAAGAATTCCAGCGAAAGAGCTGACCCATTAAATTATCGCCCATTGGCCTCTCTCTCTCTCTCTCTCTCTCTCTCTCTCTCCGCCCAAATATTTGAGTCTATAATTAATCAAGCTTTAGTCCATCATACAGGTGTTAAACTTCTGATCTATAAACAATATAGATTTAGGCAAGCCCGTTCTACAGCAGATATCCTAACTGTAATCTCTGATCGTATATAACATACACTGTTCAAAGCAGGGGAGGATAGAGCGGTATCCCTAGATATATCTAAGTCTTTTGACAGGGTGTGGCACGATGGTCTTCTGTATATGTCTTAGTGTAATGTGAACAGGCATCTTGCTGCTCAGCTCCCTACATAGTATCACTGCAACTTATGTCTCTAATATTAGTCCCCGACATCAAAGTGGCACTGTGCCTTGTTTACGGTAAAAATTGAATTAAAAAAAAATTAATTTAATTTTGATTTAAATTTAACATTTAGAGTTAATATTAATTTTTTGTGAAATCATCAGACCTTTATAAAGTTATCTCCCTTAGACTAGTTTAGAAATTGAGTTAGTATGAAAACAATTACGTTTAAAACCAGAAATTTTTTTTAAATTAATAAATTTGATAGACCACCATTTTCATAGGTGACGCGATAAATAGTTCACATATATTAGAATTATAAATAACAGAAATATTTAAGTATATACACGTTCTCCCTTTTCTGATTCGTTTTTCTTTACTTCCTTTTCTTCTAGTCTTCTTTAGCGTCCAAAATACTGAACACACATTTTTTTTTTAATTTTATGATTTAAAATTTAAGGTTAAAATAAATAACGAGATTTGAACAAGATTTTGTAATATATGTGTGTTTCCACTTCCGGTCATAAAAAAATAAGTATCGGTGTAATGTTGTGACCCTTTGGGCTGTGTTCATAGCGTAGTATCTGTGGTAACTGTGGCAAGCAGGGCCAAGGGTCAAAACATTATTATTATTATTATTATTATTATTATTATTATTATTATTATTATTATTACTACTATTATTATTATTATTATTATTATTATTATTATTATTATTATTAATTGATTCGAGCGAATCAATTATTATGATTAGAAAAATAAACAATTAAATTGAGGAAAAATGATTGACATATAATAATATCGCAAAAGGAATGTGAAAATAGAAAATAGATGTAAACATGATTTTGGTTTGCATAAACAAATAATTAGATTAGGGTTACATCAGCTATTGGTCTGAGACACGTAATGAGACACGTGATGAGATGTAGAATTGGGAGATTCTGGTCAGTCGTTAGTAGGACATAAGAGAGAACGGACGACTCAAGAGGAGAGTTGGTCTCTCCATGATGCGGGGAGCAGCAGCATCTAAGGCAGTCAAGATGTAAAGACATTGCAATCTTTGAAGATACGTTCACGTCAATCGTTTCCTGTTAGAACTGTTGCATAAATGTTAAAATATGCACACTAGCCGATCAACAAAATGATACGACGTATATGCATACACGCATTTACACGTACATGAATATACAGAAAAAGATAACTCCCACTATTCAACATGTACATATTGATATACATTACACAACAGACCCCAAAGAGTCCCATAATATAACATTGGCTGAAGAAAGTTTTATATGGAGACCTAAAACGGTTCCCTATTATCAGGCTTGATACCGACGGTACCGATGGCATCGCATCAAAACTCCCTGAAATTAATATAAATAATACGCTCTCATTTTTGGAATTTTTCCTTATAAAGCACTTTGCTGGAATCCTTTTCTTCCAAAGCATAAGTATGTATATATATATATATATATATATATATATATATATATATATATATATATATATATATATATATATATATATACAGTGATGATCATATTTATTGGCACGGTAAAATAAAAGTTAAATTTTGTCTAATAAATTCTAAAAAAGGGATTAAATTAAAGAAAATAACAAAGTATATTATGTATTTTTAACTGGCCTTTCCGATGCAGCAATCGGATTTTAGAAAAAATAAATAACAAAGGAACAACAAACATAATTGCAAAAAACCCTTGTTCAAAATTATTGGCACGGCTTTGTTTTTCTTTTAGTATCAGTATAATATCAATCAATTTCCGGTTTACGTGCTTTCTGAACTTTTTTATAGCCATATTATGCTTGTTTAACGCTAATTCAGTGAATAATTTTTTTCAGATAATTTTTAGATAGCGATTTATTTAAACTATAGTGACTAAATTATAATTTTCAATCGCCATGGTTAAAACTAAGGAACACAGCGAAGACGTCAGGAAGCTTGTTGTAGCATGCCATACCAATGGGGAGGGCTATGATAAGATTTCAAAGAAGCTAAACCTTCTCAAATCCACTGTTAGAGCCATAATAAACAAGTTCAAATCGCAAGGCCACGTTATGAGTTTAGAGGGTAGAGGGAGAAAAAGGATTCTTTCCCCAAGAGATGAACGGAAAATTGTTCGACAAGTAAAACAAAACCCAAGGATCTCTGTTGGGGAGATTGTTGATGAACAGAGCACCCCTGGAGTGAATGTATCTCGACATACAGTTGGTAGAGTTTTGAAGAGAGCTGGTTTAAAAGCATGTCGTCCGAGAAAGACTCCCTTATTGAAGCCTATGCACCTGAAAGCAAGGCTAGCCTTTGCAAAACGTCATATTGATAAAGATGTTGCATTCTGGAAACGTGTTCTATGGACTGACGAAACGAAAATAGAGTTATTTGGCCATAATAAAGTGTCTTATATTTACAGAAAATCTGGCGAAGCTTTCCTGCCTAAGAACGCCATACCCACAATGAAGCACGGTGGAGGCAGTTTGATGTTTTTTTTCAGAAAAGAGAAAGATTATGTTATGTCAATGAGTTTATGATTCAGTTACGAAGAGTAAAACCCCATGTCTGTCCATGCAAAATACCTCTCAGCGATTGCTGTGAGCGGTAGGAGTACTTGTTATTTAGAGGGAAGAGTAGAAAATACTTTCTCTAAAGGAGGTTGCGATTGTGATGATGTTGCCTCTAGGAAGTAATGTAGGATTTTACTATAACGACTATATCTGTCTAAAATGGCATTCTAAAGTTACATAAGATAGTTACATAAGATAGTGATAGTTACATAAGATAAGATAATAAATTTGTATGTGGTATCTGTTGTTGGAAACCTACGATACTTTGATCCAGAGGGAAATTTTTGCAATCAAAATATTATATAGGAGATATTACTCTTCGCCGTTCTCTCTCTCTCTCTCTCTCTCTCTCTCTCTCTCTCTCTCTCTCTCTCTCTCCCTCCCTCCCTCCCTCTGTCACGTTCTCTCTCTTTCTCTCTTTATATATATATATATAATTTTGAAGTTATTTTTCAGAGGTAAGATATCCAGTGAAATAAAACGAAGTTAATACAAGAGTGCTCAGTCCCGAAGATGAGCAAATTATATTTTTTATTTGTTTTTACATAAACAGTAATCTATTGCTACACAGTCATGAGTTTCGGTCAGCGAGTTTTTAATAACTAAAAACCTCATCAGGCGGTCTAGCTTATATGAAAACAAACTTTGCAACTAAGATCTCGGGTTAATTTCCGGTAAAAGCCATTTATCAAGTATCTCTTGCCCGATCTAAATTAATATAGAAAGGGTATAGCTAGAATGGGTAGTGGTGACGGGTGAAGAATACTCTCCGACCACAGCAGAACTCGGGTCATATTGCTAGCACCCGATAACCAAATGACCCGTCTTTAAACCTAAAACTAATTTCGCATAAATATTCTGAAATGAAAGTAAAATTCACACCCACCCCTAAATTAAACCAGACGATTTAACACGCACACACGCAGAAAACATCTCCTTCTGTCTTTCAATATCTCCATCTTAACTTCTTAAACCACCACCCTATCTACTTTACTTTCACACCCTTTTAGTCTTGTTTTACACACGTATTAATTCAACCCCTTTTTTCTATTTATAAATATCATTTACCGGAAGTTGACTCGAGATCTTCATAGCAAAGTTTACTTTTATATAAGCTAGACCGCTTGATGAGGTCTCTAGTTACTAAACTTTAGCTTACCATATATATATGTGTGTGTTTGTGTGTGTGTGTGTGTGTGTATACTTTTCGTGTTCTTACGATATTCAACGAAACGAGATAAAATATTATGAAGGAAAAAAAGATAAATACATTTTTTAAATTAGAATATAAGCCACATATATTGCTGACAGCCAGGCGTTTCTCGGTCGTACAAAAAAGAAAAAAAGAAGAAAAAGAGAAAAAGAGAAAAAAAAATTGACAAGGGAGTTTTACTCCAAAATATATTTCTTAAAAAATAAACACTCGTTTATTTTATAAATTTCGCATTGCAATTTTGTCTTCAAACGTATTTCATACATATTTATTCTTCAAATTTCAGTCAGCACTTCTAACGGATATAAACAAAAAAACTACCCATATATATATATATATATATATATATATATATATATATATATATATATAGAGAGAGAGAGAGAGAGAGAGAGAGAGAGAGAGAGAGAGAGAAAGAAAGAAAGAGAGAGACAGAGACAGAGAGAGGGAGATAATAACATTAAATAAATTACATTGTAGCTTGGTATATACTCTTGATATTTTATGGACTTTTCATCTTATTTTAAAATGGTTTGGTTGATTTCATTATATCGCAATCATTGTCAAAGTAGTGAATTTTTTTTTTATCTTATTGGGTTCAATTTCTTCGGACTAACTGACTTTTGGGATTTTATAATCCCTGCATCCCTTCTCTAACCCTACCTGTAACCTGGGATGTCATTCTCTTTATTATAGATATTATTGATTACAACATTATTAATTATTTAAAGTGCAACTCACACTTGTGTTATTCACACATGGATTCCAGATTCTTTCGTTGACTTCGTGGATTACAATTTCATTAATTAGTTCATTGACTAATGAGTTCATTTATTGATTTTTTGATTTCTTAATCTTTAGCAAATGCTTTTTATTTTTATTTTATTTTTCGCAAAATGGTTACTGTTTTAACAAAAACCAAGACTTCAAGAAATGGGTTTATAGCAACAAAAAGTGTATTTCATTGTTAGTTACAGTTGTTTCAAGACCATTTCGACAAATTCAAACAATATGTCGTTTGAAAATTTTCACAAGAACAGCCTTTCTTAAGACTTATTAAATAAAAAAAAAAAACTTTAACAATGAAACATTAAGGAAAAGAAACATTTCCTTTATATGAAAAAGAAAACAAGCGGGAACACTTTATCTCTGTCACATCCTTTGTAAAATAATTTGTCTTTATATATATATATATATATATATATATATATATATAAGAACAAATAGTTAATCAAACATGTTAAAAAAGACTTTGAAAAAGAGTTAAAAACATATTTAATTTGAAAAGGAAACACTAAATAAGTGTATATTATATATATATATATATATATATATATAGTGAATGAATGACAAAAATCTATATTCCAAAGTTTATGATGTTAACCATCTTACAATTTATGTCTTTAATTCAGTTGACATTTACAATTCTTGATAGTATCCGCTTTGTGGCACAAAATCAATCACTTAATTATATCAATCAGTGAATTTATTTTGCCCTTAATTCACAGAAGAAATAGCAATAATAAAATCGCCAAAAGGAAATAAAATGCGTTTTGTCATTCATTCACTATATTGCTCTGCAATTACATTGAGCTTCTTAAATAAGGGTTGGTATATATTATAAGGAAATAAAGTATATTTCCACACACACACACACACACACACATATATATATATATATATATATATATATATATATATATATATATATATATATATATATATATATATATATATGCTTAAAAATCCTTAGCCATGGATAAGGATTTTTAATCTTTATAATTCATTGTATGAATTTTTGATGGATCAATAACTATTGCAATTTATTCAATATCATTTAGAAATATAATTTTTTTTAATTGCTCCGTCTAGTATATTGCATTTTTTATTATCTTCATAGGTCCCAATTTTAAAATAATACGTCTCTCTCTCTCTCTCTCTCTCTCTCTCTCTCTCTCTCTCTCTCTCTGTATATATATGCTCTTTGTGTAAACAAATTGAACTTGGGTATTTGGACAATGTCAAACATTGTTAATTCACTGCCCGCATAGCAGCAACCGTATAGTTTAGAAGTTAGAAGCTCAAACTCTCGTTTCGGCGATCGGGTTTCGATCCTGGCTTGAGGTAGTTGCTTGTCTAGCCACACTGATGAGTTGCGAAACAGCGAAACAATATTGTATGTGGATGACTATAATGCTCCTTATCTTAGATTGAGCATTTGGGAAGTGATTTACAAATTACCATTAGCGTATGAAGCGATGCTCTTTGTATAAACAAATTGAGCTTAGGTATTTGGACAATGTCAAAACATTGTTAATTCACTGCCCTCGTAGAAGCAGTCGTATGACGCAACGGTTAGAAGCTCCGACTGTCGTTCGGGCGATCGGGTTTCGATCCTGGCTTGAGGTAGTTTAAACAGCGAAACAGTACTGTATGTGGATGACTATATATATATATATATATATATATATATATATATATATATATATATATATATATATATAAGAGGGATTATAATAATATAATTTTTATTTATATAGTTAGATTGATCACATAAGCATCTAATTTAAATTGCAACTGACATGTTCGATATGTAGCTATTATACAGAGCTTATGAATGTTTTGATTTTAAGTTATTTCTAATTATTATATCATCTTATATTAATTTATACTCTAAAGCAACTAAACGGATTTACAACTGTTACCGGAAAAAGATGCAGTCAACAAATTTTCAGTAAAAAGTCAGTTCCTTTCTTCAGAATCATTGGTTTTCTGTAAATAAATATTTTGAGGTATAAATTGCAGTAAGATGTTTTCATACGAAAATATTGAAATAAAGATAATATAATAACAAGTGAAGCATGCATGGTCCCCCGTGAGTGCACAGTGAACGAGGCATAAAAAATGACTAAGTTCAGCATTTTCCCCCCATTCAACCCAAAAAGTTTCCAAGGGGACGTCAAATCCTGTTGAAAATGAACAAACGGTGCAGTTTTAGGCCTTCACATATGTAAACTTGAGTTCTGCACCATGCTAAAAAAAGGAATGTCCTCATCTATCATCTGTCCCCTCCCCTCATTTAGCCCCAAAAGTCCCCAAGGCCTTAACATATTTAAATTTGAGTTCAGCACCATAGAAAACTGCTAAATAGACATACATAGAAAATAATATGGTAAAATAGTCCCAAAGATGGAGTGTTTTTCTTAGCCCCTCGGGCTCACCCAAGAGTTATCGCGAAGTATAGACAAACACAATTATATAGAAATCAGTTACAATTTTTCATAAAGTTTTATAAAATCCAAGGAATCAATTTTTTTTAATAAGCACAAAAGTGTCAATTTTAACCATTTTAACCCGAAAGGCACCCCTGGGGGTGGGGCAAGTAGAGTTTTGCCGGAAAATCCGTTCTGTTACATTTTTACCCATAACATGTTTAATGTTTGTGCAAAATTTAAAAAAAAAAAATCCAAGGCGTAGTTATTGAGAAAAGTGAGGACAAACAAACAAACAAACGGACAAGGGTAAATTTACAGGTCCACCCTCCTTTTGTCAAGGGGTCGATAAATAAAATGAGATGATATAATAAGAAAATACAGAGGTAAATAAGCACAATATGCATTACGCTCTTTTCCTTTTTTCTCACAACTTTCTCTCTCTTACGCCTCTCCTCTTTCACACCAAACTCTATCTGTCTGTTTATCTGTCTGTCTGTCTGTCTGTCTGTCTATCTATCTATCTACCTATCTGTCGGTCGATCAATCGATCTCTTTTTCACTAACACACTTGTTTCAATTGTCCACTAAATTGTGATTGCCCAATGACATGCATATATAATCAATACGTACAATCCTGACCCACCAGCTTTGGGTAGTCACATGTATGACCAAGTGAAATTCACGATGGATAAGTAGGTCCGATCGAAATGTCCGAAGGGGGATCTTCTCTTCGTTATCGATTATTTTGTTCACCTATCGATTTACCTCCTGTTTTCCTGTTTAGTGCCAACTAAAAGAAAATTAAGACTTTCCTTTCAACACGACAACAGAACTTCACATCATATTCATGTACATCCTAGTTCAATGTCTACATTGAGACAACATTATTTCATTCAAGGTTAAATATTGCGCGAATAAACCTACTAGTATAAAAGACGGCTAGTTTAGAATAACACGAAAAGAAAGTTAAGCCGGGATCAACTTTCTAAACTGACTTCACATGGTTCAAAGAGAGAGTGAGTGAAAGTTTACAGTCTGTTGAAAGTAATAAACGTTTGAAGATGGTAATTTTTAAATGCCCATATAAAATATGGTTAAACAGTGATTATCGACCTCTTTCGGTATTCCTCGCTTCACTGGTTGGTGATTTCATTAGTTAGGAAAAATCACAAAAAGTGTGCATACAATGAGAAGGACTAACGACGTATGATTATGAACTTTAATTCATGTAAGGCACAAGGTTGAAACGCAACATGAAATCCAAAAGTCGATGAGATGAATGGGTTATCTGTTTCAAGATGGCAAATATTATAAGACGATTGTCTATGTTTTTTTTTTGTTTTTTTTTATTCAATTTTCACCCCAAACAAGGCACAGTGCCACTTTAAAGCAGGGGGCTACTATTAGGGAATTAATTAGCGGGGTCATTATGAAGGGAGAAGAGTAGAAAGATGTTTGTTAACATTACACTTGAACTTCTGCATATCATTGCAGTTGGGAAAGCAGAATCCCGGAAGGGAGTTCCAAAGACCCGCAGTTCTGGGGAAGAAACTATTGGAGTAAAAGGCTTTCTTGCACCTAGGGATCTCCACTGTAAAGGGATGAGACTTAGTAGCTTGTCGGGTTTGTCGGGGGTAGTTACGTCGGGGAGGTACAAGTGTTTGCAGTTCGTCAGAGCATTCACCATTAAAGTATTTGTAGAACAGGCAGAGGGATGCAACATCTCGTCGATGGGACAGAGGTTGAAGCCTAGATGACAGTTTAGGACCTATCAAGTTGGCGACTCTTTTTTGAACCCTGTCCAGGAGCGAGAGACAAGCAGCAGATACACCAGCCCAGATGTGACAACAGTACTCCATACATGGGCGAATGGTTGCCTTATAGAGGTATAGGATACTGTCAGGCGTAAGTAGTTTTCTAGCACGGTAGAGGGAGCCAACCTTCCTTGCAGCAGCCTTGGCAATGCTCTCAATGTATCTATTCCAGTTCATATTCCCTGTAAACGTTAGGCCGAGGAGTTTAAAAGAAGTACTTTCAGGCAATGTGTTGTTGGCCATTGCTATTGGTGGTAGAGAAGGTTTCTTGTAGTTATTGAAGGAAACAAGCTTAGTCTTAGCAGCATTGAATGAGACCAACCATTTTTGTCCCCATTCCACTAAGGATTGGAGGTCATCCTCTAGTGTTTCTGCCATTTTCTTGGATATGTGTTCATTTGTTTTCCCCTCATATCTGTTATAGAGAGTGGTGTAATCGGCAAATATACCCATCTCCGAAACAATTTTATCAGGGAGGTGTTTATGAATATCAGGAACAATAGAGGTCCAAAGATAGACCCCTGAGGCACTCCCGCATTTATGTCATATTGTTTGGATGTACGTCCGTCGAGGACAACTTTGATTTTTCTATTACTTAAGAAGGATTTAATTACGTTATGAATTCTTCCAGTGATTCCATATGATCTAATTTTCCTTAGAAGACCATCGTGCCATACCCTGTCAAAAGCCTTAGATATATCAAGGGCCACCGCTCTACCCTCCCCTGTTTTATCCAATGAACGGTATATACGTTCAGAAACTACAGTTAAGATATCTTTTTTTTTTTTTTTTTTTACAAAGGCATCACCACATTATCAAGGCCCAGAGGCCACTCAAGGATAAGGGTTAAAGAGTGTACAGTAGAAGTTGGTCAATATAGTAATCATTAGTAATGAAAATTTGGTAAATTTAATAACTTATATGGAACGGCTCATCAAGAACATATTTACTTTAGACTTGAACAAAACCATATTGTAGTCAGCCGGAAAGCAGGAAAACGGAAGACAATTCCACAGGCGTGCAGTTCTAAGAAAGAAGCTTTGTTCATGGAATCTACGTTTAGGTTTAGGCACAGATAAAGAGTGGGGGAAATTATTGATAGAATTTACAGCTAGACGAGTGTTTCTTGTGAAAGTTTGGCGAGGGGGGACCATAGATTGAAGCTCAGTTGAACACTTTCCATGAAAATAACGATACATCAGAGACAAACTCGCAACATCTCTTCTGTGAGATAGAGGTTGCAAGGAGGAGAAAAGGACATCTCCTACGAGGCTACGAAGTCTATTTTGAACTCTATCAAGGCAGGACAAGTCCTTTCTAGCAGCTCCTGCCCAGATGTGGCAACAGTATTCCATCCTTGGACGTACCTGGCTCTTATATAGATAGAGAATAGCATCAGCAGTGAGATATCTACTGGATCGATAGAAAGATCCCACCATTTTTCCAGCGGCCTTGGCAACAGATTTGATATACGTGTTCCATTTAAGATCAGGAGTAATGGTCAAGCCCAGAAGCTTGTCAAAACTTGATGCCGCCTGAAGACGAGAGCCATTCATTTCAATTGATGACAAATGTGGATTAGAATGTTGATGATGTAAAGAGAGAAGCTTGGTTTTAGATGCATTAAAAGTAACCAGCCACTCCTTTCCCCATTGTACTACGTGCTCAAGATCAGAGGAGAGAGAATTGGAGAGAACTTGGTCGTTTACTGTCTTAGATGTGGTACCATATATGGTAGTGTCGTCAGCATAGATGTCTACAAATGATGTAAGGATATGATTTGGAAGATCATTAATGTAGATCAGGAAAAGAGTTGGGCCCAGGATGGATCCCTGGGGGACACCGGCATTAATACTGTGAGCTTCTGATTTTTGCCCCTCAACTACTACTCTTATGAACCTATCAGAAAGAAATGATTTAATAATTGAGAAGACTTTTCCAGCTATACCATAGCTAGCGATCTTATGAAGTAAACCTTTATGCCATACCCTATCAAAGGCTTTAGATATGTCAAGAGCAATTGCCCTAGAAAGATTGCCACCGTCGAGAGATTTGCTAATCCTATGCGATATAACTGTAAGGACATCTGCTGTAGATCTAGCAGAACGGAAACCATATTGAGTGTCACTAAGAAGGTTATTTTTGTTGAGATGTTTGATTACTTCTGTATTTAATACAGATTCTAGCAACTTACTCATGACGCACAGGAGACTTATTGGCCTGTACTGAGAGGGGGATGAGCGATCACCTGAATTCTTAAATACAGGGCATACTGATGAGATTTTCCAGGGAGATGGGAAACTATTCTCCTTAAGACAACGTTTAAACAGTTTTGTAAGTATGGGCGCTAGTTCAGGTTGAAGTTTTTTGAGTACTATAATTGGAATACCATCAGGGCCAGTTGCTTTACTGGAATCAAGGTTTTTGATTAGCTTGGCAACATCACGTACAGATATACGTATATCACATAGCGTGTTTTCTGATACAAGAGGAAATATTGGGGGTTGGCGGTCTTGGTCGCAAAGGGTAGAATTAGCTGCAAAGTTAAATTCTTCACTAGTTTGGAGACGGAATGCGTTGTTGTGATAAGTGATTTTCTCTACTAATTCGCACTTTTTATTTTAAGATTCAAATATTAATAACTACATTTTATTTCAGTATTTAGTTTATGTATTTCTGTTGTATTAAATGCTAGCTTTTTTTTTTTTTTTTTTTTCTCGTCCATAAATGTTTATCTACCAAGTTGATCTTAAATATTGTATAATCAATCCATTATATTATCATTTTCAGTCCCCCACCCCTAATTTCTGGCTCCCATCTTATCTCGCAATTACTTATAACGTCACCAACTAACTTCGGAAGAATCCCCCCCCATCCGATTTTGTTTTATATCATAAGTTGCTTAAAACGTGATTAGTTAAAGTTCAGAATAAAATCACGCTTTCTCTTAACGGTTAATTTTAAAAAAAAAAAATCTTCTGAACGCTATTAAAAGTTAAATTCTTCACTAGTTTGGAGACGGAATGCGTTGTTGTGATAAGTGATTTTCTCTACTAATTCGCACTTTTTATTTTAAGATTCAAATATTAATAACTACATTTTATTTCAGTATTTAATTTATGTATTTCTGTTGTATTAAATGCTAGCTTTTTTTTTTTTCCTCGTCCATAAATGTTTATTTATCTACCGAGTTGATTGCAAAAATAGATTACCTAATTGTACTCATTTTTAGTTCGTGGGAGGGGAATCTATCACCATACTTTCCCTTAAACATGTCCGTTGGACTTTTATTAAGTACTTTTTTATTAAGTACAAGATATCTGCTGTTGAACGGGCTTGCCTGAATCCATATTGTTTGTCAGTCAGGAGTTTAGCAGCTGTTAGGTGCTGGACTAGGACTTGATTAACTAAGGACTCAAATATTTTGGCGAAAAGCGGGAGGAGGCTAATGGGGCGATAATTTAGTGGGTCAGTTCTTTCACCAGAATTCTTGAAGACTGGTACCACAGAGGCGGTTTTCCAGCAGTCGGGAAAACAAGATTCGTTAAGGCATTTATTGTAAAGTTTGGACAGAACTGGAGCAACCTCGGCAGAGCATTTTTTTAATAGCACAGCCGGGATGAGATCTGGTCCACATGCTTTAGAGGTGTCTAGCTTTTTTATAATAGCATGTACCTGAGAAGGGGTGATTTTCAAATCGTCAAGTGTGGCGTCTGTTCGCAGAGGAAAATCAGGGAGTGAGTGGTGTACCGAGTTCAGTGTGGAGTTTGAGGCAAACCGACTGGCAAGCAGATTAGCCTTGTCAGTCGCCGTGCAAGCAACCTCATGATTGTTTGTTAGTGGGGGAATAATTGACTGTCCATTATTAACTACGCTGTTGTAGATTTTCCAAAAATCCCGGGTTCCTAATTTCTGTGCTTCGATGCGCTTTCTGGTGGTTTCGGAGTAATCTGACTTAGCTGTGTCTATCACTCTCTTACAATTATTTCTAGCTTCTATAAACTTCTGTTTATTTGAGCTGGACTTATGTCGGTTGAATCTGCGGAACGCATGCTGCCTTTGACAAATGGCAGCTGCACAAGCAGAAGTAAACCATTGGGGGGAGTGAGGCTTGCTATAGTATTTCCGTGCGGGAACATGTGCTTCAATAGCAGTTTTGAACCATTCAGTTGTCTCATTTGCACACTGTTCCGCTGGAAGAGTAAAGATATTTTGCCATGGGGCATCTCTGATGAGCTCCCTGATTGCTTCCCAATCAGCCTTTTTGTAATACCTCGTTGTTTTGAGTAGTGGGTCTTCAGTTTTAGGGCGAGAATTTAGGCTGATTTCTACCATTATCACAGCGTGATCAGCATTCCCGAGTGGGCTGTGGGCATTTGTTGTACAGTCATTGGGAACCGTTGTCAGAAAGAGATCTAGAAGTGAGGCATGTTGATCGTGCTGGTCTGGGAAACGTGTCGGAAATGTAACCAATTGAGATAGGGAATGAGATATAGAGAAGCTATATGTGGTGCTACCAGCTACGTCTGTGTGATTTGAGAATCCTAGCCAGTTACTGTGGTGGACATTGAAGTCACCAAATACATGTATTTGTGCGCTAGTATCGAGGGAGAGTGCTATATCTATGCTCTCTGAGACTTTGTTTATTAGGGTACAGTCTTGGTTTGAGGGAGAGCGGTAGAGAAAATACAAGTAGCTAATATTGTGTTGCATATTTAGTCTGAAGCACATAAAGGCCTGGCCCTCTGATTCTAGTTTTATTTCTCTAGTTAGGGGGAGATGGTGACGGTTTACAACAAACATGTGGTGTTTTTCAGAGGTGGCGAACTTTAAATTGACAACTCTATTTCCTTTAATTGCAGATTTGGCAACTATCGTTTATTTTTAGCTCATCTTCGTTTGGCAAGTCATCACGTGGTTTCAGCGGGACGCAGCCACATGCCACACAGCGCACGATACTATCAATTTACTAAGAGAAACATTTGATGAACAAAATAGCTTGTCAAAAAGCTACCACGCTCATGCGATTTAAACCCAGTAAATTATTATCTTTGGAAATACGTAAAGTCTCATGTCTACACTGATAAACCAGACACAATAGCCGGCTAGCAAGACAACATTTGCGCCTGTAATTTTCCAGCATATCATGGAAACCATGCTGAGCGGACTCGACTTCGCACGCACCTACTTGAACAACATCGTTAATGTCAGTAAATCCACAGGCAAGTATCCCAAAAACATACACGAGGTCTTTAAAAGAATTCAAAACTTCGGATTTAAAGTAAAAGAAGCAAATCGTGATTTCATCATGAACGAAATAAAGTGCCTATGTCATAATGGATGAAAATAGAAGACGTCCCGACAGTGAAAGGCCAGAAGCCATAAAGCCTGCTCCTGATAATGTACAAGCGCTCCAAAGTTTTCTGGGTCTGGCAAACTGGATCTTCATAAAGAGCGTGCATGATTTGCGCGCCCCGCTGAATAAACTACTATAGAAAGAAAAAGTCTCGAAGTGGACTCCTGAATGTAAAGCGGCGTTTGAAAAAAAATCAAGAATACTCTAACATCGGATCTATTTCTTACACACTATGACCCAAAGCTGAAAATAATAGTAGCAAGCGATGCAAGCTCATATGGTATTGGAGCTTGTATACTACATATAGAGCCCAACGGTACCAAAAACCGATCGCCCATGCATTGAGAACGCTACTGCCAGTCGAGAGACAGTGCTCACAAAAGAACAAAGAAGCTCTAAGTATCATATTTGCGGTAACGAAATTTCATAGATACCTACATGGCAGAACTTTCACGTTACAAACCGGGCATAAACTGTTATTCAGAATTTTCGTGTCCCAAAAAGGCTTAACGACGTATACTGCTAATTGATTACTGAGATAGGGTACTATCCTACTAAATTATAACTTTAAATCGGAGGACCTGTCATCGAGACAAATTAGCCATGCGGATAACCTATCAAGATTAAGACCAAAGAAAATGGAACCTTCTGGAGATTCCATCATTGCTGCTCTTCGTACCGATTCTGAAATAAAAACAATGTTAGGCAATACAATTAGAGAGCTTCCGGTATTCTTACCTAAAATTAAAAGAGAATCAGGAAAGGACGACTTTATTTGCGACATCAAGAGCAAGATCGCTATGAAGGAGAACAGCGTTCCAGGTGTGTTCTTGCTTTGTGATGAGGTCTTACTATATAGCGAAAGAGTGATACTTCCGAAAAGTCCCCTAGAAAAGAACTCTACAGAATTTTCACACAAGACGCCCTAGGAAAAACTGGATGAAAAGCTTAATGAGAAGCTATGTCTAATGATATAAAATGGACAAAGACAGAATTGAGATGATCGACTATCGCAAAGGTTGTCCCCTAGCCGCAAAAGCAGCATTTATCACAATTAAACCTTGGCCGAAAACCGTAGTGATAGCTACACTAAGTGGCCGGATTTATTAAGATGAAAAATACCCACACCAGGGACAACAATAATTTTTTTGCCATAAACTGTTTGCACGTTTTGGTGTAGTAATTTGCACCGTTAGAAATAATGGAACACAGTTCACATTCGCAGAGTTCAAAAGTTTTTTTGCGATACATTCCAGATGAAACACATCACCACGTCTCAATATCATCCTTGATAAAATAGGCAGTCGGAAAGATTTGTGGATACACTCAAAGAGTATTGAAGAAGGCTCAGGATACACCGACGGATGAAGCCCTCAACAGTTCTTGCACGTGTATAGAATTACACCTAATTCTAATACTCAAATAGTGATCTCACCGGTGGAGACCATGTTGGTATTACATTATCAGCCGGCCACTGAGGTGTGACTGGCTTCACGTGTTACAATAAATGTCTTAAAGTAGTCTCGGTAAGATATGAAGATGGCCGTCATTAGGGTATATGAAAAGAAAAGCATACTTGAGATATTGGATGTGCTGTGTGGCTCCTTCTTCTCCCAGGAAACGTCTTGAACTCTTCACTCCGGTGGCGTCCTGACTGGAATTTTCTTTCTTCATCTTGCGGATTACTTCGATGTTTATGAGGACCTTTATGACAGACACAAGAAATACGACACGCGACACAATTGTAATATATATGGAACATAACTATTTTATTTTACATTATATATTACAAAATATTTTACAATTTCAAGCTGGACAATAGGCTTTTCAAAGCTAACTAACCTCACTAGTTTTGTGGGAGGGGGTGCCCTCTCGTTTTCCGAGAGACAAAATTTATGGTGCTCACCTCATGACGGCCTGAACAGAAAGAGAGAGAGCTCTAGGAAAGGGAATCATGGGAAGGCGTTTCTTTGTATCTCTACGCACATAGCTAAATAACCACTCGGCCATGCTGCAGAGGGTGTTCGAAACAGTGGCACAAGGAAATAGTGCCAAATCCCTCCCTATGCAATCCAAAATTTATGAGTATTCATAAATTTCAGAAGTCCCTAATTTTCCGTGGATGGTGCGTCAACCGGCCGTCAGCGACCAATGTCCCCCCCATGCTCTACGTTCCGTCAGGAACTCAGTGAAGCAAGTTATTTTTCCACCAGGCCCCTGGTAGACTGGTATACTGCTTCAGATATCAGAGAGGGTAATCATCCTTGCCCTCCATCGGGGAAGTGACTTCATGATTTCAGTTACTGGATTTATGCTCTCTTAAGCAACTAGTATAATATTTTTTAACAAAGCCGGATTTTATGTGAGTTCATCACGCCGATCTATTCGTTTTTTAATTTATTCTGCATCAACTCATAACTTTATTTCCGTAACTGGATTTACGCTCTCTACAGCAACCGGTATAATTTATTTCAACCAAGTCGGGGTAACGTGACCTCATCACTAGGTGTATCAGAATTTTTGTAGGAATTTTTGACACTCCTAACACGAAACTGCGAATAAAATATTAAAAAACTCGTAATTTCTCTTTTAAAAGTGGGTTGTTTATTTTCTTTATGGATTATACTTCCAAAATAAACTAATAAAGTTGTTTTAAAAGTAATAGAAATATTTTTTTATTTATTTAAAAAAAAAAACAGTATTTAATTAATTGAATTTTACGAGCTCAGTATTTTTCAATTATAAACTTTAAAAATCTATCAAAATTTTTCTATTAATTCAATTTTTACGATATTTTCAGGGTCAATGTGAAATTTTATGCTCTTTCCAATAAACGGAATATAATATTTTAGACAAACGTTTTTTTTTAATTCACGCTTCCCCCCATTTTCAAGTGTCTATTAAAAAGTAAATAATTAATTTTCTCACCAAAGTTTTATATATCACAAATCGATGATAAAAGATCAATAAACAATATATTCAAATTTAAAACAAAAAAGTAGTGTTTTTTTAGAAATTTAGCTGTAAAGTCCAAAGTTTATAACCTTTTTTTTAAATACGTTGTTTGTTTTTTCTTTTGTTATTTTTTTTAAAATGAAACCTTGGTCCTTGTTCCTTTAATTGAACAAATATTAGGGCTTGAATTACATTTTTCGATGAGTTATAAGCTTTGAAAGACAGGGGGTCGAATGATTTCACGCCTCCCATTTTGAAATGTCTATTAAAAAGTAAATAATTAATTTACTCACCAAAATGTTGTATATCACAAATTGAAGATAAATTATCAATAAATAATATATTCAAATTTAAAACAAAAAAAGTAGTGCTTTTTAGAAATTTACCTATAAAGTCCGAAGTTTAAAACCTTTTTTTTAAACACGTTGTTTTTGTTGTTTTTTTTTTTAATGAAACCTTGGTCCTTGCTCCTTTAATTGAAAAAAGTATTAGGGCTTGAATTACATTTTTCGAGGAGTTATAAGCTTGGAAAGACGGGGTGGAATTATTCAATATTTTTCACGAAATTTCTGACACACCTACCTCATCACGCCGACCTATATGTATTTCAAGTTATTAATTCAGTAACTGGATTTACGCTCTCTTCAGCAACCAGTATAATGTATTTTAAATAAGTCGGGGTTACATGATCTCATCACGCCGACCTATATGGATTTAGTTAAACCTCGGTCTTCAGAGGTTCTAATCCAATTTAATTCTGTTAGAGCAAGGAGTCTGCCACCGAACGACCAATAAAAACTATCTACGACGGAATATTTATTAATTATATAAAGGATTAGGGCACTCAGCCATCATGAGTTGGAATACTCAATTAGAGCAAAAAAAAATCACAAAATAAACAATTCAGAAATCTGGTATACATTAACTCAAAGAATTAGGATGTTAACATTTTTTTTTCTTAAAAAAGAAAACATTTTTTTAAAAATCATTTCAGAGCACCTCGGTCACAAGTAGAAATAGTTTACACAATGCAAACGCATTTTAATTTATTACATTCATAATCAACTTTTTCCAACATGGCAGGGTACATTTAAAAAGTATATGTATTTTTTCAAAACTACTTTCTTTACAAAATATCATTAAAATTTCATTCCAAAATTTAAAAATTATTTCAAGTATTTTGGTTCATCGTTAAAATCAATATTTCTTCCCAAAGGACCATTAAAAATTCCGAATTTATGTTAGTTAACTTCTTTCCAAAGTAATTCATTTATTATTTTAAAAACAATCTTCTCAAAAGATCATAAATTTCGAATCGACTCATTTTTCACAATGCAATTAAAAATGATTCCTAACATCTGGTTCATTATTAAAATTAATCTTCTTAAAAGATCATAGAAAATTCATTTTGAATCAATTTGCCTTTCACAATGAGATCTAGAGACATCCCATTTTTTTATTTCGTAATTATTATTTTTAAAATTCAGTGTACATTTAAAGTTATTTAATTTATTCTTAAAAATCATTTGTCCTTATTATCAAAGTCATTTCGAAGTTTTCACGTTAATCAACTTTTTTTCAAAGTAATTAGTATATTATTGAAAGAAAACCCAACCCTCTTCTTAAGATCAGTCACAAAGATTATTTCGAATTAATAAACTCCCGCCACACATGGGAATTATATTAGTTAACGACCAGTTCTGTATAGTTAACAGAGTGAGAAAATTAAAGTTTCAATGGGAAGAGATCTTTCCAGACTGAGGAAATTTTTTCTTCGTAAGAAATAATTAAACTTTTAGTAAATACTCCTGGTCAATATTTCAGGGACCCCTATCATACGGTCCAATTTCAAATAAACCTTCAATTAAAGGATTCGCTTGAATAATTCTTCCTTAAAAATTATCTATAATTCAGGAAAATTTCTTTCGTTAATCAAATAATATTTCTTTAGAAATCATAACAAAATTCAGAGAATATTCGAAATGTAATAGCATAATTTTTCTTTAAAAAACTATGAAAATTTCAGAGCACTTTTACAACATTAAAATAATCATGTAACAGTTGGCTTTTGCGAGCATTCGATGATTTCAAAAAAGTACTTTAAGTGCTATGCTTGAATAATTGTCTCTCTTTTTATTTTTAATAAAAAAACAATTGAAGACATCATCTAATGCAATTTAAGGAAGCATAAATATTTTTGTTCTTTAAACTTGGTAAACTTGCAATCCGTCATGGGGGTTTAGTTATATAAGCACTAAAAGCAAGAAAAGTGAGAGAGAGTGTAAGGGGGAAACATTGTGCAATAACACAAAAAGTACGCAATAACACAAAAATTACGCAATAACACACAAAAAATTTTAAAAGTCACTCTCGTTCTCACGAACCCTAACGGGTAAGGAAATGAGAGAAAGAGAGAGAGAGAGAGAGAGCGAGAGAGAGAGAGAAGAGAGACAGAGGCAGGTAGCATTATTCTACCACCCATCTCACTTATAACGGTGAGGCCAAACCGGCCCACCAACTCACTTTTATATGTGTGCTATTGTTTTAAACAAATGAGTGACAGATATAAGCTTGCTGGATTAAACATTTCTACGAGTTTTAAAAAAATAACAAATAGAAAAAATCTTGGTTTTATCAATTTTGTAAGGCGCTCACTTAAAAAAACTTCATATTATGCAATCTAAATTTTTAGCAGTTATATTTTTTCTTTTCTTTTTTTAAACAGACAAAAAAAAATCAATAAAAAACATTATCAAATCAAAAAGCTCCACCTGTTTCGGCGTTAATTGCTATATAACATGAAAAACAACACATGAAACAGATAAAAAAAAATGCATTGTTCATGACTTACGATTTCTTTCCATAGCTCACAAAACGAAATATTAAAGCAAGAGTTCTATTTTTTTTTTGTTTCAAATCTGAAACAAAGATAAAAAAAAAAATGTTTGGTATTCTTTTTTTCTTTTAAATTTACTTTTCAAGCATTGTTTGAAGGATTTTTTTCGCACCAATATGCATATACATACAGACACATATAGATATATATCTTGAGAGAGAGAGAGAGAGAGCGCGCGAGAGAGAGAGAGAGACAGACAGACAGAGAGCGTGAGAGAGAAAGAGATATTGATGTCTCTTTTTGCATAATCTAGAGACACTTTTTTTCGTCTCTATTTCTTTCTTTGTGTAGAGGGACACATTCTTACTATTTTTTGTCGAAGGGTTATTTTTCAATACTCTTTTTTTTTTAATCGATCTTTTGTTTGCATTTTTTTTTTTTCGTAGGTGCAAAAACAATTTTTTTTTTTCAGGTTCTGAATTTTTCTTTGAGTGCGTTTTTTTAGTTGGTTTTTTGCGCGCGTGTGTTGTGTTCCATTGAGTCTGGCATTTTAAAAATAAATTTGCCTGAAATATTCAGTTTGTTCAGTTTTTAAAGACCATGGATCAGTTTTTCCTTTATTCGTCTAGTGGTTATCACCTGTGGTTGTACCGTGAGCTTTTTTTTTCTTCTTCAGAGTCTGACAGCAATATTTCTAACAGGTGGTACCTTAATCAATTTAAGACCTGCGGGGTCGAAATTATTTCCATGCTGGGAAACAACATGTCCTGGTCATAGTGCACTATGTATGACACTATCAGCTGGTCACTGAGGTGTAACTGGCTTCACGCGTTACACTAAATGTCTTAAAGTGGTCTCGGGAAGATATGAAGATGGCCGTCATTAGGGTCTATAAGAAGAAAAGCATACCTGAGATGTTGGATGTGCTGTGTGGCTCCTTCTTCTCCCAGGAAACGTCTTGACCTCTTCACCCTTGGTGGCGTCCTGACTGGAATTTTCTTTCTTCATCCTCCGGACCGCTTTGTTGTTTCAATAAAGGTATTTATGAGGGCCTTTATGACAGACACAAGAAAGACGACCAGCGACACAATTGTAATATATATGGAACATAACTATTTTATTATAGATACAATATATATTACAAAAAAACTTTTACAATTTAAAGCTGGGCAATAGGCTTTTCAAAGCTAACTAACCTAACTAGTCTTGAGAGAGGCGGTGCCTCTCTCGTTTACGGAGAGACAAAAATTATGGTGCTCACCTCATGACAGCCTGAACAGAAAGAGGGAGAGCTCTAGGAAAGGGAATCATGAGAAGGTGTTTCTTTGTATCTCTACGCTCATGGCCAAATAACCACTCGGCCATGCTGCAGAGGGTGTTAGAAACAGTGGCACTGAGAAATAGTGCCACATCGGCACGGAAGGTGATCTCCGTCTTTGATAAACTTTTACCAAAGCAGAAAAGACACAAGTGACTACTTGCGTAAGGTTTCATCACAGGAGAGGGGGTTTTCCTCAAGAGTTACAAGAATAACACCTCCTTATAGGATATGGGTACGATCAGTAAGAGAGTCGGGGACATGGTATATATCTTGCAAGGATCAGGACATACTCATAAACACCACCAGAACCAATTCTTAAGATGTCGCTCAAATGACACTAGCGAAACACTACCCTTGGAGGAAGAACCGAGCGAATCCATTTTCGAGACATTTGATCTCGACCCTCCCCAATCAACACCAGAACCGTGACGATCGGTTCAGAAAAGGAAAGACCGATCCGCTAATGATCGATCTTACACGTAAAATATATTAACAGCTTTTACAAAGAAAAACTTTGGAGCGGGCGTTTGAGTGGCACTCTCACAGATTGCTGACGATGGGCTGTGCCTAACGTCACTTCCAAATTTGTTTCTACTATCGACCAGTCTGGACCTGAGACTCAAAGGGAGTGGGTCATAACTTTACTTGTGGTTCCAGTTGAGCGGAGTTCGACTCAACCAATATACGTTTATGTATTTTCTGTTAATATTTATTTCATGTCACTGTTTCCAAACCTTCTCGTTCTTCTTTCAACATTTAATCCACAATAAAAAATCACATGAATTCAAGCGACGCCACCTTTATATGAAAGACCCCCCCCCCCAAAAAAAACTTCTATCCTCCTGTTTTTCCTTCTTACATCTGCTTTATAAGCTCATTACGACTATTATGTCTAATTCTACCAATAATCACTTAAACTGCATCCCATTATTTGTTTTACAACAACTTCTGCGGAATTTGACCCAAGAAACTTACTGTACTTGAACCCTCACAGCATAGCCCGATTAGCGGCAACATCCCACTCTTAACTGTCGAGATCTATTACTCTAATGGCTTCTTTCTTCGTATCACTTGCATTTAGAATTCCATCCCGCTCTCTGTTTCCGCGACTGTATCTATACACTGAAATTTAAATGTAATGTGAAAAATATCTTATTATACATTTCCCTACTTAAGATACCCTCTATAAATCTGATCAGTAACGCCTTACGTGTCGTTTGCAAAATCCTTTGTTTTGAACGAATAAAGTGAAAAAAAATGATTGTTCCCCACGTCTCGTTAACACCTTCTTGTCTTTGACGTAACTTTATGTACACACATCTTTAACTCGATTTCTAATGGAGAATTCTACCGTCGACTTCATTTTAACCTCCCTGAACAATACCCATTATAACCGTATTTTACACACTCGAAGAAAGCCATTCGAACACTAGGATAAATAAGATGATCAATTGAATGATGACCAATATGATGAGAGAATTGGAAATAGCGCATGGATGGATAAAATTGGCAAATCAAATTAAAAAAAAAGTTTTAAAAGCCATGTTAAGAGACAGCTGCAAGTATTTACATCCACACACAGTTTTAATTGTTCTGTATGGCAATTTTAAACTTGGATATGGTAGTCATCGTCACGGCCTCCTCTGGTATGTTGTTCTACAGAACGAAAACACACACAGAGAAAATGCTGTCTCTTTTCTACTAAAACGAAAGCAAAAATGGTACATCTATTACGCGTGCATCTAAACCAACGCATTTCTAAACAAACGGGAACATGAATTATTGTAGTGTTTTTGCTGTATGAAAGAACCATTGTAAAAGCTTTTAACATTCGCATTACTCTTTTCGTTTCCTTTTCTTGCTATATTTGCCTTATAAGCACCACCGCGGCTATTACGATGTTTCTCAACGACGATCACTCCCTTCTTACTCTTCGCTAGCACTCTATTTTCCGCATCAATATTCGTCTGATAACCATATCTTCCCAGCATCTTTAATCCGGTTACATCCGACATTTGATTCTAATCGATATGTTGTTTTATTGAGAAAAACTCGACCGAATCAATGTCCGCAGTCTTTTAGTATTTCAATCAGTTATAAAGAATGCAGAACTCGAGATATCGATCGCTCGCAGGCATAAAAATCGAAATTGGTTTTGCCAAAGAGTCAAATACGTAAATGCATGAGAACCATTTTGAAATTATCAGCGACGCGCAGTTAATGGCCGCTTTTAGTATTAAGAAACTTAAACGGATATCTTTTTAATGTGTTCTTTAGTTTACTTGCGTTGGGACAGTTTGAGCTGAGTCAAAACTTTGGGGTGTTTTGTTTTTGATCCCATTAGTTTGGCGTCTGAGAAGAAAGAAAGTGCTTCAGTATTTTTATTCCGCTTTTCTTTACATTTTAGGATATATTTCCTCTCTTTCGCTGTTCTTTTCTTATACACTTATTGTCTTTCTCCTTCTCCCCTTCTTTTTTTATTCTCATATTTCTTCTTATTATTATTTTTCTTCTCATTCTTCTTTTATTTTTTTTTTTTTGCTAGTTATTAGTTCAAATGTCTTTTTCTTCTTCCTCTTCTTATTACTTTCATTTCTCCTTCTGCTCTTCTTTCTCGTTTTCTTTCGTACATTTATTCGTTTATTCTTCTTCTTTTAACTGGCTTCTTCTTCTTCTTCTTCTTCTTTTCGATCGTCTTCTTTTTTGTCTTCTTCTTTATTGTATGCCTACATGTAATCATCTAGCTCCTTAAATCCCTCTTCGGTATCCATTGGTATACACTGCGAACAGCATGCCAATTTTCTGTTTTAAAAGCCCATCGCATTTCTTGTTTCGCGCCTACACCAAACAAGGCGGTGAGTACCAAGTGCTCTGTTCAACACACACATTCCATACGAGTAATCGATATGCCTTTTAATCAGATAACTTTACCCAAATCAATGTCCACAGAATTTATCTTATTTCGATCAACGTATTGATCGGCAACATATAGAAAATTTCAAAGACCCGCTGTTACCTTGAAAAAAATCAGATGCGTTAATTAATAGTCATTTTTGTATAGAAGACACTTGTTGATTTGACCACCTGCTAAATAACAGTTTCTTTTTTGTTTGTTTGTTTTTTTTTTTGCTAGAGCAATATCTTTAGTTGTCGTTTCTTATTTTTTAGGTATAAGCACTCCAGACAATACCTATTCCTAATGCAATGTTCTACCTACATATATGCAAGTCTTTCTCTGATTTCTACATGCTACTTTATTACTATTTCCATGGAGAACACTCGACTGAGCTCCAATCTATGTTTTCTCCTTGTATAACATTCACAGCAAAAGCTTGTCTTCTTACTACACCGGTAAAGTATTTTCCTTTCTTTATCCGAATGTCAGAATATTCATGAGTCTTATTTCCAGGACTTCTATGTAACACGTTACCACTGGACTGCTTCGCTGCAAGTTACAACATAGTCGTCTATAAATCCAAAGTTAACAAATACTTGTCATCATCTGTAAAACAAAGTTTGTTTATTTCATTCATGTGTTTTAAATCATCTCATATTTTCAACATTCAAATGACAACCAAGTTATCTAATTAACTCTTAGATGACTTAATGAGTCATAAAAATTGATTACTGTAACTGACGCCAAATGAACACAGCAACCTAAATCAACGGCCCTGTTTTGATAACTACTACATCACGGCCAAAGGGTTGATATGTCGCCGCAGCGTATCAAAAATAGGTATTGTAGATTGATAATAACCTATGAGGTGTTTCAAAATTTTTGAGGGGTGGATTGATAATTTTTGTTATTTGAATTAATCGGACTACTCTTCTTATCCTGGATATAATTGTCACCACGTTGCAGTCAATATACCATGCGACCTTCTTTAGGTGTGTTTTGTCGAACTCGAGAATCTTTATGTCGAACTCGGTAACCCGCACACAATTTCTAAGGAACGAATTCGCGTTGATGGACTGTTTACTCGTTGTTGATTTTCTTTCGTTTTCTGAAAAAGAAAGCAACAGCCCCCCCCCTCAATAATTGCATGCATTAGTTTAAAAGAAAATTATTTAGTTTCTCACTTTCAATTAAAATAGAGTTTATTTATATTACTTGTATTGATTGGAATATTGGTTTCACCTTGAGTGTTATTTGTGCAACGTTTCAACTGGATTAACCTTCTACCGTCCCCAGGTATGTTGGTTGAACAACAGCCATCATGCCTGAGGACGATTGAAATCCAATCCGACAGCAACGTTGCACAAATAACACTCAAGGTGAGAACACTAGTACTATTAATACAAATAATATAAACATCTAAAAAATTCAAAACTTACAATAAAGTTTATATTTCGTAATTTCTTTTAAGTGAAAAGTTAGTCGTCTTACTCTTTAATATGTGGCGGATCCAAATGCATATATTGAGATTAAGATCAGAAGGAAGACGCAAGAAGAAAGAGAAGAAAAAGGAAAAACGCGTGGCGATTAGCAAATTACGATCGACGAGTACACGAGTCTGCTTTCGAGAGTCAATTGATCAAAATTGTTGTCGTGCCACAGAAATTTACGGCATAAATTTGTCTAGTGCCGTATACAAAGAGCCAGTTAAGCTGATGCTGCGTATTGAGATCCAGCCAACCTGGCTGTCCTAAAGAGAACAACAAGGGTTACAACAACAGCATATTTATCGATTTGTCTCGCTTAAATTTAAAATAACATTTCTGTCGATCTGTGACATTTAAATTAAAAATATCATTTTTTCACTAAACGCACAGATTAAATTGACGTATCTTAGTGATAGATTGAATTGACGCATGTTAGAACTAGCCGTTTCTTCTCTCATTAAAAACACGAAAATGTTTCAAAAGCTGATTTTGTTCTTAAGTAATTTTGTTCATTTGTCATTTAAGCAAAAACGTCAAAATGTCCAACTAAGCTTTTTCCTTTCCTATTTTTTTCATTCTGTCGAAAAAGAATGTTCACATGATTAATCGCGTTTAAAACAGAGGAATGTCGTTCGCCGCGCATGGAAATTCCAATATGGCCGCCATTTTTGACATCGGCTCAAAAGATTTTCGAGAGAAAAAAAAATGACAATTTTTGTAAACTCCAGAAGCAGCTATTTATAGCAATAATAGTTTTGTTGTAGTTGTCTGTTTCGCTGGACGTTTTATGAGACAATTGTCGGCTCGCTGATTATTGTAGTCGTTGATAATGAAGTCCAAATCTGTAGGATACGCGTAAACCACTAGCAACCAATAAGTCGTTGGGAACTGAACTCGCTGCCTTGTCTTAACGAGTTTTTCAACCTGGGAAACCTGGAACCTGAAAATTCCTTAAAATGTCCCCAACCGTTTTGTTAAAACATGCGAGATAAGCAAGTACGCTTTTTATTTAACTAGAGTTATGGGCCGTGTGGACCTAAATTCTAATATATATTAATACCAATACGTAATAAAGAAAAATTGTTTTCGACTATCAAAATAAATTCCAATTTTCCTATTGATAATGTTTACTTATTTATTATCGCCTATGTTTAAATTCATGTTTTGAAACATGACGTAAATCATAAATCTATGACGTCATATCAAAGATCTTTTTATTTTGTTAGGGTAATATTTTAAGTTTTGTTTATAAGAAAGTTCGAATTAGGCACTTGGTACAACGTCAGATTTAGACTCCGGCCATACGCTTTTTTTTTTTTTTTAATTATTTACTATTAATGCAATATTCCCCGTTTCTAAAAGTAGTTAAGATGTGCAGGGTTCCAAATGAGACGAATTCCGCGCTGTATGAGGAAAGACCATTTCATCAATTCTATTTTTAGATAGTAGTGTGTGAGAGATATTTCGTCATATGTATTTTGGTTGGAAAGTGTAGAAGGAGTTTTATGGGGGAGACGAAAGACGCATTGCTAATGGCAAAGGTTTCCTCTCCCTGACCATTGTTTTTACCCAGGGAAATCTGTCGACTGAAGGCTGCTGAGGCGAACAGTCAGCTGGACTTATGCAAAAGAAAAAAGAAAAGTCGATAACAATAAGAATGAGGGAAAGGAAATGGTTTTGTCTGGTGAAGACAATACCGAGGTATAAATACTGCTCATCACAAATTTGGATCCTGAATATATTTCTCTTACGACCAAGGCAAAGATAAAGATGTTGCAGCAGTAGAACTCCTATACCTCCTGACTAAACTTTATTCCAGATTTACTTCTCATGTCACCATCGACATCGTGATGAAGGCCGGAGGGCAAAACGGCCGAAACGTTGTGACTATAACAACCAAGATGAGGAAGTCAGCCCGACAATCTCAATAAATGAAAACATCTCATCTCAAAAATACAGACAATTACGATATCGTGTAAGTCGAATAGTTTCTTTTGTACACGGTTTTCCGATATTGAAACTCTTTTTCTTGTGTTCGTCCCAACATGATGAGCTAAATTCTCTCCCTGTTTGCATCTCACTCATGGATACGTGTAGAAATTAGTAGTAGTAGCGTATGCCCATGTATGGATGAGAACAAAAGATTAGAGTCCGGTGCGGGAAAGAGAGTGCATGTATCGGCGGTTGAAATCCTAATTTGACGATTGCGTCGATGGGTTCTTTTTTTTACATGGAGGTCACCACTTATCAAGGTCCAGAAGCCACTCGGATATAAGGGTTATTGCGTGTACAGTAATCAATGGGATAGTATCGTAGTAATCGTTAGTATTGGAGATTTGATAAAGTGCCTTATTTAAGAGGGCGGTTCATCAAAAATTTGTTTATGTTGGACTTTTGTGTTGGTAGGAAACAGGCAAACGGAAGAGAGTTCCACATGCATGCACGTCTAAGAAAGAAGTTTTGTTCATGGAATCTACGTTTTCGTTTTGGCACAGTTAAAGAGGGGGGAAAATTTTTGACAGTGGTTTCAGCTAGACGGGTGTTTTTCGTGAAAGATTGGCGAGGGTGGACCAGAGATTGGAGCTCAGACGAGCACTTGCCATGGAAATAACGATAAAACAAAGACAGGCTCGCAACGTCTCTTCTGTGGGAGAGAGGCTGCAGGGAAGAGAAAAGGGCATCCCCCACTAAGCCACGATCTATTTTGTATTCTGTCAAGGCAGGATAGGCTATTTTTAGCAGCTCCTGCCCAGATGTGGTAGCAGAGAATTGCATCAGCAGTGATATATCTTCTGAAGCGGTAGAAGGACCCCCACCATTTTCCCAGCGACATTGGCAACAGATTTGATGTACGTGTTCCATTTAAGATCAGGAGTAAAGGTCAAGCACAGAAGCTTGTCAAAAACATGGAGCCTCCCCAAGACGAGAGCCATCCATTTCAATTGATGCCAGATGGGGATAAGAGCGTTGATGATGTAAAGATAGGAGCTTGGTTTTAGATGCATTAAAAGTAACCAGACACCTCTTCCCCCACTGTACCACGCGCTCAAGATCATGAGAGAGAGAATCAGAGAGAACTTTGTCATTTACGGCCTTTGATGTGTTGCCATAGATGGTCATGTCATCAGCATAGATGTCAACGAATAATTTAAGTATGTGTTTTGGATCATTGATGTAGATCAAGAAGAGAGTTCGGCTCAGGATGAACCACTGAGGGACTCCAGCATTAATACTGTGGACCTCTGATTTCTGTCCATCAACCACTACTCTTATGAGCCTATCAGAGAGAAACGATTTCATAATTGAGAAAACATTTCCAGTTATACCGCAGCTGAAAATCTTGTGAAGTAGGCCTTTATGCCATACCTTATCGAAGGCCTTTGATATGTCAAGAGCAATTGCCCTAGAAAGGAAGCCTTTGTCGAGAGATTCGCTAATCTCATAACTGTTAGCACATCTGCTGTCGATCTAGCAGAACGGAAAACCTATTGCGTGTCACTAAGAAGGTTATTTCTGCTGAGGTGGTTGAATACTTTTCTATTTAATACGGATTTCAGCAGCTTACTCATGACACACAGGAGATTTATTCATCTGTACTGAGAGGGAGATGACTTATCACCTGAATTCTTAAATACAAGGCATACTGATGAGGTTTTCCAGGGTGTTAGAAAGCACTTCCCCTTAAGGTAAGGCTTAAACAGTTTTGTAAGTATGGGGGCAAGTTCTGGTTGACGCTTTTTCTACACTATAATTGGAATGCCGTCAGGGCCAGTTGCTTTACTTGAATCAAGGTTCTTGATTAGCTTGGCAACCTCACGCACAGATATTTGTATGTTGCATAGCGTGTTGTCTGCTATATGAGGAAATACGGGGAGTTGATGGCCTTCGTCGTATAGGGGAGAATTGGCTACAAAATTCTTGACAAATAGTTTGTCCTTGTCTGATGCTGACGAGATGACCTCAGGTCCATTGATGATGGTTGGTATAGAACGCACGCTTCTGTTTAGGATACTGTTTGCTATTTGCCAAAACTGGTTGGAACCAGCCGCTGCTCAACTACTTTGGATTTCACGGACTGAGCATATAGCTCTCTTGCATTTTTTATTACTCTTTTACAGTAGTTGCTGGCAGTCCCGAAAACAGCTTTAGTCTCAGTGCATCTATTACGTTGGTAGCTATGGAAAAGTGATTTCTGTGCGCGATGGCAGCAGCACATTCTGGGGAGAACCATGGCTGGCTGTTAGGTTTTTGTTGGAATTTTTTGGATAGTATGAATCGGTCTATGCCTCCAAGTAACCATTCGATCAGGTCTGATACTATTGAGGAAACATCATTTTTAAACATGGAATGCAGAGGTAGGTCAGATATGAATGTACGGAAGCTATCCCAATCCGCCATAGAGTATCGATATACAGTACGGTGGAGAGGTACGTCTGAAGACTTATTACATTTCATTTTGTGACAAAAAGGTCTAGAAGGCTTGCATACTGACCAGTAGTATCGGGCACACGGGTGGATTCGTGAACAATTTGAGTGAGGTCATAGGCAATGACAAAATCATGACAGAACCTCCCCTCATCATCTGTCTTATTTGAGTGGATCAACCATTCCACATTAAGGACATTGAAGTCGTCACAAATGTGAATGTTATCCGACCGATGAGCAGACAGGATGTGGTCAATTTTCTCAGATATACTCTTAAAGATTGTAACCCGCTGTTGTGGGGGCGATTGAAGGCAAATATAAATGCAGTGGTGTAAGCAAGTGCAAACCGGAAGCTCATATTAGGTAAATTAGGGTCTTCTATTGAGATATTCCTACCACACGGAAAGTCATCTTTAATGTAGTAACATATTCCATGCCCATGGCGATCTTGGGGGTCAGATTTAGATGTTAAGTTAGAGTATCCTTTAATTATGAATTCTTCTAGGAAAGTGGTTGGCTATTTTCGCTTAGAAAGAATATGTCCAGTTTCGTCTCCTGCAATTGGGTCTAAACCTCTGGAAGGCTGGAACGTAGACCCCTGATGTTGGAGAAGGAGACATAGTAGTAGCGGTCTACGTTGGTGGATGGGGTTCTAGGTTTATTCGTGTTTTTTTTTTCTGGAGATATTTCATGTTTAGGCTTTGGGATTTGTGGAAAATGCCGCCAGACTTGGTTAGAGCAGGACAGAGAGGGAAAGTAAGAGAAAAATACAGGAATTTTTTTTGTAGCACATGATAAGGTAAAGTCGTAACAATTACCCACTAGTATGGCAACGCGAGGCCCCACTATAAACTACTGCATGGTCCAGAATCTATTCACAAAATGCCAATACAGCAATCCCAGTACATTGTACCTGCTTATAGGACAGCCTCCTTAGTGGTTAATCCAAGGTTCGGGTCCCTGACTATCAGGCTGATAACTTCAGCGCAGATGAAACGTTTACCTCCAGCACTCTTACTAGTGACATGGCCATAAGTATAGACATAGAAACAGAAAATGTCCGACATCTCAGGCTGTTGCATAGGGGTCATATTTAGATAATGACGAATATTATATTGTTAATGTTTATATTGGAGAGAGATATATCGGGTACAGTTTTAAGAGGTATACAAGGACATGTAATATTCGATGAGAGGCATTTATACAAGTCTGTAAATGTTTCTTCTTAAACATATATTAGAGAGAAGGGATCGGTTCTTATAACATATATTAGGTGAGTTATTTTAAGTTTCTATAACTTGGTTGAAGGATTCCAATATGGATTTTTCATTCTTACATTTCTCATCGGTAGGTTCATGTGCGTTTTTGCTGCTAAATGACTTTCGTCGGCGTTCTATTCGTAGGAAAATCATGTTTGATTTTCGATTTTTGAGCCATTATTCGGAAAAATAGGTAACTTCACACGAATAGGGAGGTTTTTTTCATGTTTGAGTGATCCATCCGTGATTTTTCATTTTAATATACTTTCATAGAAACGTTTCTGTTATGTCAAAAAAAAAACTATTTTCTTTACGTCACAAGTGTCACGCTCATGCATTCATTCCATAGCTAATATAACATACTGACCCAACGGGTCACCGTTAGTCTAGTATATTATTATAGAGGCGTGATTTCAAAAGTAAAAAAAGTATTTGGCTGCTATCAGCTAGAATCGAAACCAAAAGCAAAACCGTAGCATTCAAAGCTAGTGACGTTACCACCTTACTAACGTGACAGGCATTTGAACTGCTTAACGTGACATGCATATGAACTGCTTAAAAATTTAAAATAAACTAAGATGAATGTACTAAATACATAACGACTTTTTCAATTTTGATCAATTTTTGACCTCTTAAAAACTATTTTAACCAGCTAAAGACCCATAAAAGAATGGTCCATAAAAAATCGAATCCTTTGAGGCCCATAGCGCCGCTCTGCATCTTTTAGTTTCGGTGGCGATAGAGTTTGAAAATATGGAGACAGAAAAACATATAGCCTTTTATATAGATGATATTCCTTACGTGAACTACGATGAAAATAAAATGTTATGGACTTGGTATATATATTTTTAGCAGCAGTTTCTCAAAACGTGTAATTCATATTTGAAGAAGATGCAAGGTTGAGAAATGTCCAGGCACGATTTGTATGAACGAATTTGGTTGCGGAATAATTTTAGACCAAAATTGAAATCTTGATTATTTGGATTTTTATATCCGAGTTCCCTCAAGTGCGTTTTGTCGAACTCGAGAATCTTTATGTCAAACTCTTGGATATGTACGGAATTTCGAATTTAATCTTCTACTGAGATGGATTCTTCTCGTTCTGTTAGCTAGATTTAGTAGAAGTCTTAAACAACTTGTAATTGAAGTTTTGGATTGCCTGGACTGGGATTAAAACTTTAACCTATAGAAAACTGACATTTACAACCGATTAACTTAGCGCTTTTATCCGTGACGCAACAGATAAAAGAATAAGAAACACACAATATCGTTTACTCTTGTAAGTTATATATTTTATTATGGTCTGATTTGTTTTTTTCTTGACTCAGAATATTTATTCATTTCACTTTTTTAAAGGAAAGCAGGAAAAGGAAACAATGATCCACTGCTGATCTATAGAATTGATATGGATCCAATCTTAGTAAATTGATCAACAGCGTGGGCAAAAAAATACTTAAAAAAATAAAATCAGACTTTTGTACAAATCCCCCCTTACAAAATAAATTTAACAACTAGTGAAAATGGTGATCATGTGAGGTGCGTAAATATACGTTTGCGAAAATCCAATTTTTGAGAGCCAATCATTGAGTAGCAAAATATCATTGTCTGCTTCCGTGACGAAACGTAATTTATTTTTGTCTGCTTCTTACAAATCTATGACCAAAGCGTAAATTATTTCTTTTATTCACATTGCGAGGCTCCCTTAGATTAGACCACGAATAGCATTTATTATGATAAATAAGTAGAGATGTATATTGACATGAAATATTTTTGTTGAATGCGGGTTTGAACACATGTATATATATATATATATATATATATATATATATATATATATATATATATATATATATATATATATATATATATTCCATAAGGATATATACATTAGTTTAGAATTGAATTGTATGCATAAATATTAATTCTTTAGTATTTATAATATACTTTAGTTTTACCATCTTGCATCATTTTGGTACAATAAATTGTAATTTTATTTTATTTTATATATATATATATATATATATATATATATATATATATATATATATATATATATATATATATATACTAGCATTGCGCCCCGGCTTTTCCCGGTGTTTGGAGGTGTATGCTGAGCAAAAAAAAAATAAATAAATAAAAATAAAAAATAAAACGGTTAATTTTTTAAACTTTGACCCCTATAATGAACCCTTAACATTTATTGTTTTGGGCTCAAATCAAGTTATTACGTTAGATCCATGTCCAAGGAACTCATATATAAAATTTCAAGTGTTTAGACCCAAAATTGTCGGAGGAGTTTGGTAGAGTTCTCAATGGTCAAATCGCTGTACCTTAACCCCTTCAAAGCCAAATTTCTGGCTGTAAACGGATTACGAAAATTTTCCCAAATCTCAGTACCCTGTATATCAAATTTCGAGTCTGTACATTAAACATTGACTGAGTTATTGCGTAGGGAAATGTACACAGGCACACAGACATACATACAGACAGACAGGCACACACACAAACAAACAGACACGTTCACTTGTATATATATATATATATATATATATATATATATGTATGTATAAGTGAACGTGTCTGTGTGTCTGTGCGTCTGTGACTTGAAATTTGATATACAGGGTACTGAGATTTGGGGAAATCTTTGGGATCGGTTTTCGGCCAGAAATTTGGCTGTTAAGCGGTCAAAGTTCAACAATTTGGCCTTTGAGAATCCGACCAAACTCATCCGACAATTTTTTATCTAAACACTTGAAATTTTAGATATAGGTTCCTTGGACATGGATCCAACTTAATAACTTGATTTGTGCCCAAAACAATAAATTTGAAAGGGTTATAATAGGGGTCAAAGTTAAAAATATTTTCTGGTCTAAGCATTTGAAATTTGACATAAATGGTATTCAGAGATAGAGCAAACTTTGTAATCGGTTTGGGTCGAAAATTTTTAGTTATCAATATATAAATGTATCTATATATGTGTGTATGTATGTATGTATGTATGTATGTTTCGCCCTTTGGAAGGTCTTGTTTGTAATCCTTCAGGGAGACTAGCCGCCCTCCTCACCAAACAAGTCGGTGGGGGAACCAGTTTAGTCGCCGGCCAACGGCCAACTAGCACCGTGTATATTTGTGTGTGTGTGTGTGTGTGTGTGTGTGTGTGTGTGTGTGTGTGTGTGTGTGTGTGTGTATTGGGTAGAGAGGGCTCCCGTAAGCCGTGGTGAAGGCAACATTTCTAGGAGAAGCAAATCTCTGATTTAAAAAATATATAAAGTGGAAGACCAGTACCCACATTAAGCTGGTCTGCAGTTTAATTTGTTGCTGGCTATCTTGCTCTTGCTTGTTGCTGGATCTCAACATTTTGAACCGAGAGAGAGACTTAGCTGTCGTAATAAGCTAAGACTCTGTAACATCATATTTGTATAGATACTCCCTCAGACATTTGGGCTCATGGATTTTAAATGTCTGAGGGAGTGGCACTCGTTTGACAAAACGTTGCAATCATCATCAATCATCATGTATGTATGTATGTATGTATGTATGTATGTATGTATGTCTGCCTAAAACTTTTGACAGAGGCGACGGATTTTACCAAGATCAGCATCTTTTGTAAGTCTGACCTTTCAGACGACAAATATCGAAAAATTGTCTAAAAACATTAATATCTTCACCTTCAACTGGGAATTTATCTGCAGGGGAGAGGTCGCTTTTTTCGCCGATATTTTTTAAAGTCATCCTCTCCTTTCGATTGTCTAGCCTTAATTTTAAAAAATGTCACTTCCGGTTTGGCGGTGGTCGTACCAGCATAGACGTCATGTTTTTCCCTGTTCTTTTCCTCCTTCGAGGTACGGGTTAGACCCTACCTTCCTACTTACACTTTTTTTGTTTTTTTTTTGCTCAACAGACACATCGGGTAACGCCGGGCTTAAATGCTAGTATATCTATAAAAGTGAAAATGTCTGTCTGTCTTTTCTCTATGGTATTTAAGGAAGACTATTATACGGAAAGGCATTACTTGACATATTCACACTTTTTATATACATATGCACATAACCTTATGAACAGTACGAAAGGCCCGATCAAAGCCGGGCGGAACTGCTAGTATATCTATAAAAGTGAACGTATCTGTGTGTCTGTGTGTCTTTGTACATGTCCCTACGCACTAACTCTATCAATTTTCAGTCTACAGACTCGAAATTTGATATACAGGGTACTGAGATTTGGGAAAATCTTTGTGGTCGATTTTCGGACATAAAATTTGCTGTTAAAGGGTCAAAGTTAAACGATTTGACCTTTGAGAACTCTACCAAACTCCTCCGACAATTTTTGGTCTAAACAATTGAAAGTTTAGATATAGTTTCCTTTGACATGGATCTAACTTAATTACTTGATTTGAGCCCAAAACAATAAATTTTAAGGGTCATAATAGGGGTAAAAGTTAAAAAAATTGACCGCTTTTTTTTTTTTTTTTTGCTCAACATACACTTCCAAATACTCGGGCAATGCCGGGCTGAAATGCTAGTGTATATATAAAAGTGAGCGTGTCTGTGTGTGTGTGTGTGTGTGTGTGTGTGTGTGTGTGTGTGTGACTGTGTGTGTGACTGTGTACATTTCCCTACGCACTAACTCTGTCAATTTTCAGTCTACAAACTTGAAATTTTATATACAGGGTACTGAGATTTGGGAAAATTTTCGTAATTCGTTTACAGCCAGAAATTTGGCTGTTAAGGTGTCAAAGTTCAACGATTTGATCTTTGAGAACTCTACAAAACTCCTCCGACAATTTTTTGGTCTAAACAATTGAAAGTTTAGATATAGTTTCCTTGGACATGGATCTAACTTAATAACTTGAATTGAGTCCAAAACAATAAATTTTAAGGGGTGATAATAGGGGTCAAGGTTTAAAAACAATTGGACCCCTGCCGTCTCTACCAAATTACTCAGACAATTTCTGGTCTAAACATTTGAAATTTTACATAAAGGGTATTCAGAGATAGGGCAAGCTTTTTCATCGATTTGGGTCGAAAATTTGAGCTACCAATATATAAATGTATGTATGTATGTATGTATGTTTGCATGTCTGCCTAAAACTTTTGATAGAGGCGACGGATTTTCACAAGATCAGTATCGTTTTGAAGCTCGACCCTTCAGACGACAAATACCTAAAAATTGGCTAAAAACATTAATTTTGTTCACCCTCAACTTGGCACTTTTCTACAGGGAGGGCCGGGTTTTTTTTCGCCGATCTTTTCGAAAGTCATCCCCTCTTTTCGATTGTCTAGATTTAATTTAAACCTACGTCACTTCCGGTTTGGCGGTGTTCGTAACAGCAAAGACGTTAGGTTTTTTTCCCCGTTCTTTTCCTCCTTCATAGTACAGGTTCGAGCCTACCTTCCTACTACCACTTTTTTTTTGCCTACCACACATCTCCAAACACCCGGACAACGCCGGGCACCCATGCTAGTGTATATATATATATATATATATATATATATATATATATATATATATATTGCAATAGAAAAATGCGAGCATGAAAAGTAATATGGTTAAGCTTAAACATGGAAAAGTAAATGACTAGTTGTTAAAACTGGAAAAGAAAAGGACAAGATATTCTAGTAAAAAAAAAATCATAACTTAAAATATTACAGCTTTAAGAATTGATCATATAATGTTATAAATTGAATTTTAAAAAATTATTAATGCTGCAATATTTTAAGTTATAAATTTATTATATTTTTATCAGAATATGTAATCCTCTGTCTTTTACCTGTTTTAACAACTAGTCCTTTACTTTCCATGTTTAAGCTTAACCATATTACTTTTCATGCTCGCATTTTTTGTAACCCATGATTTTTCCAGACTTACAGTAAATTCATTTGTTCTTTGTTTAATTTCAGTCTTATTATTTTGCCATCATAAACATAACATACACATACGTAGAGCACTCGTCTGTTTTCAATGAAATCCCCCTCCCATTATCTCCCTTTCATTCTTTCCTTCTCTCTGTTTCACTTGTTACTCCTCTTTTCGTGAGAGCGGTGAATTAGTAGCAACAGTAGTCGCTGAAGCGACGTGATTGCTACGAAGACCAGTTATAAAAACGTCGCTCACCTCACTTTTACGATTTTGAACACCAGTAAATTCTACATACCTTCTGTTTTCCTGAACGAAACTTAATTTAGTTTTTCACAATATAGCTGAGAAGTTTATCTATAAACTGTAATAATTGTGTGAAATTTGGTCGAAAAACGAGTAAGCGGTGAAGTTTGAAAGTAGTTCTAAATGACTAAAACCATATAATTAGTTTTTGTCATTTACAACTAATTTAAAGCTTCACCGCTCACTCATTTATAATGTCAAAACATGGTTAATTCACAGCCCGCAAAGCAGCAGCCGTATTGCACAACAGTTAGAAGCTCCGACTGTAATTCGGGCAATCGGATTTCGATCCTGGCTTGAGGTAGCTGCTTGTCTAGCCGCACTGATGAGCTGTGAAACAGCTAAACAGTACTGTATGTGGATAAGAATATATATATATATATATATATATATATATATACACATATCTTCTCTAATATAAAGCTCTGTGTGTGTGTGTGTGTGTGTGTGTCTGTGTGTGTGTCTGTGTGTGTGTCTGTGTGTGTGTGGTCACGAATAGGCTCCTATATGGGTGACTATTTAAAAAAAAACTGATTACATATAATGATAGAAGATGTATCAAGACACAGGAAAGGGTATGTTTGATCTGGCAGAACGGTAGTTCGTTAAAATTGTGGTGTCTGCGTTCGCGCCTGGCCCACAAAGTATGGAAATAAAAAATTTAAAAATTAAAAATAAAAAAACGTTTACAAGAGTTTTTGATATAGATGTACATAAGAATACTTTGATAAGTATGTTTTAACTTAAATAGGGATGGTATAATAAATTGTGGGGTCTGCGTTCGCGCCTGGCCTCCATAGAATGGAAATAGGTACAAACTTTAAAAAAGCCTGTTCATATCTATCTGCGTAAGTATACTTTGATAATTATGCTTCAGTTTGAAGAAATATGGTATAATAAAAGTATGGGGTGTTCGTTCGCGACTGACCTCCATAGAATAGAAATATGTCACTAAGTTTAACAAGGTTTTTTAATATAGATCCACAGAATATTGTGATAAGTGTTTCAGTGTGAATAGGTATGGTATAATAAATTATGGGGTTTATCTATTTTATTTTTACTTTCATCATATGTTGCTTTGGTTTTGAGACCCCTAAATTCGAAGCTATCTCTTTATAACCCTTCATTTTCATAACCCATCATACTTTCATAAATCAGAGTCCATTTTCTGTAGACTGTTTTTGAACCCAGTCAACGACGGGTACTTTTGCTAGTATATATATATATATATATATATATATATATATATTAGTTTTTGTTGGTTATAGTAATCTCTCTCTTTATATATATATATATATATATATATATATATATATATATACATATACATATATATATATTAGTTTTTGTTGGTTATAGTAATCTCTCTCTCTCTCTATATATATATATATATATATGTATATATATATATATACATATACATATATATACATATACATATATATACATATATATACATATATATATATACATATACATATATATACAAATACCATATATATATATATATATATATATATATATATATATATATATACACCGACACGATCTAACAACAAGCAATATGATGATGACAACCTTCTCAAACATGTTAAGAATGTAAATAACTCTATAATGGATTTGTTACCAATCATAAAAAAAAAAGTTCGGTCAAAAATAGATGAGCTTGTTCGTTTTCCCATGTTAATGATAAACATATCTCAGTTAATCCTTAATCAATAAGAAAGAATAGTTAGATCGAAACGATAAAGGAGCCTATACAAACGCAGTGGAGGGTATTATGCGTGTAAAGCAAGTAAAATGGGAACACACACACAAAACGACCAATGCATGGATCGTTACACATGCTTTTTTATGTGAATGCTTTTGATGTAAACGAAACAGAAACACTAAAACACACAACATTAACCTTTCAACGTACATGAGCTGACACTATCCGCTTACCCTACTTCTTTGAGGAGTAAGCGTTAAAGATCCCGACTAGAAAAGAATGCGAGAGAAAGAAAGATTTCATAGGAATTAAATATCGTTTAATGTTGTTTTTGCTAAATATTACCATATTTCGATCATTTTGAGTTAAAATCCATTGAGTATTATACATGTTACTTGAGAAAAACTAGGTTGAAATGTGTTAACATTATAGTGGATAAGCTAAAACACACAACATCAGGTCAAATTCGTCGGCATCTTGTTCTGATTTCGCTTGTTCACCGAATATTGATACATTTCAAACGTGTTTTTTCAAGTTACATTTCTAATATCAAATGGATTTAACTCGAGATGATTCTGCATTTTTTTTTTTTAAATATTTAACAAAAACAACGACATAAAACCATCTTTAATGCATACGCGGAATATTTTCATCGCATTCTGCTCTGACAACGATCGTATCGTTTGTGGTATTCGTCCAGTGTTGGACAAACTCTTTTTCTTTTTTCATTTTTCTTCCTTTGAAGATTGTAATGCTGGGTATGGGGCAGCCAAACCAGCTGCCAACGTTGCCCCGCTTTTTATTGAGACCAACCGAGAGCTCTTTTTAGTATCCTCCCTTAAGTGCAATTGTCTGGATCTCTTTTGCACTTGGTTCACCAGGAATATTAGTAAGGTAGGACTTCAGGTTCTTATTCATAAGCCCTGTAGCACCTATGATAACTGGTATGATTGATATCTCCCTAAAATTCCAGTTTCTTTTCATATCGTACATGAGACCTTGGTATTTGGCCTGTTTCTCTCTTTCAGTTCTGTTCAGGCCGCCATCATTAGGACCACTCACTTCAATCAAGGTTGCAACTCTCTCTCACTTATTCCATATAACTATGTCAGGTTTCACAGTAGCATTTTCAAGGTAGGTGGCTGTAGGGATTACATGGTCGTAATGTATGGTATATAAGTAATTTCCAACTGTTCTTTCAGATTGATGTTCCCAGGACTTGCTGCTACACTGAATGTTTAATTTTTTACAGATGGTCCAGTGGAGATACTTGCATACTCCATCATGTCTCGCTGTATAGTAGCCGTCCCTGTGTGACGTACAAATTCACATGTGGCCCTCAGTTATCCCTGTTAGGGGAGATGATATACAGCGCCTAGTATTTCTAAATGGTCATCTATTTGGTATTAGCCAGGCTCAACGTCGCTTAACTTCAGGAATCTAACTGGAACTGTTGTGTGAACGTGATTAAAGAAATAAAGTGATGAGCAAGTACAAATGGAGTCAAACATGGAAACTAATAACTATGACTGACCTACTCGATATTTATTCTTTCTCGCTGCAGGAAGATGTTGCACAATAATGGAAGGCGGTGGAATAAACCACCTCCAGAATTATAGCATTCTGTCTCCTTAAACATGAAAGTTCTGTTGGGATTCCTAGGCTGCAGACAATTAGCAACTAACTATCTCCATCCCAAAGGAGGAAGACAATGCCTGAGAGGATGGACCTGCTAGAACTATCTAGGACCAGTACCCAAAACCGACAGAAAAAAACGCTACTGAAATGAACAAGTTTCTGTCGAACCGATTGTCGGGAACGGATCATCGATTGGTATTTAGCAAGTCTTCAAGTATTTTTTCACTCTTTCAAGTTAACATCAAATACTATTTTAAGTGTTTGGTATGATTAGATTGATTATTGAACCCTGGTCTTTCAACTCATTACCAAACAGTCTTACCATAATGCCTAATGGGTCGCTTAATGAAATAATACAGTAAAAGTAATGACGCGTTTCCTTTGTAAAAACATAATTGCCAGAATAAAATTCCATTCTATGAAGTAAACATTCCTTATTGTTTATAAATATTTCATTCTGAATACCTCTTTGAAGTGACATTCAATTTAGGCATACGAAACACAATCATAATAATCGACTAGTGTATTTTTCGGTATTGTCTGGAACCATTAACATAATAATAAGAGAAAGCGCTAAAAGCGGGGAACCTGAACTGGGACAGCAGATGATATGACTTAAAAATCAACATTGAAGGAAGCGCTTGGCTTTTAATTAGGACTTTCTCTCTATAACACGACTAATAGACATTTATGACCATTCCAAACCATGGGGATTAACGAGGTAAAGGCACTCCCTGGCACATTCAAGATCCAATCTAAATTTGTAACCTAATTATGAAAGCCACTGTCGCTATAGGTAATGCACTAACTCATGTAAAGCTACACTGGCAAGATCTGCATAAACGAAAATGTTGTCCCTTCGGTCCGATTGAGGGAAAAATTCTGATCTCAACCATGTCCATTCTTCATCGTGGCAGGGCGGTAAAAATGCTATGCCATTTGAGGCACGTGTTCTTGGGAAGGATACCGACAGGTATGGCACTCAGCTGTATGGTAGTCAGCTGTATTAGGGCTATGATGAAAATTCAAGAGGCGTATCTCCAGTTGCCGAACTTCAATCGTATCGGATGTAGATTTTGTTTCATAATTTTGACGACCAAAATGTGTCTGTTTATTGTTAACTGCCTGCACATTTATTTACTATATACACGTTTTAAAACAATTGAAATCCGATATTTGGATGTAAATTATTATGAAATGATATAATGAGAAATCTTCAGATAAATATATTTACAACCTCTTCTTAATGCTAAATATTGATCTTGTCTTTTATGAATGAAATTCGATCCATTCTTGCATCCATAAGATATATATATATATATATATATATGTGTGTGTGTGTGTGTGTGTGTGTGTGTATGTATATATATATATATATATATATATATATTGTGTACAGAAAGTTGTTAGTTGAGACAAATCATTGGTACCGTCGGTTTCAAGCCCGATAATAAGGCCCGTTTAAGGTATTCTTATCAAGCTCTCTTCAGCCAATATTCGTCTATTTTATAACCGGAAGTGTGAAGTATATATACCTATTTTATAACCGGAAGTGTGAAGTATATATACCTATATATATATATATAGTGTCGTAATAAATATTGTATCTTCAGCTCTCACATCCACGATCGAGCACTTTATGGATTTTTTCATCACCTCCAGACACACACACTATATATATATATATATATATATATATATATATATATATATATATATATATATATATATATATATATATATATATATATAATGCATACACCAACTGACTTTAAGACAGCAAACTAATCGTAAACGAGTAGAACGATTTAAAGAGCCGAGACAAAACCTTAGATTTACTATTAAAAAAAAAAACTTCCATTGATCTCGAAGACTGCATATTGTCACTAAGACATAAACGACTACTTTGAATTAGAGGCCAGATTTATTGGTGTATCCTAAATAGGGAGTTGTGCGGCGAGATGTTTTTTTCACATTACATTTAAGTGCAGTGCAGTCATGGAAATAGGAGACATAGAGAGAATTTCACAAACAAGCAGTTCGGGAAAAGAAACTAGTACACGAGAAAGTGTTTCGGCATTTGAGTAGCGATACAAGATGGCGGATGGATAGAAATAAGCTTGTTCGAAGATTTGCTTTTTTTTTTATTCTAATCCAATAGGATTCATTACTTATCGGAAACGAAACCACACATGCACAGTTATTTTCTAACTCGAAACTAAAACACATAAGGTTTCCCTTGTGTTCATTTACAAACAATGTCGACCAAACTTATCGATTAGAATCTACGAGCTTGCGTCCTTATCCACTTGTTTTGTCCCCCTTTGGCTTTAAAAGCATTTGTTCGGTTCGAGAAGACTTCGGCTTCCATTTCGGGCGCGATGCACACGCAAAGTGGTCATTTTTTCTTATAATTGGGATTGACTTGTATTTCTTTATCACTGACCAAACAGAAACGAGTAAGATAATGTATTTAAAAGCAAGGAACAGTTGTATGGGGATTTTCTTTCGGATGAGACAACAAGATTGGCGTTAAGGTAAAGTGAGAGATAACGGCTGCAATAAAGAACGAAAAAGAGAAAAAAGAAAGTTCATGATAAGAAGGAAGAAGAATGAAAGGCAGAAAGATGTTAGCAATGAAAGAAAAAAAACAAGTTTGAGGAAAAAAGGAAATGACAGACTAAATAAAAAAACAGTAAAAAACGTTACATGCGGCCGCAGTCGAGATTGAACTCACAACACGAGTTTGTAGTGTAATTCAAATATTGTCCGTAGCTGTATACTTGATTCTTCGCTAGGGCTATCAAGGGTATTTTTTATCATGACGCCATCACTAGATGGGTTGTCTACCAGGGCTTAAGAGAGGCCCATCTACCCTCGAGAAAAGGATAGACCGCGCCAGTTTACCAACCTGGTATTTTACCTCGCGGTACATATAGCGGCTCGCCTTCACAAACGGTCACACATCAGGTAATGCTCAGGCTCAGCGTTGTTTAACTTCAGTGATCTGGCAAGAACCGGTGGGTCAACATGATTCTGCCGTAAAGGACATAGAACAAAGCACAGAAGCCAAAAATGAAAATAGGAAACAAAAAAGAAAGAAAAATTCAGAATGAAAAGAATGAAACAACCAAAGAATTGGATGAAAGAAAAAAACAAAAAAGAAAAGAAGAAAACAAAAAAAAGAAAAGAAGAGAGGGAACTAGAAGAAATGTTTGATATTATGACTTTAAATGGAACGGAAGAAAAAAAGACAAAAAAAAAGAAAGAAGAAAAGTAAAGAGAAAGTCTGCAAGAGAGAAAAGGAATGAAATAAACTAGTCAGACGTAAGAAATATAGATCGACTGACAAAAAGATTTAAAAAAAAAAAAAGGCAGAAGAAATGTATTCAAGAAAGAAAAAGTAGGAAAATAAAAATAAAAAAGAAAGGAAAAAGAAACAAAGAAAGAAAAATAACAGAAAGAATGAGAGGTTGTTATGAAAAATAATAAAGCTTAATAACAAAACAATAGAAGTAGATGAGTTTTATTGGTTTATTTCTAAACGGCGAGGACACTTCGACCGACTGTTGAATCAGTCAACCCACCACATGGTGACCGATGTTCACGTCGAATCAAATGAGAAATTTACAAAAGAAGAAGAAAAAGAAAAATACAAACTCCCAAAACGTCACGTTTTCTAGAAGAAAGCCATCTGTCAGATTCAGTTCAGAAAAAATAATGTTTTGGCGTAACAAAAAAAGAAAATATATATAACGTATATTTCGTATATAAACACACAAATGATTGTTTATATATTAATAAATGAAAGTTTGTTTATACACACGCACAAATATATAAATACCCGTTCACGATAAAGCTAGAACCCAGAATTAGATAGAATCGAGCAATTGCATTGACAACGGACAATGCCAGACCCAAAGTGGGTTTCGATGTACTGCATCTCATCGTTGACGTGCTCCGACATAGGCCCGAACCCAGGTGCAATACTGACGACCTAACCATATGGACCACGGCACAATCAATTGACTATGTCTCGATTTTTTAAATACTTATATTTTATCTAGTTCTACATTCTACGATGTGACAAGCAACGCGTCCTATACAACTAAGATAGTTACTGCTGGTATGCAGGCGGTAGATATCACATCTACAAACATTAACTGAAATTAGCCGACTCCCCAGACACGATTTCGGGACAACCTATTTGTTGAGGGACATCACGTCCCTACGAAGGATGAACCGCTTTTTCTACACACACACACACACACACACACACACACACACACACACACACACATATATATATATATATTTTTTTTTGCTATAATAATTAAATACTTACAGACACTAGTGTTTCATCCTTTCGGGATTCTTCGGTGCAGGGTGTCACGATTAACACAAGCCGAACGATTCGAACCCCGCACCACGAGACATCTCTGGCTCGATTAGCGGAGACCGTATCCATTCGGCTACCATCAACCGCGTGAAATAGCGTTGAATTTAGACATTTTTAATTTTAAATGTTCATTTACGTCAGTCAGAGAGTGATCTAATCGTTATACGATGATCTATGCATATATATATATATATATATATATATATATATATATATATATATATATATATATATATATATATATATATTAAAAATACGATTGAAACAATTTCTTAATGTGTAAGCAAACTATTTATTTATTTATTTATTTATTTAATAAGGGTATATATACATTTAGTTGTGGAAAAACTTATTAAATAAATGACTCATTCTATATTTTCCAATATATAGTTTTTGTGACTTCATATTCCACTCATATTATCTCCTATATAAGCTCCAATGAAATTTGTTGAGTTTTATATTATCCCGATAAGTCTCCTCTTATAGAATTGAATTTACTCTCTTCTATCCATTCTCGTTTTTTTATCCAAAATGTAATTGTCTAGTTTAGATGCTTGAAAATACCATAAGGTTGAAATAAATTATTGCATCGACAATTATGTAATTTCTGTGTTATATTTTTATGTTATTGCTCTGTTTACCACATTGAGCTCTCATACCCGGATTTCCTCCTGGAATTATTCCATTATAACACTATATATATATATATATATATATATATATATATATATATATATATATATATATATATGTATGTGTGTGTGTGTGTGTGATGTGTGCAAAGTAAACCTTCATACATGGTGGCCTAAATGTAATTAGACATTTTATCAAATGAGTTGTTTCAGAATAATATTTATAGATGAGATGAAACGAAAGTTTATCTTAAGAAGACTTTTAAGTAGCGGTTCTGAATTTTTGAAATAAGGATTGGTTATTCATATTCTTTGGATTTTTCGGGTTACTGCTCTTATTCGCAAGGACCTGTGGCGCAGTGATTAGTGTACTTGAAAAATTGATTGTAAAAGTGATATTCTTCTGAAGGTCGAACGTTTAATTCTCAATGTATGCGAGTGAAACGTGCCATTGCGGATTACTATCCAGTCATGGCTGACGGAAGTACATAAAGAGTTCCGTTTGAAATTCCATCCTAATTCCAGAATTCTACTGAAATATTCCAGAGTTGGAAAAGATATACCTAAAGAAGGTCGGAAATTGTCCAAAACGTTGTGAAAATGAAACTCAAGATTAAAACAGTAGTCCGAAGAATCCAAATAATAGGTATGACCTCTAAGTAGGTTTTTGATGGCAATTGTTTTGATTCAAATGAATGTCTCTCCTAATATGTATATATATAATATGTATATATATATATATATATATATATGTGTGTGTGTGTGTGTTATAATTATAAATAAAACCTGCAAATCAGAAATTTATTTTTCGACAGAATACCTTCAATAAAAACAATATCCCTAGAAAGTTCTTCAATAGTGTTGAAAATTCAGTCAAATACCTACATAGATATAGAACTTTATTCAATAAAAATACCATCAAAATCTCATATGCTACAATGCCTAACTTAATCCAAACAATTATATCTTCTTAAATGAGAAAATCAAAGAAGGACAAGTTCCGTCTGCCTGCTTCCCACCTAACCACAACTTGGATGTGTTCAAGTCCAACGTTAACAAATTCCTAATGAACCGCCCCATTAAGTAAACACTTCATCGAATCTCCACACTAACGTAATGTACTTGCAATAACCCTTATCCCTGAGTGGCTTCCGGGTCTTGATAAGTGGTGACCACTGTGTAAAAAAAAACAATCTCTTTCCCTAAAACTAAAACCAAATGTAATTGCTGAAATAAGCGTGAATGCCCCATTAACAACAACTGCATACATAAGGATGTGATCTATTATTGCTCTCTAACCGAAATACCATCTAAACCCCCAAATAAACTATTCCACCCAGTTGCAACCTCAAACCTCAGAACAATCTAATAATAATAAAATAGATTAACACTCTCCTACAATCAACCTACACAGAGATAATACTAACAGTACGAACAATGAGGGTTCCCCGCAGACTTTACCCATAATTACAACTTAGACAATTAACCCCACCGCTAAAACCCCAGGTCTCTTCCCATAACCTACCTCAAACATAATAACAGTAGAATCTACAACCCCAACAAAAATAACCAAAATGCACTAAAAACATATATCTGTATAGGATCTACCTCCACGTTAATTAAGTTGAGAATCTCAAACCATACTACGGACGCAGAAGTGAAACAGAGAACATCTCTAGCAACATTAATAAAAAAAAAGCTTAAATCTAAAAACACCAATTTTGCTATTAAATTGGCAATTATTGGTAATTCAAAATCCTATACCCCAGGTTCCAAAATCTGGCGCCTGTGCTTATCCGAGTCAGTGAGAATAATGACTTCCCTAGAAAATATCGCTTTTGTTAACACTAGAAGTGAGTTGATATTCCAATGCAAACATAAAGCTTTAGCTTTACAAATATCATACAAATATCATATTTACAAATATCATAACTTGAAATCACCTACCCTCCCTGATGCCCTTTCCATTACCTAATAACAAACCCTTCTTAATCCCCCACTTATTACCGGCTTATCTTACCTTTACTTTATTTTAAATAATATACTAGCCCTTAATTAGCTTTACTGTCTTAATTGAATATATCTCCGTAATATAATCTGCAGTTTCCGTAGCTACCAATGAAACTATATACCATACCCTCTACAATTATATTTTAAAATTAATAGATATATTATTATAACCAAAACTCGAGACTTCCCCAAATATTCTAAATCTTCAACGCATAACCCCTAATGCTCTAACTGCATAACCTTTTCAAATCCGTCACGAGGTTGCTTTTGATGCCACATTGCAAGTTATCATAATCAGCATATCATAATTTATAGTATTATTAATATTACTGTTATTGTCATCTGGCTATAGTCACTAAATTTGCTTGAGTTAATAGAACCTGTACAAGTACTAACACAAATAGCTTTTCACTCAAACGGCTTATGGAAACGGGGAGACTAGCATTAAAGAGAACTTGGTCCTGACTTTCTGTATTTATTTCTGTTTTCCCTGACAACGGATCTAATTTTTTTTTTTTTTTTTTTACAAAGGCATCACCACATTATCAAGGCCCAGAGGCCACTCAAGGATAAGGGTTAAAGAGTGTACAGTAGAAATTGGTCAATATAGTAATCATTAGTAATGAAAATTTGGTAAATTTAATAACTTATATGGAACGGCTCATCAAGAACTTATTTACTTTAGACTTGAACACAACCATATTGTAGTCAGCCGGAAAGCAGGAAAACGGAAGACAATTCCACAGGCGTGCAGTTCTAAGAAAGAAGCTTTGTTCATGGAATCTACGTTTAGGTTTAGGCACAGATAAAGAGTGGGGGAAATTATTGATAGTGTTTACAGCTAGACGAGTGAATCTTGTGAAAGTTTGGCGAGGGGGGACCATAGATTGAAGCTCAGTTGAACACTTTCCATGAAAATAACGATACATCAGAGACAAACTCGCAACATCTCTTCTGTGAGATAGAGGTTGCAAGGAGGAGAAAAGGACATCTCCTACGAGGCTACGAAGTCTATTTTGAACTCTATCAAGGCAGGACAAGTCCTTTCTAGCAGCTCCTGCCCAGATGTGGCAACAGTATTCCATCCTTGGACGTACTTGGCTCTTATATAGGTAGAGAATAGCATCAGCAGTGAGATATCTACTGGATCGATAGAAAGATCCCACCATTTTTCCAGCGGCCTTGGCAACAGATTTGATATACGTGTTCCATTTAAGATCAGGAGTAATGGTCAAGCCCAGAAGCTTGTCAAAACTTGAGGCCTCCTGAAGACGAGAGCCATTCATTTCAATTGATGACAAATGTGAATTAGAATGTTGATGATGTAAAGAGAGAAGCTTGGTTTTAGATGCATTAAAAGTAACCAGCCACTCCTTTCCCCATTGTACTACGTGCTCAAGATCAGAGGAGAGAGAATTGGAGAGAACTTGGTCGTTTACTGTCTTAGATGTGGTACCATAAATGGTAGTGTCGTCAGCATAAATGTCTACAAATGATGTAAGGATATGATTTGGAAGATCATTAATGTAGATCAGGAAAAGAGTTGGGCCCAGGATGGATCCCTGAGGGACACCGGCATTAATACTGTGAGCTTCTGATTTTTGCCCCTCAACTACTACTCTTATGAACCTATCAGAAAAAAATGATTTAATAATTGAGAAGACTTTTCCAGCTATACTATAGCTAGCGATCTTATGAAGTAAACCTTTATGCCATACCCTATCAAAGGCTTTAGATATGTCAAGAGCAATTGCCCTAGAAAGATTGCCACCGTCAAGAGATTTGCTAATCCTATGCGATATAACTGTAAGGACATCTGCTGTAGATCTAGCAGAACGGAAACCATATTGAGTGTCACTAAGAAGGTTATTTTTGTTGAGATGTTTGATTACTTCTGTATTTAACACAGATTCTAGCAACTTACTCATGACGCACAGGAGACTTATTGGCCTGTACTGAGAGGGGGATGAGCGATCACCTGAATTCTTAAATACAGGGCATACTGATGAGATTTTCCAGGGAGATGGGAAACTATTCTCCTTAAGACAACGTTTAAACAGTTTTGTAAGTATGGGCGCTAATTCAGGTTGAAGTTTTTTGAGTACTATAATTGGAATACCATCAGGGCCAGTTGCTTTACTCGAATCAAGGTTTTTGATTAGCTTCGCAATATCACGTACAGATATACGTATATCACATAGCGTGTTTTCTGATACAGGAGGAAATATTGGGGGTTGGCGGTCTTGGTCGCAAAGGGTAGAATTAGCTGCAAAGTTCTTGACAAAGAGTTTGGCTTTGTCTGATGCTGATGAGATTACCTCAGGTCCATTGATAATAGTTGGGATGGAGCACACGCTTCTGTTCAGGATTCTGTTTGCTATTTGCCAAAACTGGTGGGAACCAAGCCGCTGCTCAGCTACTTTGGACTTAACAGATTGAGCATACAAAACTCTTGCGTTCCTTATTACTTTCTTACAATGGTTGCTGGCAGTCCTGAAAACGGCTTTAGTTTCCATACATCTATTACGTTTGAAGCAGTGGAAAAAGTGATTTCTGTGCGCAATGGCAGCAGCACATTCTGGAGAGAACCATGGCTGGCTGTTAGGTTTTTGCTGAAACTTTTTAGAGGGTATGAAATGGTCAATACCTATAATTAACCATTCAGTTAGGTCTAATACTATGGAGGACACATCCTTTTTAAACATGGAATGCAGAGGTAGATCAGATATAAATGTACGGAAGCTATCCCAGTCAGCCTTAGTGTATCGATATACTGTACGATGAAGAGGTACGTCTGGGGACATATTACATTTCATTTTTATCTTAATTGATACAACAGAGTGGTCGGAAGATCCAAGAGGCGACAGAACAGAAACTGAACATAGTTCAGGGCAAGTTGTGAGAAAAAGGTCTAGTAGGCTCGCATACTGGCCGTCATTATCGGGCACACGGGTAGGTTCCTGAACAATCTGAGTGAGGTCATAGGCAATGGAGAAATCATGACAGAACCTCCCCTCATCATCGGTCTTGTTTGAGTGGGTCAACCATTCGACGTTGTGAACATTGAAGTCTCCACATACGTGAATGTTAGCTGAAGGATAAGTAGAAAGGACTTGGTCAATTTTCTCAGATATGCTTTGAAAGATAGTAACTCCGCTGTTGTGGGGGCGATAGAGAGTAAATATAAATGCAGTAGTGTGAGCTAAAGCAACCCGGAAGCACATATAGGGTAAGTTAGGATCTTCCCTGGAGATGTCCCTCCCACATGGAAAGCTATCTTTAATATAGGCACATATTCCATGCCCATGGCGATCTTGGGGGTCAGATTTAGAAGTTAAGTTAGAGTATCCTGAAATTGCAAACTCATCTAGGGAAATAGCCTGTCCAATGCCAGTTTCACTTAAAAATAAAAGGTCTGGTTTAGTCTCCTGTAATTGGGTTTCAACCTCTGGAAGGTTAGAACGAAGACCCCTGATGTTGGAGAAGGAGACATGGTAGTAGGGGTCTACGTTGGAAGTTGGGGAACCGGGTTTAATCGTGTATTTTTTCTTGAAACTTGTCATGATGAAATTTTGGAATTTGTGTACTAGGTCGACAGATTTACTTAGAGCAGGACAGAGAGGGGAAATTAAGAGAGAAAAAGAAACGAAGAATTTTTTTTTATTTGTAGCTAATGATAAGGTAAAGCCGTAACAATTACCCACTAGTATGGCATCGAGAGGCCCCACCAGAAGCTACTGCATGGTCCAGAATCCATTCACCAAATGGCAATACAGCAGCCCCAGTACTTTGCACCTGCTGATAGGACAGCCTCCTTAGTGGTTAATCCAAGGTTTGGGTCCCTGACTATCAGGCGGATAACGTCAGCCCAGACAAAACGTTTACCTCCAGCACCCTTACTAGTGACATGGCTACAAGGATAGACATAGAAACAGAAAATTTCCGCCATCTCAGCCAACTGTTCGCAAAAATACTGCCAACCTAGAAAACAGCTTTTCCTTCTCCCTTTGTCCGAAAAATCACTCATTTAAAAAAATGAGGACTGAGGGACAAATAAGAAGAAGCGAGAGTAACAGGAGCTGCCGATAACGCATCCACATCCATAATTTCAACGTTTCGCCGATTTTTGGTTAAAAAATGTCGGCAACATAGGATTAATTCCATTTATATCATCACCATATTTTTTCCAACTATTTTAAAACTCCAAAATAGATATATACATCTTTCGCTTCGTGATATTTACAAAGGACAATATCGCATATTGGATTCAACTAATTCGGTTTGAAATCTGCTTTTTTTTCCTTTCCCCCTCTTTCTTGTTTGTTTATACCCTCTAACAAATTTTATACGAACATTATTTCAAAAAATTATTTTACACAAACTCTGTATGAAAACATTATTTTACAAGCATTTAAAATGAATATTTGATGAGGTTATTTGCGAGCACTTATCACAGGAGCCGATTGTTATAACTGTCGACCAGCAATACATTTTATGACTACCATCATAAAATGCAGTTTAAGAAAGTGCTAAAGCCAGCAGATTCAACTCCGCTATATATATATATGCTAACCAGTTTCCATCCTCTGACGAGAAAAACATTCTTTAAAACTCAGCGAATTTAGGATATTAAACCACCTTTTTATTGGAGGTATTCTGGCTAAAAATAAAGTTGTACATATAAATTTCTGATTTCAGTTTTTATTTATGGTATTAAGTTCTACTTCCTACTGTCGTATCGCGTTTCTTTTGCTTGGTTGTGATAATATAAGCATTATTACGTTTATTGGGTTGAAGCTTACTTTTACATTTGCCTAGTAAACTTCCCTATTAATTACATGATATATATGTGAGTGTGTGACATGTCCATTTGAGGGAGCGATTTGCTCCCCATTGGGGAGGTTGAGACCGGGTAAATATGCTAAGATATACTGAGATTGTCTGTTGAAAGTTAATTGAATCCCGGACAGCGACAGGTGACCGATCAAAAGAACTTGAAATAAAACATATATATTTTATTGTTAAAATCAGACATAAGTTTTATTGTTTGAAAGCGAGGAGACCGAAAATGTCAGAACAATGTGGAAATGAAGCCAGACCTATCTTGGCTTCGAGGACACCTGCTCAGACGAGGGCTTTCTGAATGACGGATTTGACCCCTTGGGGTCATGTGAAGAAATTTCATTGTTGGTCTCAGATTTCATAGTTGGTCTCAGATTTGGACGTATTGCTGAATTCCTCAGAAAACGTATTGAACTTTGATTGGTTGGATGGATCGACCGACCCATAACCTGTGACCCTCTATAAAAAGCCAATACCCGGTCGAAATTACCAGATTGCACCGGAATCTCGAGAAAACGACACCCGCTCAAGGACGCCCCCCTCTTCGCATCTTCTGACCAGCTACCCAGTGACGAAGAAAGAGATTTGTGAGACTTAAAATGTTTTGGTGAACTGAATGATGTACATATGTAAAAAAATGTTTCTTTTGTGAAATTAACTTGTTGTAGTTAGAAATCCTGATTTTTTCTGTTTTCCTTTCCGGCGCATGTAAAGGTCATCATTCTTGCTTTTCAGGAGAAATCAACGCAGAGTAAAGATGCTAAGAATCCATGCGAAGGACTTCCGGTAGACTTGATATCACGAGCCAAAGATTCCGAAGATGTTAGGGGTCAGTTGCTGACCTGAGCACGGGAGGCCCGCCACAAGTGTGTATGTATGTGTGTGTGTGTGTGTGTGTGTGTGCGTGTATCATTTGTTTGTTTATTTTGTTTGCGCTACTTTTGAACGAACTCAATTATACGAATATAGATTTTTAATTTAATGCTAGCTGGGAATAATGTTAGGTCTCTAATAGGTTCAGTCATGCTGGTGTGTCGTAAAAGACGAAATACTTGTCAGTGGACGAAACCATAATGAACGGAATTGTTGGCACGAGGACGTCGAGCTTATTAAAGATACGATTGAAACAAGTTCTTAATGTGTAAGCAAACTATGTTTGTATAAATAAAACGTGTTTTACAATTATATATATATCTATATATATATATGTGTGTGTGTGTGTGTGTGTGTGTGTGTGTGTGTGTGTGTTTGTGTGAAGAGAAAAGAAAAAAGGGAGCAATAAGAGTCAGCGAATGTATATTGTCATTATAGGAAAGCAAACCATTGGTTTTATAAGTTAACCACGACTACAAATTTTGTGGTAAAACAAATATATTAAACTTTCAATTTCGGAGTTACTGCACCAGGACAACACTGAGTTTCGATGCTGCTATCAAATAAAAACCGATTGCACAAATACAAAAAAAAAAGGGAGATGTTTTCTTAATGATAGTAGGAAACCGTTGATTTACGCGAAAACCAACAAAGTGTAATTCCTCAAATTCTCGAATGTTACGCCTCGGTTCAACGATCTTTTTAACAGATCTTTTCTTCAGGATGTCGAAATTCGTGCTTGTTCTTGTGAGATGTTTGTATCGGGTCACTGATTCACACAACGTAAATTATGTCAGTTTTTCACTTTTCGGCGTTATGGCTTTGTTAACACAGAAAAGCAGACATGCCTGAATGGAGAAAACGATGGACAAATAAATCGTGACCTTGACGGGCTCGATCATTCGAATCACGCGATTTTAGATTTTATATTATTAGTTTTGGCAAATTTGAAATATCATACAGTTGCGCTTTTCATTCTGTGATACGAAATTAACCTCTATTCAAAAATCAAAATATTTTTTCTTTAAACGAAAAAAAAAAAAGAGAAAAGTAAACTTTTTTGTTTTTAAAGTAGTTAATTGTAATGTTTTTAATTGCTCAAGTCGTTAGTAATTCATTTTATGCCTCAGTATACACAATCAATGGTCCGACATGTAAAATAAATTCACAAACTACCTGGCAAATATAACCGGGGAACCAATGCAAGAGAGATTGCATTTAAAGGGATGGTCAGAATCTTAAAAAGATCTTTAGGTTGGAATTTTGTTTTAGCTCAATCCACACATTGATTAGAACATTAAAAAAAAATTATATAGCATAGAAAAATCGGGAACACATATATCTATATAATTATAAAACTCAAATGACCTTGTAACGAGTGATGTAACCCACTTTCTGGTTTACGACATCCGGTTGCGCATGCGCGCATAAACATTTACCCATAACAACGTAAACAAATAAACACAAATCGCTTCTTTTGCAGATTTTGACCTGCGCATGGAAATATTAACGTTATTATTTCGGAATTATTATTTAACATGGGAAGAGTGGCGGTGTTTTGCAACTATTCTTTATTACAACTATACTATCGCTATTTTCTTACAACTAAACAACTTTAACCCGTTGACAAACATAAGAACAATTGTATAAAAGCCGAGACTACTACTACTACTACTACTACTACTACTACTACTCTCTATTAGTCCCTTTCCCTTTCTTCCTTCCTTCCTTCCTTCCTTCATATAAATATTTCTGTTATGTAAAAAAAAAACCTACTTTCTTTAGGTTACAAGTGTCACGCTCATACATGAATTCCATAGCTAATATAACATACTGACCCAACGGGTTACGGGTAGTCTAGCATGAATATAAAATTTTGGTCTGAAATTCAAGTTTTACTTTGCATCCAAACGTTTCACCATAAAACATTTATTAATGGATCCTCTGACAATCACAGTTTTTTTGCTATATAAATTTTTTTACTGTGCTTGTAACTTTCCATCTCTCTCTCTCTCTCTCTCTCTCTCTCTCTCTCTCGCTCTCTCTGTATATATATATATATATATATATATATATATATGTATATATATATGTATATATATACATATATATATGTATATATATACACATATATATACATATAATGTGCTTGTAGCTTTCTATTTTATATATATATATATATATATATATATAAATATATATATATATATATATATATATATATATATATATATATATACTAGCAAAAGTACCCGTCGTTGACTGGGTTCAAAAACAGCCTAAAGAAAATGGACTCTGATTTATTAAAGTATGATGGGTTATGAAAATGAAGGGTTATAAAGAGATAGCTTCGAATTCGGGGGTATCAAAACCAAAGTAAAATACGATGAAAGTAAAAATAAAATAGATAAACCCCATAATTTATTATACCATATCTGTTTACACTGAAACACTTATCACAATATTCTGTGGATCTATATTGAAAACCTTGTTAAACTTTGTGACATATTTCCATTCTATGGAGGTCAGGCGCGAATGAACACCCCATAATTTTATTATATCATATTTCTTCAAACTGAAACATAATTATCAAAGTATACTTACGCAGATAGATATGAACAGGCTTTATTAAAGTTTGTACCTATTTCCATTCTATGGAGGCCAGGCGCGAACGCAAACCCCACAATTTTATTATACCATCCCTATTTAATTTAAAACATACTTATCAAAGTATTCTTATGTACATCTATATCAAAAACACTTGTAAACGTGTTTTTTAATTTTTAAATTTTTTATTTCCATACTTTGTGGGCCAGGCGCGAACGCAGACCCCACAATTTTAATGAACCACCGTTCTGCAGGATCAAACATACCCATTCCTGTGTCTCGGTACATCTTCTATCATTATATGCAATCAGTTTTTTAAAATAGTCAACCATGTAGGAGCCTATTCGTGACCAGACACACACACACACACACAGCTTTATATATATATATATATATATATATATATATATATATATATATATATATATATATATATATATATACTAGCAGTTCAGCCCGGCTTTGCTCAGGCCCTATGTATTGTTCATAACTTTATATGCAAATGTATATATGTATATATAATAAAAAAAGTTTGACTCATGTCCAGATAACCTACACCTAAAATTTAAAGTGTTCATACCCAAAATTAGCGGAGGAGTTTAGTAGACTCTTCAAAGGTCAACTCTTTCAACTTTGACCTCTTGACAGCCAAATTTTCGCCCGAAAACTGATTAAATACTGCATATCTGAATAACCATTTATGTAAAATTTCAAATGTTTAGACCCAACATTGGCTGAATAGTTTGATAGAGACCGCAAAGATGGATTCCTTTGAACTTTGATCCTTTGACAGCAAAATTTTCAGCAAAAAAACTTGATTAAAACTTGCAATATGTCTGAAAACACTATGTAAAATTTCAAACGTTTAAACCAAATGGGCAGAGTAATTTGGTAGAGACCGCCGAAGTATTTTTTTTTTAACTTTGACACCAAATTTGACCACTTAGCACTTATTATTTTGTGCTCAAATTAAAAAGTTTGATCCATGTCCAACTAACCTATATTTAAAATTTCAAGTATTTAGCCCCAAAATTGGCGGATGAATTTTGTAGAGTTTTCAAAGGTCAAATCGTTAAACTTTTATCCCATGAAGACCAAATTTCTGGCCGAAAACCGATTAAAATGATTTTCCCAAATCTTAATACCCCTTTGTCAAATCTCGAGTCTGTAGACTGAAAATTGACAGAGTAGTTTGGTAGAGAAATGTACACATACAGACACACACACAGACAGACAATTTCACTTTATAGATATATAGATATACATACAGAGAAAGAGATGGAAAGCTACAAGTACATTCTGTAAATTTATATAGCAAATACTTATATATATTTGGGGAGTAGGTCATTAGTTTGTAGGATTAGTTCACGACAGGTTTTTGGAGTTGTTTTTTTTGTTTAGGGCGATTTGTAGCCCTTACGTCTCAGTGGCAATGTCTCTTGTTTGAGGGTGAATAAAGTAAAGGAACTCTGTTGAGTAAAGAAATGCGAGCAAACTTATTCCGAAGATGAACCTAATGAAAAATCTGAAATAAATCTGTGTGAGTGTGATAGACCAACTAAAAATCACAAATTTTAAGAAATATATAGAAGTGCCGAATCTTTTGCAAATAAACTAGCCCCTACCGAGCTAGAAACTTTATCACACCAGTCAGTATCTTATATCATTATTAAACTACCATTCGCCATATCTATGCTGAGGCATCAACCATTAGTCCCTTTCTTGAATAGAGTTTAAAAAGAATCATTAACTTAATAGGTATCACACTGTCTACCAAGCTCCAACCACTGTCCCATCTCCTCCATCTAATATCCCTGTGTCTATTTTACAAGCACTTTCAGTGAATATGCTCTGACCAAATTACTTCATTTGTATCTCTTCAACGTAAACACTCTCGACCAACCCGACTAGCAGCAAAGTCTTACCTCTTCACTGTAAAGGTCTCCGGATGCTGGAACAATTTTTACTCTAATAGCTTACTTTTCTCGGACGGACTGCTTTTTTTTAATGTTCTTCAAGCTTCCTATTGTCGCATAATAATGTTCTGTATAACATGGGGAATTGTATATATGATGTGTTTATTGACGTGTATATATCGTCTAGATATGAATGTGCCTATTGATCGTCTAGTGTTTCTTTAAGCAGGACATATAACAATTATAACATTAAGGGACAAATAACAGTCTCTTGGGTTTTACATCGGCTAATGGTAAAACATACTAGGTAATCTAGCCTTGATCCTGATTTGACGGATCCTTGGAAAAGCTGCAGACGAAGATTTGTACGACTTGATGTGGTAGTTACAGCAGCTTTATTCCGAATGTTTCCCCCATTGGAAAGCCGCAACATTGGTCTTAGATTTTGACTATCGACATTTTACTCTACTCGGAGCCATTATTGTCCACTACCGTCTTTCTTCTCCTGAATACCAAGTAGGTCTGCTAACTCTGACTCACAACTAATTGATGTGTGCATTTTTAATCTATCTCGTTACGTCATTTTGTTTCCACCAAGTTAAAAGTTTTGTTTGTGCTGGTTATGAAGACTAAGATTTCTTTCTATTTAAATATTTTGATTTTGTCCGTAATATTTATTTCCTTATGAAAACATTCTTTCCGACATTCTATTTTTACAAATATTAAAAACGATCATAATAATCGTCGACCAGCACATCTTTCGGCGTTGCCCGGTCAATACCTAACACTATTTCCCTGACTGTGCCAACATGCAGACATTTAACTAGTAAACAATTTTTCCCTTAGGATGCCCATTATATACTTGGCTCCTAATCCTTTAGGTTTCACTAAAAGTAAAAACGTGCTATTTAAAGTTGGCAGCATGACAGACCGACGAAAATGTTATTAAAAACTTTAGCGACATATAGACAGGCGAAAATTCTACTTCAAACTGAAAAATTCCATTTAAAACATAACCAAAAATTCTATTTTAAAAGGTAATTGTCCCAGATAAGAGGAAGTTCTATTTAAAACTAAAGCATGACAGACCAGTAAAAATTCTAAATCTCTATAATTATAAAACTCAAATGACCTTGTAACGGGTGTTGTAACCCAACATCCGGTTTACGACTTCCGGATGTGCATGCGTACATAAACAAATAATCAACGCGATTATAAAACGTATTGTTTTACTGTGTACGTTTTCAGCATCCCATTTTTTTCGCGTTTAAATTATCCAAATAAACAATTGTTAATACTTTTTACATTTTTTTACATCGTGTATTTCCGTATTACGTTTAAGTTATATTAACGCATTTTTTTTTACAAATAAATCTACTTTAATCCGTTGACAACCAGAAGATCATTTTACAACGGCGATTTACCCACCACCTTACTTTTTAAAAATTTATTCTCCATTTTTTTAATACACCTTTATTTAAAAAATCATACATTTTCTTCTACACTACCAACATAAATAAATAACCCCGAAAATATGTTTTGTTAATTTACGTTACAAATAATCAACGCGCCAAAAAAACGTATCCTTTTACTATGCACGTTTTCAGCGTCCCAATTCTTTTGGGTTTTTTTTTCGCGTTTAAATTAAAAAATATATCAAAATTGGATTTTAACTTTAAGTATTACGGTATCTGTCCAGTGCACATTTCCCTATCAGTATGGCAAACTACTTATGATTCAATGCTGTAAGTTTTTTTATTTCAAAAATAAACAATTATAAACAGAACGGCTCATAGAAATCTATATTCTTTGTTCATTTTAATATACTTTCATAGAAATGTTTATGTTATATCACAAAAAACTATTTTCTTTATGTCACAAGTGTCATGCCCATACATTAATTCCATAGTTAATATAGCATACTGGCCCAACGGGTCACGGGTAGTCTAGTATATAAATAAAAGTATAGCAGTTCAAAGAAAATGATATTTAAATTTTTTTTTTACTTAGGAGTCACTGCTTATAAATGCTCAAAGGTCACTCGATGATAAGAGTTAATGTAGTGATCGTTAATGTAAATTATATAAAATTTGATTATTCATGGACGGCTCAACAAGAATTTGTTTACATTGGATTTGAAAGCTATCATGTTGTATTTAATCGGGAAGTAGGCCAGCGGAACAGTGGTCTACAGGCTGACGGAAGGGGAAGGGGAAGGAAGCTTTGTTCATAGAATCTACTTTTAGTTTCAGGCACTCATAGAGAGTGGAGAAAATCGCATATAGTTGTTGTTGCTAGAGTGTTTTTGTGAAAGTTTGGCAAAGCGTGGCCATAGATTGGAGTTCCGTCAAGCACTTGCCATAAAAATAACGATTTAGCGTAATAAAACTAAGGAAAATGCTATTTAAAACTTAAGTATGAGAGACCAACCAAAAAATGTTATTTAAAACTTAAGTATGAGAGACCAACCAAAATTCAAAAGTTCAATAGCTCAAAGAAAATACTATTTTAAACGAGCATAAAAACGGAAAATGATATTTCAAACTTAAGCGTAACAGATGTTTTATAATACAATTTAAAACTTAAACCTGACAGACCAACGTAAATGGAATTTAGAATGCAACAGAAATTCTATCCCAAAATTAAGTGTGACAGACGAAAAAAAATACTATTTTAAATATAAAAATGAAAAATAATTGAAAATGCTATTTTAAACTGAAATGTGATAGATCAATAAAAATGTTATTTCGAATGTAAACTTTAACAGGTGAAATACCGGAAGTCATTTTTAGAAATATTTGTACACATTAAAAAAAAAATAAGATGTGTACATTTAATTTGCGCGTTTATCGATAAAAATTCTATTTTAAAGTGAAACGTGACAGAGCGACCACAGAAAGCCTCCCTGGGAGATGCTTGGATGCGCATCTAAAACCGCCTGTCGTGATAAAAGTAATTCGTAATCTTGCCAGAATTGAGTGCTCATCTTGCGTGAGTGAAACATCTAAGAGTTTGCGGTTGTTGTCTCTACCGGAAGCGCCTTTCATTCTGAATCCTTTTATGTCCACCGCCACAACGACACACGCAGGTCTTCACTCGCGAGCGGAACATCAACAGGCAGCGGGGAAGGGTAGCGCGTCAACCGAGCTGAAGTCGCTATCATTAGTTATGCCAGAGCAAGAATTTAAGGGTAAATTAAGTCTTCAATATACCAACGAAGCGGTTTCGTTCTTTCTTTTTAATTTTTCTTTAACAGAATAAAAATGTCACTCTGTTGAAAATAGTTCAAAAACGAGAAAAGGCTACGGTCAATTTCCCGTGCTCATACGTGCGTACTACTATTCATGCTGAGGGGTTTATATATATATATATACATATATATATTTGTTTTAGCTTGTTTGCGGCGCAGGTGAAGCGCTCTTTAGCCTTGATGAACAATCATTTAGAGATTGTGTATTGATGAAAGTACTAGTGTTCATAACCTCAGTGGGTTAACGTAAACAACCTATAAATATTTGCCTCGATTAAGGGAATTTTTTCAAATAAAATTTGTCTAAATTCAGATTATATAATTTAAATAACGATCTGGTAAGTGATAAGTTCGTCTTGTAATCTATTTCTAAAAGCCGTCTAACGCATGATAGCGTATAAAACGGAAACATGATGATGAAGAAAGTGCATCAGGATTGTCTAGTCTGCATGAAGTCTCTTCGTTGGTTCATTAAGCTGCATGGATGATGCACTATATATATATATATATATATATATATATATATATATATATATATATATATATATATATATATATATATCCGGTCGCTTGATCACTTAGAAACGTAAAGCTTGTATTTGGCTTTGTAACTGTTAAATTACTCTTAATTCTCGTGGCGGTTGACGGTGGCCTAGGGGGTAACGTTCCTTGTTGCCGCAGTCAAAGGTAGCTTTGTGGCATAGTTCGAATCCTTCGACCAGTGGCAACTGTCATTTCCCAAACTGATGATTGCGAAAGCATGGAATACTAGTGGTTGTAGGTATAAAAAAATTTTTTTCTAATTTATAATAATTTCGCCTTTTTAAGAAGTAATTTCTTAAAGGCTAAGCATTGTCTGGGAAATAAAAGTTTGTCAGCGAACCTTGGGCGAGATCGCGATTTCCGCTCACTCGGTCACTTTGGATCGTCTTAATAACTTATGCATGCAGTTGGCTTATAAATGTCAAATTTCCCTTAAATTTTGTGTCTGTTAACAGTGGCTAATGGGTAAAGTTCCTTGCTTATGCAATCAAAGATGACATTGTGACGGGTTCGTATCCTTCGATTTGCGACCATCGTCACTTCCTGCACTAATGATTGTAAAAACATGAAACACTAGTGTCTGCAAGTATAAAATTAGTTTATAACACACACACAAACATACACACACACACACACACACATATATATATATATATATATATATATATATATATATATATATATAATAAATGAACTTTAAAATATTATCTTTAATAAAACAAACGTATCAAGATAGTTAAAGTTTTAATCGGTTAAGGGCAACAATTAATAAATCAAATGAAAAAGATGAGGAATAAAAGTTACATAGAACTTTATTACATCATCAGATCAATAAGGACGAAAGCACTTTTAGATATGCCTGCACATCTGAGTTATTCAGATCGATTATCAACATATGATATTCTCTTGAGGATTATTTTACATAAAGACTTTGCATAAGAGTTCACTCTCGAGGCGTTTTATATTGTACTACTATCATCTTACTCGAATTGCCATTTCAAGAACTTAAGTTATATTACTTATAAACTTTGGACCTTTTTCATTTTGCCTCTACTTAAACTCTCTTTTTACTTTATTTTTTATTTTATGTTATTTTATATATATATATATATATATATATATATATATATATATATTAGTGTTGGGATGATTAATAATTGACATAATAATTACTATAATATATATATTATTATAATATATATATATATATATATATATATATATATATATAATAGTGGTAGTGGGAGAGTATAAACAGGAAACGAAGAACAACACATAAAAAGGAGTGAAATAGAATATATATATATATATATGTATATATATATATATATAAAGTTAAATTGTCTGTCTGTGTATGTACATTTCCCTACCAAATTACTCTGTCAAATTCCAGTCTACAGACTCGAGATTTGACACACACACACACACACACACACGCACATATATATATTCTATTTCATTCCTTTTTATGTGTTGTTCTTCGTTTCCTGTTTATACTCTCCCACTACCACAATGTTTTCTCAAACATCTAAGACTTATGAGGGCATTAAATCAAACAACATTCTTTTTTCTACATAGTCCTCACTATTCTCAATGCACTTTTGCTAGCCTCTTTTGATGCCTCGGTTGTAAAAATTCGGAAAGAACTTTGTCACTCACATCTCTGTCGCCACTGTAAATTGACAAACCCATCATCTGAGTATGTTGACATCGTCTCCATAAACGTTCCACAGGCGCTGGTGGATGTTTATCGGTTCAATTTTTTCTGCATTTATGAATTGAATGAGCCTCACTGCTTCTCACGCACGTCCATGACGTCATACTGTCACTATATACAACAGAGAGGTGACACTTTTAAGTTATGAATGCATAAAGACAGTATTATACCTATGTAATTTACAATCTTCTTTGATCAATTCAAGCGGAAGAAAATATAGGGGGCATTAATTTTGTAACATCCGTCGTATATGTATATATATATATATATATATATATATATATATATATATATATATATATATATATAAATGACTAAGTATCATTATATGTTGACTGTAACCTTCAAAATTAAACATAAAATGTCTCAAAACTCTTCTGTTTGTGGAAATTTCCGCTATTCTAACACGGCTATTTGGGGGGGGGGGGTCATTCATCGCACTGACAGTAAGAGTAGAACGCCAAACTCATATCCATAATAGAACAACAGTAGCTTCCCAATATGAGGATCATATGTATGCGATCGACAGCATTCAGTTAACTAATATTCATATTGCTTTGCAAAAGGGCATTTTATTAATCAGTTATTTTTATTATTTTGTAATCTAATGATTGTTTTTCATTTTAATATAACAGTTTTATTTACTCATATTTTTATATCGTGAATAGAAAGTTATCATTTTTTGTGTAAAAATCTTTTTGATCATGTTTTGTTCAAATTACTTCCGGCGGTTTGTGGTGCTCGGTTTCTTCAATTTTTTAAGCGACACTAAAACATGAGTTCTGCTTGTTAGTCTTTATTTACTTGCTTTCTCACAATTAAACACAATGAGAGTTTTTAATTTATTTAAAAAGTCAGTTCTTAAAATGTTGAAGTACGATAACATAACAGATACTACAACTTGCTCCGACTAAAAGACTAAGGAGTTTAACTAGTTAGTAATATTATAAATCCATCCTAAAACGACTATTCTGGCTAATACGTTATCAGAATACACTGTTTGGAGTGCGATGTGTATGAAAATTCACTTTTATTCAACACAAAAACACACGTAGAAAAAGATTAGAAAAACAGATGATGAGAACGAGTAAAAGAGCTAAAAGCTATTTTAAAGTGAAAAAAATCTCTAAAATTGCTCAGCATGTGTCTTTTAAATGATGAACGTGATGAACAGTCAGATAATCTTATCGGATTAGCGTGTATATTCGGACCAACTTTCGGCAAAAAATTATTTGTGGATTTCTTTAGTGCCCTCAGTAGATACCTCTTCGTAGTTTACGTAGAATTTTTAAAGTTTATTTATATACAGCCATGCATCCCTTCTCTCTGAAAGCAGAAAAAATTCTTATTAAGTTCTATATATATATATATATATATATATATATATATATATATATATATATATATATGTCCCAATAAAATGTATACACTCTTTAAATTATCTCAACTTGCTACATGAATACGCTATACAACGTTTCTAAAGTGATGTTTAGGAATACAGAATAGCACTTGCAGCAGGATTAAGAACTTCCCCACTATTATCATACGTAAGAGCACATCTTGGTAGTCACCTGCGAAAGATATGTAGGATGAAGAGGAAGTATCGAGTACTGTCCAAGCTCACCGGATTTGACCCCCACCTCCCAATGAATTTTTGTCTTTTGGGGAAGCGGGTGGATGGGGGCATATTAAACACGAGTTCACACCACAAAAAGAGCTACAATGAATGACTTGAAAACAACCATTGAAAGAAGATGTGTCAAAATACCAAATGAACTGATTAGGAACGTTTTCGATTCAATCAGTGGGCGTTGTCAACTGTTGATCAACCACAATGGCCAATAATTTGAGCACTTTCGATAATTAGCTGGTGTCTATATTTGTTCACAGTACTTTGATGTATGAAACTTTTCTTTCTTATAATAAACTAGTGCTTTTATGGTCATTTAAAGAGTGTATACATTTTATTGGGGACTCACACACACACACACACACACATACATATATATATATATATATATATATATATATATATATATATATATATATATATATATATACACTATGACGGGGAAGGATTGTAACTTTAAGTAGCATCTTGTACACCAATGTCAAGTTACGCTGACCGCATGAAAGGAATTGTTTTTTTTTTTTTGTTTTGTTTTTTACACAGTGATCACCACTTATCAAGGCCCGGAAGCCACTCAGGGATAAGGGTTATTGCAAGTATATCACGTTAGTGAGGAGATTTTATGAAGTGTTTAATTAGGGGGGGGGCGGTTCATTAGGAATTTGTTAACATTAGACTTGAAGACATCCAAGTTGTAGTCCGGAGGGAAGCAGGCAGACGGAACAGAGTTCCACAGGCGTGCAGTTCTAAGAAAGAAGCTTTGCTCATGAAATCCGCGTTTTGATTTAGGCACAGATATAGAGTGGGGGAAATTTTTCACAGTGGATTCAGCTAGACGGGTGTTTTTCGTGAAAGTTTGGCGAGGGGGGACCAGGGATTGGAGTTCAGACGAGCACCTGCCATGAAAATAACGATAAAACAAGGATAGGCTCGCAACGTCTCTTCTGTGGGAGAGGGGTTGCAGGGTAGAGAAAAGGGCATCCCCCATTAAATCACGAAGTCTATTTTGTACTCTGTCAAGGCATGATAGGCTGTTTTTGGCAGCTCCTGCCCAGATATGGCAACAGTATTCCATCCTTGGCCGTACTTGGCTTTTATATAGATAGAGAATTGCATCAGTAGTGAGATATCTTCTGGAGCGGTAGAAGGATCCCACCATCTTTCCTGCGACCTTGGCAACAGACTTGATGTACGTGTTCCATTTCAGATCAGGAGTAAAGGTCAAACCCAGAAGCTTGTCAAAACACGGGGCCTCACCCAGACGAGGGCCATCCATCACAATTGATGCCAGATGGGGATCAGAGCGTTGATGATGTAAGGATAGGAGTTTGGTTTTAGATGCATTAAAGGTAACTAGCCACATCTTCCCCCACTGAACCACGCGCTCGAGATCAGAGGAGAGAGAATCCGAGAGAACTTCGTCATTTACAGCCTTTGATGTGTTGCCGTAGATGGTCGTGTCATCAGCATAGATGTCAACGAATGATTTAAGTATGTGTTTAGGGAGGTCATTGATGTAGATCAGGAAGAGAGTTGGGCCGAGGATTGACCCCTGAGGGACTCCAGCATTTATATTGCAGGCCTCCGATTTTTGTCCATCTACCACTACTCTTATGAGCCTATCGGAGAGAAATGATTTAATGATTGATTCGTTGATTTAGTGGCCTCCATCAATTCATGGTTTTGACATTTTGTAATTCTAGTTTTCTATTCTTACTTAATGTTTTCCGCCTACCTATGGTCACAGTTTAATCAAAGTCGAGGAGGGCAAAATAATCATGATTTCTTTCCTGATAAACCACATTGCAAATCGGTGGTGCAACTTCTGAATAGAGAAATGTACTTGACAATTGAACAAATGTTCGATTTTCTCTCTTTCCTAGTTGAAATGTGTTCCTACCTTCTGACATTTGTTTATTTTATTTCACGGAAATCACTCCAGACAAGGTATGAAGCTATTTGATGAAAAGAGCTTAGAGGAACGAAGATGCCTACTGACCATAATATTGAAAAGACTGTGACCATAGGTAGGCGGAAAACATTAAGTAAGAATAGAAAACTAGAATTACAAAATGTCAAAACCATGAATTGATGGAGGCCACTAAATCAACGAATCAAACGAGCTGGAATAAAAGAAGCAAGGAATAGATCAAATCTTGCTTTCATGTCCAAAGCCTGTACAAAATATCACCCATATTTAAAACGTACAATGTGTGAGGGTGCAGTAGTGATAGAGGGAGGGTACACCTCACTCGGTAGCTTAGTCTCTATTTACTTGCTAACACGCGGATTGATAACAGCAATCGTTGAGATGACATTTCCAGATATTCTATAGCTAGCATACTTTTGAGAAACCCTATTAATGGCCTTTTATACGTCAGAGCTATCGATAATAGATGCACTGTTTGCTGATATTATAGTTAACATATCAGATGTTGATCTTGTAGGACAAAATCCATATTGCTTATTAAGGAGTAGACTGTTTCTGCTAAGGTCACTGACAACTTCTTTATTTATCACAGATTCAAACAACTTACTGATGAGGCATAGGATACTATACTGGGATGCAGGAGACTGATTAGTATTTCTGAAGAAATGTTCCAAGGTAACGAAAAGAATTTCTACTTTAAACAACGATTGAACAGTTTTATAATAACAGGAACTATTAACAGTTACGGTTGTAAGTTTATAAAGATTATGATTCAAATGTTGTTAGAGCCAGTTGAAAAGTTCTTGATACGTTTGGCCACATCCTGGATGCTCAGGGTGTTTTACATAGGTTTATGTTCTCTCTCAACTCAAACCTTTCATACAATTTTACTCCCCACCATCTTCTTCTTCTTCTTCTTCTTCTTCTTCTTCTTATTATTATTATTATTATTATTATTATTATTATTATTATTATTATTATTCACTAGGAATTCTCACACAAACCATCGGCAGCGATCGCTCACTGACAATAACCTACGGTATTTCCTGGAGTCTGAGTGACAACAAGTTTTCCAAGATTTTTATGCTCTCTACTTCTTTCGGGAACCAGCATAGGATTCCTCACGTTATCTCAACAGCCGCTCACTATTGATTTAACGCTTGATTAAGTCATTGATATTCCTTTGCCAGAGGAGATCTGGTTCGTGCTTTCCCTCCTCGATCTTTTCAGACCCTTCACAGCTATTTTGGGCAATGCAATCTGATGTAGACACCACCATTTTGGGGAGGACAATATTTTGCAGTATCGGTTTTCTGTGTGCAATGTTTCTTCTGTTTTTTGTTTGTTTGTTTGTTTTATTCATATGGCAGTATCTAAGTTACTTGTTAGTGTTCGCAGTTTATGTTGGTTGGTTTTCACATTCAAGGATTTTTCTTGTGATTTCAGTTGCTTTCATTATTGGTACTCGGTATATATTCTCAGTCTTTCTTCTTCTTCTTCTTCTTCTTCTTCTTCTTCTTCTTCGTCGTCGTCGTCATCATCATCATCATCATCATCATCATCTAATTATTATTATTATTATTATTATTATTATTATTATTATTATTATTATATGCATGCCTACGGTTACGCGGTTATTAAAATGCGTTTCATTCGATTTCGCTGAGCCTAGTTCTTATCTTCTTGCAACGATGAAATAAAGATGAAAAGAAAGATATATAAAAAAGAAAAGAAAAGGAAATAAATTTTAAGATCTCTCGTTGAACGAAGAATTTGATCTCTCCCAGTCGTTTCCCGCTCTATTCCATTTGTATTGGAAATTCTCTGATGATGGGAAGATCGATGCAGGCATTTGTGCAAATCAATTTTATTAATTTCTATCGATTCCCATAAATGGCCGACATTTTCTCAAAGATTTGTGCTGGAACGAAGATCGGGATAACAATTACATTCTGAACTGATAACGTTCAGTGCTCTATTAATCCCAAAATCCGATGCATCATCTTTCCCTCCATCTCTTTACTTCCCCCGCATCTTTTTTCCATCAGGTTTCTGAACAATAATACACAGACAGACAGAAAGGATGGAAGAGTGCTATTTTTCTCACGCTTAGGAGAAACTGATAGATGCGTAAACTAACTGGCATAAATGAACACACACATACACACACTCACACACGCACACACACACACAAACACAAATACACACATACGTATATATAAACCCTGTGTATCGCTTTATTGCAGGTCAATTTTTTTTAATCTCTATTTCTATGAAACGAAGAGAAGTGAAATTTGATACACTGAAAGAGCATAACAAGGTGCCTTATTTCCCTGATTTTTATGGAATTTGAACAAATATTTTGGGAATTATGCCAACTTTTCTTTTTTCTGGTCATTTTAAGTGTGTATAACTTTATTACAAGTGTCTGAAAATGTATATTTTTGGTAATAAAACAATATTTTAACTTCGTATTCATATTTATATGAAATAAAGAACATATCCAATATAACAATATTAACCAAAAAACAAGAACGAATCTCACATTATTTTGTTAAAGGAAATATTTATTTATTTATTAACATAACTCTCATGCTTCAAAATCACTTTGAATAGCCTCTTGTCAACTGATTATGTCAATCGGCGGATTTGAGATGATGCTGTAGGAAACTCCTAAAATCTTCCCTCAAATTTCATCTTTCGACGAAATTGAACACCTCCTTCATAAACTTTCGTCTTAATTATCGATCACAACTGCTCAATTGGGTTTACATCTGGAGAACAAGGTTGCCATTTCATCAAATTTTCTCCACTAATGCCTAATGACAAGGTAGGATGTTTTAGCCTTAGCTGTGTAGGATGGCGCATTGCCGTGCATAAAAATCAATTGTGCGGTGACGCGCCAGTGGAAGGTCATCAAGCCACGGTGATAAATGCTCATTTAAAAATAAAATATAAGATTGGCTTGTAAGTTTGACGCCTTCTGTCACTCAAAACGGTCCAATTAGTTCATCGCAGATTATTCCAGCCCAAAACATGACACGGCCACCTCCCTGTTGGCGACGAAATTGGTGAGGAGTAAGGAATCCAAGGAGACGCCAAACTTTGGCCCGCCCATCTAGGGTTGCTCTGGCTTCATCAGTGAAAAGAACATTTTCAAAGCTTGTTTTCATGCATTTCTGAACCCAAGCCAAACGTTTTTCTTTATGAGTTTTGTTTAAAATGGGTCTTATTATGGGCTTATGCTTCTTGCAATTTCGTTTAAGACATTGCAGCGTGTCTTTCTTGGAAAGGAAGGTATTCCAACTTTGTCGAATATAACCGTATTGTTGCTGCTCGGCTGCTTGATAAGTTGACGGCAGATTTTTCTAACATCACGAGCAGAAAGTGACTTTTTTGTATTTTTGTCCTTCCTTGGTTTGATGTTTGGATTTTCAAAGAATAAAGACAATGCTTTTCGATCTCTTCCAAACTTCTTGGCTAGATCTACGAGAGATAAACCTACAAGGCCTGCAAGAACACGTTCCTTTCCACTAGCTGTCAATGTACCCTTTCTAGTCATTTTTGGAGACCCGCAGTAAAGTGATACACGCTTAAAATTACCAAAAAATAGAAAACATAGCATAATTCTCAAAATAGTTGTTCAAATTCCATTAAAATCAGGTACATAAGGCATATTGTTATGCTCTTCCAGTGCCAAATTCCACTTCTTTGAGTTTCATAGCAATTTAAAAATTTAAAAAATATTGACCTGCAATAAAGCGATACATGGGGTTTATGCATTTAGAAACATATTAATAAAAAAACAACAACAAAAATTGCCATTTTAGCCGTCTCACATTGTACCCGCGCCTTCCATTCATTGAAGCCCTACTCATTCGCATAAACAAACCGACCATCAATCAGGTTCAATATGAGGGAGAAGGCATGCTTAAGTTATTTTAACGATTTTAAACGATTTTAATCAACTTTGCAATAAAGTCATCAAACACAATTTTTAATTCATCACTTGCCTGAAGACGACTCATGGAAATCGAAAACGTTTGTGACTATGGAAAATTTCCCGCCAAATAAAAAAAAACGGATCGTAAGAGAAACAAACAGGAATCCTACCTGCTGTTCAACGAAAGATGTATAAAAAATGCTGCCTAAATATCCCCATATATATATATATATATATATATATATATATATATATATATATATATATATATATATATATATAGGAGAGAACTTGAATTTCTATCAGACAGTACTTGAGTATCTAAGGATTTCATGTACAAGGATTTATCAGATTTGTCCTGCAAATATTCAAAATAACATTGTATTAGGTTGGTGCGAAAATAATGTTGTTTTTTGACGTTCAGCTTTGTATAAAAAAACGACATTATTTTTGCAGCGTCCTAATATTTAGCGACCAAATATGATCTCTTCAGCATGATTACCTCCACACTGGTTCATACGAAGTGTGGTGGACCTTCTCAAAGTGATGTAGATGGATTCTTGGCCTATAATCCGATAAGACTAAACAACAACAAAGTTATACTATAAAATAGTTAATTGGCAAATTAGGGAGAGGGAAATCAAATTCTTACCGTTTTTTACGAACTCTATATTTCAGAGGTAAAGAATATTCGAATATCTATGTATTCCATATGGAGAGTCCAGGAAGTTGTCCCATGGTTTCTGAGAAATTAAAGTAAAATGATAGAAAAGATGTATAATTTTATTATTTCATGTGTATAATATATATATTATACATATATTCTAAGGTAATACGATATATTTATATTATATGTATTTAACATTGCTGATTTAAATCTGAACATTTCTGTTTAGCTTGTCATAAATATACGAAAATAGCTTTCGAACTGTCTTTATTTCGTGTGCCATAGAGGATTTATAATAAGTTGTAAAGAACATTTTCTAAGCAGTGAAAATCTGTCCATATCAACGAAACCATGATACGTCTTTAAAATATGTGATGCATACATTTTAAATAAATAATTATATAATTTATCCTTTTAAATAAATAATTATATAATTTATCCTTTTAAATAAATAATTTATATGTACACAAACACGCACGTATATATTTTTTCTCCATTCCAATACAATTACCGATTCCATTTACTGATACGATTGCGATTCTAAAATCTCTAATATTTAACTATAAAGTTGTTATTTCCTCCCGATTATCGTAAAAACAAATGTTAAATGTGCAAATATTTTCTCAAATGTAAAAACACACTTGTAGGAAGATGATCTATAGATTTCAGCTTTATTGGTAGTTTGATATCAATAAATTATTATTTATTTATACTACCAGCAGTTGCAGATTTTGTTTTAAATAAATTTAAATAAAAAAAGAAAATTTAAGGAATTCTTTGGGCATCGTAAAATAGACACAAAAATTTCCGGTTCCGATACGATTCTGATACCCTTAAAAGTTCCGATTTTCCAATTCCGATTAATCGTCGTAACACTAATATATATTTACTTAGACTTTATAACCTTCCTAAAATTCATAAAGAAGGTATCCCGTTTAGACCTATTTGTGTATGGCGGGGTCTGTCGAACACTCCCTAGTTCAGTAGCTATTGACTATTATAGAACGAGTTCATGCTCTATACACTAAATATTGCATTACCGATTCATTCAGGTTGCTTGAATATTTGCATAAGTTGCAACCTAGTTCTGCGAACAACTTCATGCGTTCATTTGACGTTTCTAGCCTATTTACCAATATCCCGCTACAGGAGACCTTTGGTATTTGGCCGACTCACTTTATAATAGCAATCCAACTCCCCAAACTTTCCCTAAATTATAAGAATATAAGAATTTCCCCAAGAATATATTTGTTGAACTCTTGTTGATCGGCACCGTCGGTGGAATTCAGTTTTGATAACGTTATGTACAATTAGGTTGACGGGGTTCAAATGGGAAGCACCATGGGTCCTGCATTGACAGAAATGTTTTTGAGGATTCTATGAGTCAACACTGTTTAATAATATATTGAAGCCCTCAATATATTTTAAATGAGGCGATGACACTTTGCTTGTGAGAATTAAGCAAAAATCTTCAATAATCTCAATTCTCTTCATATCGTATTATCATTCACTATGGCGAAAGAGAATGAAGGTTGCTTGCCTTTCCTATATGTCTTGATTGAACGTAGGAAGAATTCTTTTGTTACTACAGTTTATCGCAAACTGACTTTCACAAGTCTATACATGGATTAGTGCTCATTTGTACCTACCTCTAGAAAAATAGAGCTTATAAAGGCATTAGTATATAGAGACCTTAGAATTTGTACTTCGAACAAACTCGAACACGAATAGATACTCTCAAAGAAATTTTCATTCGTAATCGTTATCCTGAAAATTTGATTAATTATATTATTAATAATCAGGTAAAAATACAATTTTCCTGTAGTCCTGGGTCCATACAAGTGTTTTATCTATTTAAAACTACCTTGGATTGGAGTTGCTGGTCAGTGTTTAGGCAGACGAATTGTTAAGTCTGTAAGAAATTGTTTCCCGTCTGTTATGTTACGTTTGTTTTTTTGTTTTTTACGTTTTTTTTTTTTGTGTGTGTAAAATCTGCATTCGCTCCTGGTCACTAAGGACAGGACAGTTTTCCCTACATCGCACAAAACAATATTGTTTATGAATTCAGTTGCCAGTGCGCTACTAGTTATGTGTGTCGAACCTCCTTAAATTTCCAGACACACATCAACCAATATATAACGGAAGAAATTAGACTGGGCAAGCCACGTCGCTTTTGCCCCTCTTCTGCCTTGGAATCTGCCATTAGCCAACATCTAATTGAAAATCCATCATAGACGATTTCAGAATATTGCGCTTGGCTAACTCCCAAATTCGTTTAAAGATTTCGGAGTCGGTCTCAATTTTTTCACGCAAACCTTCTCTTTGTCGTCAGAAAGAATTTGTTAAATCATTAAACTTGCTTGGAGATATATTTTAATCGTTCTCATACTTCCTCCATCTCAATTGTACATATATTTTATGTTATTGTATATCTATATATTACATGCATTCTCGCTCGCCTTTTTTTACTCGTACATCTTCGAGTATTTGCTCTTGTGTGACAACTTAATTCGTTTGTTCTAAACTCTTATACTTCACCAACATCTGAAGAAAGACGTGCCAAGCGTTACTACTGCCATGGCATGTAAAATAAATAAAAAAAAAACTGCATTTTTCTAATTAAGATTCTGTTATGAATTGAAATATTGAATTTAATTTTAATAAATAAATATGCTTATTCATTTAATGAGATTTTACACTCGTTTGGCTTGAAACCGTTATATTTTTGACTACACACACACACACACACGCGCACGCGCACGAAAACTGGAAGTGGTGAAGGTTTAAATTAAGGCTAGGTAATCAAAAAGAGGGGATGACTTTCGAAAATATTGACGAAAAAATCGACTCTTCTTTATAGAAAAGTGCCAAGTTGAGGGTGAAGGAATTATGTCATAAGCCAAGTGTTCGATATTTGTCGTTCAAAGGATCGAGCTTCCAAATGATACCGGTCTCGTGAAAATCCGTCGCCTCTGTCGAAAGTTTTAAGCATGCATGCATACATACATACATACATACATACATACATTTAAACTGACAGGTGAGATTTATATTATAGATTAACATTTATGAAGCGTAAATGTCATTCACGTAAATGTAGAGTGATGAGATGATTTTAACATCACGATCTACGCACGTATATATATATATATATATATATATATATATATATATATATATATATATATATATATATATATATATGTATATATATATATATATATAACATTTGAAGAACACTGGGCGCAGTGTCATTATTAATTATTGAGAGCTTTTTTATATAGGTTAACCATTAAAGAAGAAAAATTAAACAGCGAAGAGAAACCAAAATACACTTCTAAAATATTTTTTCTTTTCTACTTTTTTATCCTTAGCTTTAACTCAATATTCAAAAGCATAAATTAGGTAAATGGGGTAATTAAAGTGTAGTGTACAAAAATGGGGTAATTAAAGTGTAGTGTACAAAAATGGGGTAATTAAAGTGTAGTGTACAAAAATGGGGTAATTAAAGTGTAGTGTACAAAAATGGGGTAATTAAAGTGTAGTGTACAAAAATGGGGTAATTAAAGTGTAGTGTACAAAAATGGGGTAATTAAAGTGTAGTGTACAAAAATGGGGTAATTAAAGTGTAGTGTACAAAAATGGGGTAATTAAAGTGTAGTGTACAAAAATGGGGTAATTAAAGTGTAGTGTACAAAAATGGGGTAATTAAAGTGTAGTGTACAAAAATGGGGTAATTAAAGTGTAGTGTACAAAAATGGGGTAATTAAAGTGTAGTGTACAAAAATGGGGTAATTAAAGTGTAGTGTACAAAAATGGGGTAATTAAAGTGTAGTGTACAAAAAAACTCTATCAAGACGTTATTCGGGCGACACTTTTCTTAATGAACGTCGGCAATGAAGGTGGGAGATATCGTTTAAAAACGTGGTAAAAAGACCATAAATTACCAGTGAGGGTTGGAAAAAAATTAGTATGTGGGAAAGGAGAAAAGGAAACAATCTCATCGAACTCCTATGAGTTTCAAATTATAGGTATGTTCCTTCTGTTTACACAGAGACGGTTGGTGCAAATTAATAGATACCGCCACAAGAATTTTTAAGTGAATTTTCAAGTGTGCTCTGTGTAATATAGAGAAAGTTTCATTCTTGTATCCTCAAATGCAGATCTGACACTGCAATAAATGTTCACCGATGGCCGACATTAGCCTGTACACGGCCATTTCTTGTGCCTACGTATCGAAGCGGGGAAATGATGGAAGATTCTAACCTCCAAATGCTGATTGATATGCCTCTCGTAGCCAGCTTCGCACTGATTGTTAAAACGATATCTATTATGTAAATCTCACCTGTCTTTTTAAATGTATGCATGTATGTATGTTTGCCTAAAACTTTCGATAGAAGTGACGGATTTTCACGAGATCTGTATAGTTTTGAATCCGACCCTTCGGACGACAAATATCGAAAAATTGGTAAAAACATTAATTCCTTCACCCTTAACTGGGCACTTTACTACAGGAAGGAGTTGCTTTTTTCGCGGATGTTTTCGAAAGTAATCCCCTCTTTTCGATTGACTAGCCTTAATTAATACCTTAGCTACTTCCGGTTCTGCGTTGGACGTTTTTCACGTTCTTTTCCTCCTTCGCGGTATGCCTACTAGCACTTTTTTTTTTTTGCTCAACACACACCTCCAAACACCCGGGCAACTCCGGGCACCCAGACTAATATATATATATATATATATATATATATATATATATATATATATATATATATATATATATATCAAAAGAGAAAAAGACAGATTAATAGATAGATAGAATGAAAGAACGAAGAGAGATGATTTTGTTAGTTTGCTCTCGCTTCATAACATTCACTACCTAAAATACTTGATATTTTAAACTAATAAAAATTTAATTCAAATGTTTCTTATAAACACAAGATATATCCTTTGCATTTATTCATGTAAATGAATAAATATTTATATTTTGGTAATTTTGTTGTCAACTTATTTATGTTTTAAAAAGACTGTAAAAAATGAAAAAAAGAATCAATTCGTCTGAACGACAATGTTTATGGAGGAAGGAAGCTCTATTTTAATTTACAATTTCGAAACAGCCAGAAACGCATATGTAAACACAAATGCTTAACGTTTATCCACACGATTATCAATTTTCTTTTTTAAATGAAAAAAAAAAGAAAATATTGCGTTCTTGACATGAGGGATGGAAGGGAAGGTAGAGAGAGGGAGAGAGGGGGATAAAAAGGGGAGATTAAGGAAACACTGTTCCCTTTCTCTGTGAACTGATTTTGCGATGCAAGTTTTATTTTTATTATTTCTTTTAAAAATTAATCAACAAATATTTAAAGTATAATTCTGCAATTTATTCTTTTGATTTATTATTAAAGCAATTTAATTAGTTATTTTTAATATCGACAAAACTATGTGTGTGAGGTATTTTTTAGATGTATAGGTATAAAAAGTAATAATTTATAATTATTTCGCCCCTTTTAATACTTAAACTTTGAGCACTGTCCGGAAAAAAAGACATCGGTCAGCTAGCCTTGCTGCGAAATCGCGACTTACTGCCGCTTAATCACTACAGATCGTTCAGTTAAACATGAAGTTTTATTAATGCTAAAATTTCCATTCATCCTGTGGCCGTTGGTTCCATTCTAGCAGAATCAAAGGTGGTTTGTTGCGAAGTTTGAATCCTTCAGCCAGTGGCAATAGTCATTTCCTGCACTGATGATTGTGAAAGCATAAAACACTAATGAGGAAACTTGATCTTTGGAGCTTTGAGAACTATTATATATATATATATATATATATATATATATATATATATATATATATATATATATATACATCTTCGATACGTAAAAATTAGTTTATAAACAAATTCCCCCACCCACTAACACAATTCACCGTTCTAGTATATATATATATATATATATATTTTCGACACGTAAAAATTAGTTTATAAACAAATTCCCCCACCCACTAACACAATTCACCGTTCCAGTAAAATTACGACCCACTTTAATCATTTAAAACTTATTGTTTATAAATCCAGCAGTAGCACTTTTTTTAACAATTTTCCAAAAAGGTTGAAATGCAATTTCTTCCTTTTTTTATCCTATTTTAACTTTTATTTATTTATTTATTTATTTTTTTTTGAAGAGCTGTCTTTTCTTTTTTCTATAGCGTCGAATGATTCAGGGTTGCTTGACGAATCTAATTGACTGAAACAGATAGTTGTTTGTAGCAACCATATGTAACTGTTTACCCTCGAAAAAATATGTTGCTCTTGTTATCGAACACTATCTAACAACCTCGTTGTATTCATTAGTCTTTACTTTTAAATATCTCAAGCTTGAATTTATATATATATATATTTATATTTATATATATATATATATATATATATATATATATATATATATATATATATATATATATATATATATACGAGCAAACAGTTAATAAAACATGTTAAAAACACTTTGAAATGCGTTAAAAATAAATTTATCTGAAAAAGAAACACTAGATAAGTGGATAGTCCTTAATCCGCGGAGTTTCCAAGAAATACTTTCTTTCTCATCAGAGGGTAGTAATTAGCAAAATGCGGGATCGTATTTTGCATGCAAAAGTATTTGATGAAACAACAAATAAGTCAAAGATCTTACTTGATAACAAAAAAGTGAAGCAGAGGGAATATGGTGAAGAAAAAGGTGATTACACGTGAATGGATAGTCTGGTGGAAGATAAATAATCCAGTGACGGTAAAATCCAAATAAGAAAGTTAATTGAATTTCCATTTGCACAAGTAAAATCCAAGGAAATCCCGTAATTGGAAGATTGTCCAAAATAATCCATCGGCAGAAATCCATGGAATAATTCACAAAAATGTGTGCAAGGGGAAAAAGGAAAAAATTCCAATAATATAAGTAAAAGAAAAATAGGATATGCTTTTCACTCTACTGCCGAGATATAAATATAAATAAGATAGATCAGGGAAGAAAATAGGAGGAAAAAAATGAAATGGTGATAGAATTAAATATAAAATAGAGAAACAAATGTCAAAATGACCCAGACAGGAAATGTTAAAGGCGCGAAAAATATATAGGGCAAAATAATATAGGTCAACTGAAATGTACAGGTCATCACTTAAAAAAAATGTCAGCAAGACTTGTTAGAAGACACTAAATGGAAAATAAATAAATTAATTAATAAATAAATAGAAAATAAATAATAAATAAACAATAAATAAATAAAAAATAAAAATTAAAATGTAAAATATAAAATAAAAAATAAAAATTATTTAAGGGGAGAGGATGGCCGCTATCTGCAAATTCAGGAAAAAGCAAGGAAAAAAGTAAGTAAATGCCTATAGTAAAATATAAGTAAATATACATACAAGATATGAAAGTGTGGGTAGATTGATATATTAGATAGATAGAAAAGTTTAAAGAATAAAGCAGAAAATGCAGATAAAAAACCGGCCATGCAAAGAAGAAATAAATAAATAAAGGATTATTAAATTATAAAGCATTAAGAAGTATGTAGAAAAAACGATAAAGTTAAAGAAAAAATTTTATATATCTATATAAAAGGTAAAAGTAATAACTATGTAATTTCAAAATTGCCATAATTAAATTTGAACTTATGTTTACAGAAAGAGATCACTTCATTTTTAGAATTTATTATATTGTTACTTTGAGGGGAAGTAATTATAGTTATAGCCTCGGTTGTGCAGAGGCGACATGACTAAGAGCCTGGAGTATAAGACTTAACTTTTTTATGATAGTCCATTTGATTGAGAAGGGGGTATTGTTAGAGTTAAGTTTTTTAATTAAAGTGGTTAGAGAAGTTCCTTGGTTATTATTAGAATTATGGTTGTTAAAAGAAGAAATGTGGTTTGATATTCTTTTCTTAATTAATGTTGAAGTAGCGCCGATATATGTATGTACTTTATTAAAAGCTCGAGGTCTGGTATTAATATTAATTTGCTGATTTATCTGTGTGTGTATACATATTTATAAATAATTCAAATTTTGTATGTATAGGAGACATAGAACAATAAAATTATCAAGGTTGCACTTTCAGCATTCTGTAAAGCCATATTTATTCTAATTACACAACTAACGAGATCTTGCAATTGTTCTCTATTATAAATCTCTCGGTAAAAACTCCTTAATTTACATTAGCGTTAGCAATAAGTTTATTGTGCGATTTGATGTTTTAAAAATATTTTCCAAAGATATTAACAAACAAAACAAGGGTGCGTGGCGCAACGGATATAAGTGATAAGTATAATCAGTTCTTAGTTACAATTTTCTCAATGTTGGATCCTCAGTGCAGCCGATACTAAGAGTATCATCATCAATCACTTAAGAGTTTTATCCGGTCATAGATGAGAAAACAAGAACAAGCCGCCCCTGTGGATTAAATAAAGGATTGTGTGCAAAATTTCATACCAAATTCAGAGATCGTCATAAAAATTCTTGAGTTCGATAAAACGCGCTTACAGAAAGTAGAAGATTACATCGGTCGAAACGTTGTGAATATAGTATGCGGAATGAGAACATTAGCACGTATAATCTTAATAATTTATATATAAATTCTGATCTCAAAAATTTTCAGAAACCAATAACATTTATACAAATTAAGCTGTGTAGACACCGACGCCATTAACAATTCCTTAAAGTCTCTACCTGGTCATGGCTGACGATACGAAAAAAGCTACTGGATTAAATAAACGATTACATTCGAGATTTCTGTATATTCCCGAGTTCCACATAAATATTTTCTAGTTCGTCGAGATTCACTTAATGAAAGTTACAGCGGCCGAAACGATGTAGGAATTATATCCAAGATGAAAGCAGTAGTTCGAATAACCCAAATATTATTATTTAAAAATTCTAAAAAAAAATTTAAAAACATAAAACAAATAATGTAATTATCGTTTCGCTGTGGAGCCAGAGACATACAGATTGCCTCTCCCAAGAAAGAAACCCTTGCTGTGATGGAGAAGTACTACTTGGAAGGAGCAGCCTACTTGAGATGGATGTTATTTTTTTATCTGTAAACTTTTGCCAGGCAATGCCAAGGTTAGGCATGAAAATAATTAATAGAGAAATTAATTTTTATACAATTTGTACTAGAAGACATGGCATCAGCCATAATAGGGATGGTTCATTTAATGCTTATTGAAAGGTCATCAATGAAAAAAAACAGAACCCCAAACAATCCTAGCTGTGAAGCTTAATTCCAATTCCACAGCTGGCTGCCATTTTTAATATTGCCACGTGCAAATTCGCGCCATAAACTAGTGGCGCCGACACAGGAAGTGAACCAAAGTGACGCATCACGGGAAGCCGTTTAGAATCCAATCTGAAGACGCAGTGACGACATGAATTCATTTCATTTGTTGCATAAAGAAAACAAGGTTTCAGCTCGTAATTAACGCGAGATTGAAAGAGTGTTAGCGTGCGTCCAATCAACATCTGTTCCTTTTAAATGTTGATTGGTACATATATTTAAAATAGTCAATGAAAGCGCTTGCATTTTTAGTAAATTTACCCCCAAAAAGTTATTTTATGTATAGTTTTTATTAGTGGATCACAAATTATCAAGGCTAAAAGTGCACTCGAGAATAAGGGTAGATGAGATGAAATGATTTGTAGCTAAAATATGAGGAATACTGTGACAGTACTAACATTGGTTAATGGTTGGAACTGCGTTTGGGATGCTTTAAGAAAACAATTTTTTACCTTTGCTTTGACGACAATAAAGTTGTAATAAGCAGGGCTTCATGCGAATATGTTCCATACATGGGGTAGCTCTTACAAAGAATCCTTATCTCTGATAATTCTGTCTGACCCCATGCTGCTTCTAACAGTTCGTTCGACCTTGTAAGACATTCACAGCAAAAACTCTAGGAGGTGATGATAATTAACGACACAAACTGACGACATGGAAGTTTGAATCCAGTTCATTTCGCGAAAATCGCTTTCACCTAGGATGTTAGCAACCTTAACGTGATCCCTCCAGTAAGTACCCGATGAAATAATTCTGACTAGATAATATCTGTGAAACCAATGCCAACAATAGAATCTTCGGATTCATATGATGATGATGATGATGATGATCAAAAACTCTCTTTACTATCACATTTAAAAAGAATTTTCTTTTCTTCATCCGCGTACCTAGCTTTAGGCGGCACTCCCAATGAAGTTAGTTTATTCCATTTATGGAACACAATACCACGGTACTGCTTCGTTGCAGATTATACCGTGATCTTAAACTTTTTTTCTTATGTGGATTTTCCCATGGATGACGATATACACGCAACATCGATCTTTGCTTCGAACCTGTCTCTTCATTATTATCCCTTCTATTCCAATAGTTATTCAATTTCGCCAACTTCCTGTCTTTAAGTCCTCATATTCCATGAGCGATATTTTTGACAAATGGAGGAAGAATTACTGTTTTCTGGGTCGGAATCTATCCATCTCGCATCTATCGTTGACTCGTTTTTGATCATGTATTTCGTTTTTTAGCTTGTTATATCAAGTGGCTTCATGCCTTGTTTGAAGCGATTTCCAAAAAAATGGTTTCTTTCGTTATAATATTGCGTTGTCTGTTCCTTTTCAACCTGAATTACCATCTTGTTTATTGTATCCCTTTTAAAGGATATAACAGTGTCGATGAGGATTCAAAGGTTGCAACAAAATCCGATGTCAATAAACACGTTTTGATGGGATTGCGCCCCTGCTTATTACAACACGACCGTCCTCAAATTAAATTACAATAAATACTTGTTTGTAGTCTGAAATGCTACCAAAAGCAAAATGAGTTGCTCTCCAGAGAAACACTTAAAAATTCGTTCAAACTTTGTGCGTAGTCTGTAGAGTTCCGTGAAGATAAAAGAATGAAGAAAAAGAAAAGAAAGCCTTTTTTCTGTTTATATGATTGCAATATTGTCACCTAATTGCATAAGATGCTTCCGGTTGGATATAAAAAGTGTGAGTTTTTAGAGACGGGGTGGATTTTGGATTTGGATGTCAGCGTAGCAAGTGTTCTATAGTTGAGTTTTGACGGCGGAGTGTCGAGTTTTGGAGCTGACCTTAAATAGCAGTGTCGAGTTTTGGTGTCGAATTTTGACGGCAGAATGTCGGGATTTGTAGTAGCGACTATTTGGCAGCAGTGTGTTGATGTTAAACGCTCCTCATAAATAATCCCCTCTTGTTAATTGCATTCCTCATTTCAATCCTTTCAGAATATTTTTCATCATTCAAGTGACACCCATCTACATTATTAACTATTATCCTCGAATGAGTTTTAGCTTTGATAGTTGATGACTCGTTAGTGAAAAAAAAGAAGAAAAATATAAACGTACATAACTTTCAACAGCATTTATCATTCACAACTTTAAACAAGACATTGATGTAACTTTTTTAATAAAAATACACCCAAGTGCATATATTCTAACCATGTTTAATGACAGATTAATTTAGAAATACTAAAAAAAAACGTACGATAAAGATGGCGGACGTTCTGTGGCAGAAGGAGGCAAAGACTCGTGAGACCGGTTTGTTTTGCTGTCCTGTCGAATCTGATGTTTCGTCGTCGTCAAAGTTTTTATCAGAAGAGTTGTTTACATTTATTTTTGACTCGTGCTCTCGGGAGATACTTCCAATAATAACATGAAATGCAGGCAGCTAACACGACTGTGATATATTTATTTATATATATACTTTTTGTCGTCCTTTTCTATTCCTCTTTTCCCTCTTTCTCCTTTTATCTTCCTATTTTAACTCTATTTTAGCCCCTCACTATATAATTTCTTCTTTCGTCATATATATATATATATATATATATATATATATATATATATATATATATATGTATATGTGTTTATATATATATATATATGTATATGTGTTTATATATATATATATATATACATATGTGCGTATGTGTGTATATGTGCGTTTAAATTTTGAATGTACTTACCTTAACCGTTCATCTTTTACGTTTTAACTATTCATCCATACACTCTTTCTCTGTTTCTGACTGTCTTCATGTCTCTCTCTCCCTCTCTCTTACACAGAAACACACAGACACACACAGACATACACACACACACACACACACACACACACACACATATATATATATATATATATATATATATATATATATAAATGAACAACAGTTTTCAATATTTCAAGGTTTTATTCATCTTAACAATTATATTCTCCAAAGTAAAAAAAAACTGTCGATACTGTTTACACATGTATTCCGTTTATGGAGAGTTATCAATATTCGTATGCGAACATTGTCTGTTTCTTTCCGTGGATGTGTCAGAAAAAAAAAAAAACAGAATATTTTTAAAGAGAAAAATGCATAACGATGTAATATGGAAAATTAATGGTGAAGCGAAGAAAACTTACGTCGGTTGAAAAAAAAATTGAATTGACAATTCTATTTTCTTTAATCGTGCAACTATCGATTTTTTGGATTTCAGCTTGGTTTGGCAATTCATCGCGAAGAGACTAACAGCCGAGCAGCGTTGATGAACGAATAATTTCAAGAAATGAACCTTGTCTGTGTGATTTAATACCATTAGATTATTATTTTTGGAGAATTTTGGATATAAAGTCTAATGTCTAAGTTTATAAACCAGACACAATAGACCACTTGAAAGACAACATTCGAGACGCTATTGCAGAAACACAGCCCAATTTAATGCATAGAGTTTGTAAAATTTTACCATCTAGATTACGCCATATATGTACGATCCGTGAAGCCATATGCTCGAAATTTTTAAATTATTAATGCCAAAAATTTAACTTAGGATAAACCGCATATTTGTATAAAACAATATTTATTTTTGTTTAAAGTTCGCTTTAGAAAAGAAACATTCACACACACACACACACACATACATACAAATTATTACAAACCCTCACGAAATTTCCGCATATATTTTTTCCTATATATTTTCATTTTAAAACAAAGTCAGATTGTATCAGTTCGTCGTTAGTGTACAACATGCTACTTGAAAGTTTTCATGAACAGTTGAAAATAGTCGACGATTGGTAAGTAAAATGAGAAAATGATGTAAAAACAAAATATTAACAATGCTCCCTCCCATTTTTACGAAAGAATTTCTAAATAATAATGTTACTATTTAGAATGCTCAATTCAAAATATGGGAGGGCATAGGCTTTGTTAACTCTTATGTGTTCCTTCCTTCTATGAATGCAGTTTTAATTTCATTTTAATTATAAAAATTTGGTGTGTTATTAAATTGATTGGCTTTGCTGTAAAAAAATAAAAACGAGATGCAAATAATAATAATAATAATAATAATAATAATAATAATAATAATAATAATAATAATAATAATAATAATTGTCTGATCAACAAGGTGTGCCCATTTTGCGTTATATTTACGAAGAAAACTTGTTGTTTGGTGTTTTATTGTATTTTTGCCACTAAACTTTTCAAGCTAAAAATGGAGCATCATGTTTTTCTTCTTTAGGTGTATTAGAATATAAGTTGGATTTTTTTTTAAATAACAAACGTTTTTTTTTTTACGTAATTTTATGTTTTTTACCGAGATAAATGTATAAAGATTCGTGTAAAAATAAATTTCATTCATTTTTATTCATTAGAAAAATATTTTCCCGGTACGGCACACAGAGATTTATAAAAATAGTTAATTTTGTTCAGCTCCGTTGTTGGATTTTTTTAATATAATAGACGTAGTTTTTCATATTAAGTTTATGTTTAATCGCTAGATGGAAATGTACATTTTTTTTTTTTTAGAAATTTGTTTTTATGGCGGAATGTAATTTGGCTCACTGGCGTACTTTTTAGCGAACTAAAATGGCGGATTGTAACCTGACATGGCATTCTAGTGTGCTGGCGTGCTGGCGTACCCTCCAAAATTACCCGACGATTTGTATGCAAAATAAGAAAACAGTTTAAAGAGAGAATAGTTAAAAAAAAAGACAGTCACATATGAGGAATGAGTTTATACATAATAACGTATTATTTAGAAAAGCATTCTTAACATGAGGAGGGATTTCTGTTAACTATTCTGTAGTTGTTCTGTTGTTGAAAAACTGTTCATATTTTTTCTCACATTATAATTATGTGTAATTATACACATTTCGTCGATTTGATTTTTGTTACTGTAAAAGTAAAACAAATTAGATACTACTACTACTACTACTACTAATAATAATAATAATAATAATGATAATTAAAAAAATAATAATAATAATAAGAAGAAGAAGAAGAAGAACAACAACAACAACAACAACAGGAAATATATTAATCCCTTTAGCTAAATCACTTCCCAAAAATGGGATTAAACATTTTTAAATGATTATGTGGCGAAAAGAAAAAAACCCAACACAATTATTTTACAATTTCGCGTAGAAAAACTGTTTCGTACATAAAATTAACATAAAATAATACTCATTTCCGGCCCATTTTTGCTTAATCGCTTAAAAATCGATAATTAAACAAAATACTCTTAGAACATAACATTTTCGATCGATTATTATCATTTATTTATGTGGTTCTACCGGCGTTTATTTAATTTAAAATTTTAAGCGGTTATCAGGTATCCTTCTGCCAGGGGAGCTATTTTTCAAAATTCTAACTCAAAGAGGAGACACTAAGTTTGTTTTGGACCAAAAACACACTTTAAAAGAAGTTTAAAACACAAATTAATTTACTCAGGTATGTTGAAGAGTCTTGCCTTTGGTAACATTTATTTGTTGAGTTTTTTTGTTTTTTTTCTGTTAATAAATCTGCCAATCCCATTCTTCTTTTTAGGATACGTGCATAAATTTAAATGTAGATATAATTTCCTTTTAATTAAGAAAATCTTTAGAATGTTTTCTCTTTATGTATCCCATCCAAGATTTTGATGAACTCATCGAAGATTTTCATCCATATTTTTCATTTGCGTCCAAAGAGAAGTGCCACAAAACTTTAATTGTTTCAGAAAAGGCCGATGACAGACGCCGCCAATGTTCAGTTAGCGCCAACGAAATTTTGAAATCCCGTCCAGAGCATCTGAAATTTTTTAATAGTCAAGTGATCTTCCTCAGATGGGGGAATAGAGACATTTAGCGAATCGATGCAAAAAGTTTACAAAGGGAATAGGCAAGTTATCTCTTGACAAATGATCAATAAATCAAATAAATTAATCAATGTTATGTTAAATCTGTAAATGAGATGCAGCCCTTCTCAGTCTTATGTTGTAAATGAACAACTTCTAATTAAAAAAAAACAATTTATGCTTGTTTCTTTCTTATTGTAAAAAAAAAAGATAACAGGAGGGGCGTGCAATAAGTAATGCCCCTGACCCACTTCCCATAGCAGTAGAGAAACGAAACTTGGCACAGTTATTAGTCTTTCTCTACATAGGAACCATCCAGAATTACGCATTTCTCCCATCGTTTGATACAGCTCTGGAAACCGTTTTTGTAGATCACCCCAGGTTGGTCCTCCAACCACGAAGTGACTTCAGAAATCAAGGCTGCATCATCTGGGAAACGCTTTCCTTTCAAAAACAACTTCATGGCTGGGAAGTGAAAGTCAGAGGGTGCAAGGTCAGGAGAGTAGGGAGGATGGCGTAGGTTTTCATAACCACACGTCCGTGCTTCTGATCTGGCGACATGCGAGTTGTGGACCGGAGCGTTGTCCTGCAGGGGGAGGGTACATTTGCTGATCTTGCCCCGCCTCTTGATTTTGATAGCTTCCCTTAATTTCCTGAAAAGTGAAGCATAATAGGCTCCTATAATTGTGGTACCCTTTGCCAGGAAATCTGTCATCACTACTCCGCCTTGGTCCCAGAAGTCTGTGAGCATGACCTTGCCAACGTAGGGCTGCACCCTTGCCTTCTTTGGAGGTGATGAGTCCAAGTGCTTCCACTGCATTGACTGGGCTTTGGTCTCCGGATCATAGTGATTGACCCAGGTTTCATCCTGTGTAATCAGTCTTTTGAAAAACTTTGACTCATCTTCTTGGCACATCTCCAAATTCATCCTCGAGCAATGGTGTGAGCAACCTGGGAATCCATCTGGCAGACACCTTATGCATATGCAAATGGTCATGAATGATAGTTTCCACAGACCTTGTACTAATCTTGACATCTTGGGCTATTTGACGAATAGTAATGCGCCGATCTTCCAAAATGGCAGCCTCAATTTGACGGACAGATGTTCATCAATGGCAGAAGGGGGGCGGGGCGACCAGGTCTGAGAGCTGTTTCCACAGACTTTCGGCCATATTTGAATTCACGATGCCAGCGTTTTACAAGGTCATATAGCGAGGCCTTATCACCATAAGTTTCTTTCATTTCATCAAAAGTCTCCTGGGGTGTGCGTCCTTTAAATTAAAAAACCGGATCACTGATCGACATTCAACAGGCTCCATTTCACACCTGACTTCGTTCAAACACTTGTAAAACAAAAACCACAATTAATTCAGAGCTGTAATTTGCCACATAACCCGTAGAGATATAAATCATTGCACATGCAAAATTTCAGATAGATCAGACAACTGGAAGTGGGTCAGGGGCATTACTTATTGCACGCCACTTTAATAAATCAGATTTTTCCGATCCCCGATTTCGATTAATCGTCCCAACACTAATATATATATATATATATATATATATATATATATATATATATATATATATGAAATTTGGTCCCGTAGGACAAATAACATTTTGTTTTTAGCCAGTAAAAATAGTTGTTAAGGTGCAAAATTGACAGGAGTAATTTGACTAAAAGTTTTACTTCTATGGGTGCGCAAATATACATTTATACGTTCAAGTCGTATAATTTATTAATCTTTCTATAGCTCAAACGATAACAACTAAAGCTTGATCGCTAAATGTTTTGGTTTCGATTCTTGCTTATAGCACCCTAGCCATATTTGTAACTTTTAGAATCATTATCATATATTGAGTACAATATAATATTCAATACAGAATTAGCTCTGTAATGATAAATACGAAATCTGCATAAATCAAAATATCATATTTAAGTGTATTTTACGACTGGTCCACGTCAGGGGTGCACTTCTAAATATTGGGTGAAATGATATGATCAACATGGGATTGTTTCCATAATAATAAATACGAAATCTTCATAAAATAACATATCATATTAAAGCTTATTTTATGGCCGGCAGTCTGCTAGCATATATATATATATATATATATATATATATATATATATATATATATATATATATATATATATATATATATATATATATACAGAGAGAGAAAAGGAGAAAGAGAGAGATTCAGTCACTCTGATGAATCGTAGACGACGAAACCCGTGTCAGTGGGTAATTATATTTTAAAAAATAAGATATATGCCGCTCCCCATTTGGGGGTACCAAATTGGTAAAAGGGAAAATTACTCCCAAGTCGCATTTAGGTAAAAATGCACTTTCGTATAAATAATTTAATTCATTCAAAACGTATCGCAAAAACAAAAACAAATGAAATAACATCTCTCTCTCTATCTATCTATCTCTATATATATATACATATATATATATATATATACATATTAAAGTATATATATATATATATATATATATATATATATATATATATATATATATATATATATCCCCAGATTACTCTCCTTTTCACTTTCCTCTCAGTAAATTCTATATTTATCTACTGTTCCTGTCCGTTTCTTTTGCTTCCACCCGTTCTCTCACTCAGTTTTTTTACCCTTTTTTTCACTTCTTTTGCTTTCTTTGACTCACCCCCCTTTCCTTCTGTATCACTCTTTCTCTATCTATCACTGTTTTTATTTCTTTATCTTTCCTTCCCTCCAGTTTTCTGCTTCTCTGTCTCTAATTAATAACACTTTTCTTTCTCTCTGTTAATCTGTCTCTATCTATCTATCTGTCTGTCTGTATGTATGTCTGTCTGTCTGTCTGTCTCTCTCTCTCTCTCTCTCTCTCTCTCTTTTTCTCTCTCTCTTCCTCGATCTATCTCTCTTTTTATCTTTTTCATATCTTCCACCCTCAACCTCTTGGTGAAAGTAGTGTAGGGATACTGTTTGGTTGTTCCTGACTTTATCGGAATTATAGAAGAAACGCTGAGAAAAATTCCGTGTTGACATTAGAACCACCCTAAATGTAAATACGTGCGTGACCCTACCAAGGACAACGGGTTCGACCGAGGTTCGGTTTCATATTTCTTCTGGCGACGGCAGATTTTCAAAACGTTTTTATTTTATTTTTAATATACTCATTTTATTCCTTTATTCTTATTTATTAATTCTATTTTATTTTTTGCTTAGGCCATTTTTTTATGTGTTGAAAAATAAATTGCATAAGTTGTCCCTGAAAAAAAGAGGAGAATCACATAACTTTGAAAAACTTGAATTTTCTACTTTTATATATATATATATATATATATATATATATATATATATATATATATATATATATATATATATATATATATATACTAGCAGTTCAGCCCGGCTTTACTGGGGCCTTATATACGGTTTATAACTTTATGTGCATATGTATATATTAAAAAGTGTGCATATGTACAGTAATGTCTTTCTATATAATAGGCTCCTATAACAATAGAGAAAAATAGGTATAGACCGCAGATGTCAAATTTTTTAAAATTTAACCCCAATTTTGACCCCTTAACATTTATAGTTTGGGGCTCGAATCAAATCAAAATTGTGACCCATGTCCAAGTAACCTACATCTAAAATTTTAAGTGTTCGGACCCAAAATTTGCGGAGGAGTTTGGTAGAGTCTGCAAAGGTCATTTCTGTCAACTTTTTCCTCTTGAAAGCCAACTTTTCGCCCCAAAACTCATTAATGTTAAGGTAGAGAGACTGTTGAGGCACCGATGTCCATCAGTATTAAGTCAAACGATAGCGTAATGATTAAATTCTCTGTTAAAATATTACCTATAAATTTATTTTATTATTTTCTAAATAAAACTTCAAAATTACTTTACAAATTATATTTTTGTAGAGTATTTTACCATTCTCAGCAAATATAGTGATATTTATTTTTCTGTTGAATTGCACCTGCTTCAAAATAGACTTCTCAGAGAGCGGGAGAGAGAGAAAAAGAGAGAGAGAAAGAGAGAGAGAGAAAAAGAGAGAGAGAGGGGGGTTAAATTCAAAACCATGCTATAGATTGTAATTAAAATTGGAATAAGAGTTCTAGACATAAGTTTAATCGCGATATATCCTGTGTTCAATTTTTGTAAGGGGACATAAACTGCTTTGTTCGGAAAATTTAATTTATCCAAACAGAAAGTGATGTTCTGTTTTAGAAAATCATTTTAAGAATCTAAAATTGTGGACACAAAACAACCGTCTGCAACATTCGTATAAATTTCCCTTCTCTTTTTACAAAATTGAATTATAAAATTATTTCATTCTTAATTAAAAACATTATTATAATCGGAAAATCTGTTCCCATTAGTCGCGTACTTTTCGTAGTTTATATGACGGACATACACTACACTTCAACTTCCAAAAGTGAAAAGGTTTACTTGGTAGTATCTGTCTTACCAACAAGACAGATACTACACCTCACTCTGAATTGAGTATTGTAATGTCGTAATAGCAGAATTCCGGCTTCAGACAAATAGATAATAAATCTCCAGCATTAATAGAAGTGATAGTGCAGCTTCAACTTCAGACAGATGTCAGATCTTCATCATTAATAGAAATGATTATATAGTAACGATTTTACATAGATATATACAAAATCTCCATCATTAATAGAAATGATTATATAGTAACGATTTTACATAGATATATACAAAATCTCCATCATTAATAGAAATGATTATATAGTAACGATTTTACATAGATATATACAAAATCTCCATCATTAATAGAAATGATTATATAGTTACGATTTTACATAGATATATAAAAAACCTCCATCATTAATAAAAATGATTATATAGTTACGATTTTACATAGATATATAAAAAAAACCTCCATCATTAATAGAAATGATTATATAGTTACGATTTTACATAGATATATACAAAATCTCCATCATTAATAGAAATGATAGCATAGTTTTGACTTTAGGCAGACCGATAACAAATCTTCATTAGTAATAGATAATTATTCTGTATTTATTTTCGTTCACTTTGCTTTCGCAGAGATAATTTAGGACGCTAAAAATGTACACAATATTTTGTAAGCACTTCTTTTTATTATATTGAACAGAGAGAAAGAGATAGAGATAGATAGATAGAGAGAGAGAGAGAGAGAGAGAGAAAGAAAGAGAAAGATAGTTACGAAAAATAATGAATAGAAAACAGAAAGAGAGATCTGAAGGAGATTCAACATAGCTAATTGGATTTTATAGCCCAATACGCAGATTCAACAGAAAACGAAATGACACAAAACTTTTGACATCGTTATTCAATCCGTAACAATTTTTATTTCATATTATTATATTAAATTTCAATCCTTTGTTTAAAAGCATATATTTTTCTGAAAAGTAATTATTATATTTTATTCAATACAAAGTCTTTAATTTTTACAATTATTGTTCTACGCCGAAGCTATTTGTCTTTATAATAAAAATAGCAAAAACTGAAAATTAGTTGACTATTTCTTTTAGCTTAAAATTTGTGCAATTATTGTCATCTGATCTCATTTTTGAATAAGTATTCCATTCAAAGACTCGTAATTACTATTCTGTATAATTATGCAATATGTTGTGTAAATCGAAAATATTTTAATTTTCAAAAAGTGTTTAATATTTTAGGATTAAGTGTCACAACCTAAAGTGTGTCAGAATTCTTAAAAAAGAAAAATTAAAGTAAAGAATTTTTACTTAATTCATGTAAATCAAAATATTTCAGTGGTATCGTACTTTTGTGCATTTATATACGTAGAAGGCCTCGAATATTTTTCTTTATCCGCCCTTCAAATATTGAACATTTTTATGCACATTTTTTAAAACTTAGAAGGTTTGAACATTTTTATACCAGCTTCAAATATTAAAAGGTCTTGAACATTTGTGTGCACTCTTATAAGCGTGTTCAAATGCTTAGAAAGTCTTGAATATTATATATTTTTTTATTATTCCACTTTTACCCCGAACAAGGCACAGTGTCACTTTGATGTAGAGAGCTACTATCAGCGACATGTTGCGGGATACTATGTAGGGAGTTGAGCAGCGAGATGTTTGTTTATATTACTCTGGAACTTCTGCATATCAGTACAGTTGGGAAAGCAGGAACCCGGAAGAGAGTTCCAAAAGTCTAGCAGTTATGGGGAAAAAGCTATTAGAGTAGAAGGCTTTCTTATAGCTATGTATCTCTGTTGTGTCCCTGTACATTAAATCCCTAGATATAAGAAAGAATTTTTCTGCTTGTCGGGTTAGTCAGGGGTATTTATGTCGAAGGGGTACAAGGGTTTGTAGTTTTTCGGAGCATTCACCATTAAAATACTTGTAGAACAGGCAGAGGGATGCAAAATTTCGTCGATAGGATAGTTTAGGGTCTATCAGGTTGGTAACTTTCTTTTGAACCCTGTCCAGGAGCGAGAGACTAGTAGCAGATGCACCAGCCGAAATGTGACAACAATACTCCATGGGCGAATGGTGGCCTTGTAAATATACAGGATACTTTCAGGCGTAAGTAGATTTCTAGGTAGAGATAGCCCACCCTCTTCGAAGCGATCTTAGCAATGCTCTCAATGCGAACACTCACCAAAAGATTGGAAAGAAAGCTAGACGGCACGTGTACTCAAATGCTACGAAGAGTGTTAAATATATCTTGGCAAAATCATCCAACGAAGCAACAACTTTATGGCAACCTACCTGCCATATCTACTACCATCTGGGAGCGATGTCTACGATTTGCCGGTCACTGCCACAAGAGTAAGCAAGAACTGTTGAGAAATGTATTGTTGTGGACTCCGCGGCACGAGCGCATGATCATAGGATGACCTAGATCTCGGTACATCCAGCAAATTGAACATGACGCCAACTGATCCTGAATATCTGAGGCAGCTGATGAAAGACAGGAGTGTTTGGAGAGAGAAAGGGAGAGAGAGAGAGAGAGAGAGAGAGAAAGAGAGAGACACGTTAGTCCCACTAGTATATAAAATGATTGGTTAAGAATAACAGAAAATGAAAGGCCATTCAGGACCTTTATGAAACCGAATTGAGAAACCTGACATTGCAGAAATTAATAGAAACGAATATGATGTCACATGGCTTAAAGGGATAGTGAGAGAGACAAAAAGGAACACTTCGGTTTGGAGTACGCTGCAGGTGGCTGTGTAAATTAATATAGGTTGACAAAATTTTAATAAATAATGATTTTATATTTGTTTAACTCTTACTCCCTTTTTTACTCTCACTCACTTTATATCTTCCACTCATATGTCAGTGATTTGGAACGAAGACTAAGTCGAATAAAACTCATATGTTTTCCGTCAGTCTTGTTTCGACTTAATTTAAAAAGCAGATTTGATTTCAATATGGACAGACCCTCAATCATAAAAGAGCATATGGAAGCACGTACAAGAACAACGAGCAATAAGGCACGACAAAGTTGAAAACGCCGCAAAACTGGCTTACTATAAACACTCTTAGATGGATTCTTTTTTTTCTGTACGAATGCCATGGAAGCGAGGAGAAATATTTCTTTCTTTTGGAATTATAATTAGAAAAAGAGGTAAGGGATTAATTTTTTAAATAAATTATTTGTTTCGGATTTCCTTCGGAATAAAAAACTAGAATGAAACTGATATTAGTGTTATTTAATACATGCACCTAGGAGAGCGCCCATGGATGGCCTCCTTGTAAATAGTAATATTTTTCTTCTACATTATCGATAATATTTATTTTTGTTGATTCGAATATCTTCTCACTGTCGTGTCACCCCATCGCAACATCAATGTTTGCTGTTTTCTATCCATACGTTATTTTTATGGAACAGTATTGATTTCCTATGACGTTTTATTATCTCTATATCACTATTTATTTGCTTCTGTACGAGGGCAGAGTTAAACACAATATCGTTTTTAATGTGCAAAAATCTAGCTGCTTAGCATGAAACGCTCTGCATTGGGATACAGATTAAAATTGGTTTTGTGTAGAAACATTCTTTTTCACTGACCGTAATCAGAAAAGATAAACCAGAAGAGATACTACATACTCTCTTAGCCAAAAAAACACTATCTATACATTTCTCTCTGTCGTTCTCTCTCCCTCTCCCTCGTTCTCACTCTCTATATATGTATATATTTACGATTAATATGGTGATTACATCAGCAAGTTCCTGCCAGAAGTGAAGACCGTTATTCGGAAGTTGGAATGGATCAAAAAAAAGATTCATAGACAGAAACACGTCTATTTTATTTAATTAAGTATGCTAGAGAAAAATGATACCTAAACACGCACGCGCACACACACACACTTACACTTACACACACACACACACACACACACACACACACATATATATATATATATATATATATATATATATATATATATATATATATATATATATATATGAGAAGATGGCCACACACTTTTGGAAGATACTAATTTTTAACTAAAGTTTAAATGAAACATTTTGAAAAACCTTCAGAAAATTAAACAAAAATTTAATTCCCGCTCGAAAACCGGGGCATAACACATGTAGATCTACCGAAACAAGACTACATTTCTATTCTCTTCTATGCCGACGCATTACCTCCCTCATAATATCTAAAAGAAAAAAGAAAAAAATTACGGATCAGACTTCCTACCCTGATGAGGGTATTTATTAGCGAAATATCGGCCAATAAATAAATCAGCAAATAATGATTTTTTTCATTACATTCATTCAACATTTAAAGGTTTTTCAAAATTTTTCACACACATACATATATATATATATATATATATGCCGGTAAAGAGACCTTACGTGCCCCGAGATTGAATGATGATCAAGGAATTTTTTACACATATATATTATTATTGTCATTGAAATCGGATAAATTGCCCATTTTTCAATCAAATAGATTGATTGGCTGTGGCCCTGTCGCATCCTATCGGGAGGAAGCTTCACATGCCTCGCCCTAATGACTTAGTCGACAATACATTGTAATCTACATCGAACTATAGAGAACCTACTGCTGATCTTATAAATTATTTTTATATATATAGTAACTTGAATTAAAGTTTAAAATGCAAAAGTTTAGTATCATGCTCCAATTGTGCTCTAAACAGAAACATTCATTTCGAACGCGCCCTTGTCATATCAAAGAAGATATTGTTGATTTTATATGTCGGGTCTTTCGACTTTTGTGCTAATACAATTTCTCAAATGCACTTGTGATGTTAGGCTGTGTAAGGTGTAAAGTCGGGTTAAAATTGTCCGTTCACTTTTTCATCGGATTATTTCAATTAATGATTATTTATACTTATCGAAACATTCCGATACAACGCCTATTTAAGAATATTGCCAAGCACATAATTACCTTCCTGTAACATTTCATTAAAATCGGCGCATATATATATATATGTGTGTGTGTGTGTGTGCGTGCATGTGTGTGTATATATATATATATATATATATATATATATATATATATATATATATATATATATATATATATATATATATATAAGGAACTTTGTGTGTGTGGTGTGTGAAAATTCGTTCACTATGGACTCCTAAAAATGCTGGATAAGAACATTAACTTTGCATCATGCCAGTCATGGCATAGTATATTTTCTCTCCTCTAAAATTAAAAATGGTCTCAAACCCTTTTTAATTTTTTAATTTTCTTGCCTGATGAGATCAATTATGATCGAAACGGTTTGCAATCGTAGCAAGATATGACTGTATTTACATAAAGAATAATATATATATATATATATATATATATATATATATATATATATATATATATATATATAGTACGGTATAATCACATTGACACACTGGTTCCCACAAGATCACCGAAGTTCAGCAACGTTGAACCTGGGCAGTACTAAATGGGTGACCATTTGGTACTTCCAAGTGCTCTATGCGCTCTCTGTTTATCTTGGTATTGTTTCCCGTCGTCTTGGACTTCTCCTTGCCACTGGACTCAAATAGTGCCGATTCAGGAGAGGTGAGTTGGGAGATAGTGCAACCCTTGCCTCACAGTTACATACGCAGCTCCCTCTACAGGGGGAATCCTTTGTCTTTCAAGATTGAACGGAGGCATCGAGTCATCGATATATATATATATATATATATATATATATATATATATATATATATATATATATAAAGCTGAACGTCTGTGTGTGTGTCTGGTCACGAATAGGCTCCTATATGGTTGCCTATTATAGAAAACTGATCACATATAATGATAGAAGATGTATCGAGACACAGGGCATGTTTGTATCTGGCATAATGATGATTCATTAAAATTGTTGGGTCTGCGTACGTGCCTGCTCCACAAAGTATGGAAATAAAAAATTTAAAAATTAAAAACAACGTTTTTGATATAGATTTACATAATAATACTTTGATAAGTATGTTTTGACTTAAATAGGAATGGTATAATAAAATTGTGGGGTCTACGTTCACGCCTGGCCTCCATAGAATGGAAATAGGCACAAACTTTAATAAAGACTTTTCATATCTATTTGCGTAAGTATACTTTGATAATTATGTTTCAGTTTGAAGAAATTTATTGTATTTTTGTGTATTGGAATCACTCCTAAACTAATTAACCGATCATTATGAATTTTAACTATGTGTACATGTTTATATATTTGTATGTATTGGATTCACTCCTAAACTAATAAACTGATAATTATGAATTATATTTATGTGTATATGTTTATATATTCCTATGTATTAGGTTCACTCCTAAACTAATTAACCGATCATTATGAATGATTAGTATGCGTATATAATTATATATATATATGTGTGTGTGTGTGTGTGTGTATTGGATTCACTCCTATACTAATTAACTGATTATTATAAATTTAATGTATTATATGTTTGTATATTTGTACAGATGTCAGATTGCAAAAATCACATACAATGATCAGTTATTTTTAATGTATTTATGTGTACAAGAAATTCTATCAATGTAATAAGATACTTGTGTAGTATAGTACTCATGAAAAAACAAAGAAAAACTTACCTGTGACATACATGAAAGTTATTAAAACCGAAAATCACGTTTAATATTCGAGTAGTATGATTTACATATGAGAAATAAGGTGCTTCTTCACTATAGCACTCAGATAAAAAAAACAAATTCTTACCCCTGGCGTACAGAAAATGTAACACAACAGAAAATTACATAAACGCATCGAATTCTTTCATTTTTACATTAGGAAAAATGAACTTGTACAGTATCCTATCCGAGAAATCAGGTATATATAATACCCATATGAAAAACAAAGGAAATCTTACCTTACCATAAAGTAATCCAAACCGAAAATTATAAAATATATTCAAGTAGTATGACATTTATATAAGAAATAAGGTGATTCTTAAATATAGCACTCTAATATAAAAACAAATAAACTCTCACCTCTGACATACGGAAAAATTCGCACAACAGAAAATTATGTAAAATCATCGAGTAGTTTCATGTATATATAGAAAATAAGGTACTTGTATATTATCCTACCCAAAAAATAAGGTACTTGTGTTGTATAGTACTCACATGAAAAAACAAATCGAATCCTACTTGTGACGTGCATAAAAGTCATTAAAACCGAAAATCACGTTATATAATCGAACAGCATGACTTTTAAATGAGAAATAAGGTGCTTCTTCACTATAGCAATAGATGAAAAACAAACAAATTCTTACTCTAGCTGCACAGAAAATTTAGCACAACAGAAAATTACTTAAAAGTATCGAGTTCTTTCATTTTTAAATTAGAAAATAGGTGCTTCTACAGTATCCTATCCACGAAATAAGGTACTTGTACAGTGAAGTACACATATGAAAAACAAAGAATTCTTATCTGTGATGTACATGACTTATCAAAATCGAAAATCATGTAATATATATAACTTTTATTTTAAAAAATCCGGTGCTTGTTCACTATAGCACTCTGACATAAAAACAATCAAACTCTTACCTGTGACATAGAGAAAATTTAAATAATTTAAAATATCTGTTATACATTACCCGCCCTAAGTAAGGGATTTTTTCCACATACATGCTGTAAATATCCTGTCCAATGAAGGTACAATTATTCCATACATATGTTGTGTAATACCTGTCCTGGGGTAGGTAAAATATTCTTTTGCTCAAGATGGCAAATGATACATAAACATAAAAACTTTCTCTATTCTAAGAATAACAGGTATGTTAACAATTTTTCTCATTATCTTATACGGTCCGGAGCAACGCCGGGTGGCCTTGCTAGTAATATATATATTAATTCTCGTATTCTTACGGCTGAGCACTTTTTATTGATTTCTTTGCGACATACCATGAAATACTATATATGTATATACATATATGCATATATATATATATGTGTGTGTGTGTGTGTGTGTGTGTGTGTGTGTGTGTGTGTGTGTGTGTGTGTGTGACCAATAAGAATAGATTTGATAAATTGCAATTCGTTTGTCAATTTGCAGTCAAGCAAATTGATTAGGCTTCGTGAGTGTGCTGATCAAATTATCCTCTACTATATTTACGATCAAAATAATCCCGACTACAAATACAATTCTTCAAAATGGATTTATAGTAAACATTCTTGTCGAAACTGAGATGGAATTTCTTTCCTGTCAAAACAACAAAGAAATGGTGAGATTTGTCGTTTTCTTTCTCCAGGAATGAGAATAAGCAAAGAAGCAAAGGAGTTTTTTGACAAAGAAATTATCCATCTCTTGTCTTACCCTTAGTATCAATTATGTTTCTCTGCTAAATTGTCCTTTTCGCAACCACAAACACGTGTTTTCGTGGGTCTCTTCTTATTTTAGTTCTAACTGGCCATAACGCAAAATCATTCCAGATAAACGACCGTATTAGGCGAACCATAATTACACCTTAATTCGAACGAATATGTGCAACATTTCATAGAATACAGATATACGTTTTATTTTCTAGAATTGACTTTTACTCCAAATCGAAAAAGTGAAGGAGATAGCCAATCTGTTGCTTATATTTTCTGGAAATTTGTTGGATTATTCTATTGTTCCAGAAACTAACTGACCACTGATGTAACTCCCCATCTATGTAATAATCAGATAGGTCCATAAGTGAATTACTGCTACCATATTTGGGAGGTACCGCTCGGAGTGCCGTTTCATTGATTTGACAGAGTACAAAATTTCTTACAGATGATACATTGCTAGTCTTTCTCCACTCCATCGTTATTTCTATGGAATGTATTTAACTGCGTTTCAATCTCCAATATTTAGGAAACATTTCACTCGCTACATTACCAACCCTGCAACGAACTTTCATTTATTCTTCTGTGTGGAATTGCAATGAACAGATTTCCTTTCACATAATATCCTATATGCAGTACACATTGTTACAACATTGTTTCACTTAAGGCCACAACATGGTCATCTGTAAATCTAATCCCAATAAGCACTACCATAAGCCGTTCAAGTTTTATTATTTTTATTCCGTCAAACACCGTCTGCTCGTGCAAAAATTCTGCGCATGGTTTAAACGAATCGGTCATCCACTGGATTCGAGCGTTTTTGTGAAAGCCTGTCCCCAGAAGCAGGTACTAGCAGTGACGTTCCGCAAGAGTCGGTGCTTGGACCAATCATTTTCTATTCTTCAACGACATGCCGTATGTGATTGGTGGTAATGTGTTGTTGTTTGTTGACGACCTCAAATTGGTGCTTGCAAATTGTTTTTTTTTCGTTCGCGTCTTCAGCGTGTGTGGACGTAGTCAACCGCATAGACGCTCGACCTCAACGTCGGCAAATGTTACTTACATTGCAGTTGTCAATCCATTAGAGTCGTCACTAACACTGCAGAAAACTCTCTGGCAGATGTTGAGAAGACCAGAGACCTCGAGGTGCTGATTGATTCCGCCTTCAAGCCTTTGGGTCACTGCATTCAGGCTGCAACAAGACAAGGAGTACTCGTTTCCTCATCAAACGCCCCTTCGCCAATCTCACTCCAGAGATCTTCCTTCCTGTGTACGTATTACTCGTCCGACCTGTGATGGAGTATGGCATACATCCTTCTCATAGATTGTTTTTATACTTGAATGAATTTTAATCTTAATAAGTAGTAAATCATTAGTATTTTTATTTTAAATCAATTTTTCCTTATGTCTTCTTTTTGAATGAGGTCTTCCTGGTATTTAGTTTGTCTTTTTTAATCCATTGTAGTCAAATTCAAGAAGTCGTTCGTTCGCTCTCGAAATGGTCGTTTTTCACGATGGATTTTCTTGACAGTTTGTTATACAATTAACTATTAATGAGACGATACAATAATTTCCCCGATTTCGATACAATTATCGATTCTGATTCTGATACAACATTGAAATACTTAGCTATAGAGTTGCTTTGTTTAATTTTCGTATTACCGTAAAAATCCATGTGATATGTTTATGTATTTTTGCAAGCGTAAAAATGCACTGATGGGAGTATGATCTATAAATTTTCGTTTTATTTGTAGTTTTAAGTTAATAAATATTTATTATTTGATCATTAGTATTAGAAATAAAAATAAGTTTTAACAAAACAAATTAAAAGAATCGTTTTAGGCGTTGGAAAATAGGTACAATTTTGTTCAATTCCGATATCGATTTTGATACTTTAAAAAGATCCGGGTTTTTTTTCCGATTCCCGATTCCGATTAATCGTCCCAACACTAACATTTGCTTTTGAGATATAACTACGAGTGAATCAGACAATATGGAAATACATTTCCGTATTGACATTAAATCTCATGTAATCATCTAAGTTGAACAGCGTAGAGATTTACCAGATTAAAAATTATTGACGCTAAGCCGAGAAAATCTGCTCAAATTACCCAAACATTTGCCTTCAAGACAAACTTTTTTTTTCTTAAATATTTCGAGGAGAAAAAGTAATTCGAATTTTAAAGATTTTTTTTTGTCGTTTTTATTAAATAATAATGAATTGGTTTTGCTGCAAAAAAAAAAAAAACATAAACGCAAAAAGAATTAAAAAAAAAACGAAACAATCGCAAGAAACCGGATATTTGGGAAAAGAATGCACATTCTGCGAAAAAGAAAGCCGTTTTTTTGCCCGTGTGTTGTGAGTGGTTGTTGAAAACAGTATGAGAAGAATAAAGCCACGTTTACTCAGAAAATACAGATGGAGTTAGCTATAAACAAAGGATAAATAATATGTACTAGAGTGAATATCCGTTCGAGGCCGGGTTCAGTATTAGAAGGCTAGGACGAGGATGAAAAAACAGATTTCAGGTTAAACAAAAAAGACAAGGGAAAATTACTATTTTGGATTAAAATGATAAAGCAGAAACATCCCTCAGTCAATAGGTCGGATGAAAACAATCAACGAAAAAAAACTTTGGTTGGAAATTGGCCGCAAACACTCGTTTTGTAATTAAAACACCGTCCTTTTTACAAAGGCGAGGGACTACTTACAAGAAACGAAAAGGTAAATTAAAAATTTGCAATAATTAGACAAAGGATAAAGATTGATCTAGTTATTTGACTACATAATGAAAATACAAAGTACAAATAAACAGACACTTACTTTAAAGTAATAGAAATCGAATCGCTATGGTAAAATATCCAAGTAACACAGACATGGGCGAAGCAAAATGAACTTTTACATCCAGTTTACATAACAAAAAACTTACAATGAAACTAAATCTACTTTATTTCTAAACATACAATGGGGAAAGAGGTGGCTTGTTACTTTTAATGCATCTAGAACCAAGCTTTTATCTTTACATCATCAACGCTCTAATCCCCATCTGGCATCAATTGAAATGAATGGCCTTCGTCTTGGGGAGGCCTTATGTGTTGACAAGCTTCTGGGCTTGACCTTTACTCCTGATCTGAAATGGAACACATACATTAAATCCGTTGCCAAGGCCTCTGGAAAAATGGTGGTATCCTTCTATCGATCCAATAGATATCTCACTACTGATGCAATTCTCTATCTATATAAGAGACAGGTACGTCCAAGGATGGAATACTGTTGCCACATTTGGGCAGGAGCTGCTAGAAAGGACTTATCCTCCCTTGATAGAGTTCAAAATAGACTTCGTAGCCTCGTAAAGTATGTCCTTTTCTATTCCCTGCAACCTCTTCCTCACAGAAGAAATGTTTTGGGTTTGTCTCTACTTTATCGTTATTTTCATGGCAAGTGCTTGACTATGCTCCCCCCCTTGCCAAACTTTTACAAGAAACACCCGTCTAGCAGAAAACACTATCAACAATTCCCCCCTCTTTATCTGTGCCTAAATCTAAACGTAGATTCCATGAGCAAAGCTTATCTCTTAGAACTGCACGCCTATGGAATTTTCTTGCGTTTTCCTGCTTTCCAGCTGACTACAATATGGTTGTCTTCAAGTCTAACGTAAACAAGTTTTTGATGAGCCGTTCCATATAAGTTAACAACTTTACCGAATTTCCATTATTAATGATTACTATATTGTCCAATTTCTACTGTACACTCTTTAACCCTTATCCTCGAGTGGCCTCTTAGCCTTGATAAGTGATGATGCCTATGTAAAAAAAAAAATAATTAATCAAACAAACATAATGCCAAAAGCCAACGATTAGATAAATTCACTATAACTTACGTAAATGAATTTGAATACAATGGCGGCGTTCTTGTAGTGCTACTATCGCTAATAAAAAGAATAGTAAAATTTACACACACACACACACACACACACACGCACACACACACACACACACATATATATATATATATATATATATATATATATATATATATACTAGCATTGGTACCCGGCGTTCCCCGGGTCGACATAAAGTTCCGTTTTGAACACGTCTAATATACTAAGGATTTTCAGCGTGGGTAACGTCAATACCCCCCCACACACACACACATACACAACAATTTCAAAAATAAAAGAACAGATAAAAACATGTAAACATAATCGCCCCAAAAAGAAGTACGTGATCCCTCTCCACCAGATGAGATTTTAACAATAGTAATAATCATTTATTTATGGGCGTCCGAAATGGCTACCCTTAAAAATATGCGAAGGGAATGCGGTATTATATCGGAGCACAATTACTCATTTCCTTTACCCTATCTTCCCCCTCTTTGCCGTCGATGGCAGTTCAACAGTCTACCAAAGTAAAAGATTCCTAAGGAAATATCCTTATCTCGAAAAAGTACTTCCACCGGCAATGAACAGCCGTAAAAAAAATGTTAGAATGATATTAAGTTTTCCCGAAAAAAAGAAAGTAATTTTTTTCCTGGACTCTCATCTTACAATTAACGTTTTTAGTAAACATATTTTACGTATTTTCTATAATATATATATATATATATATATATATATATATATATATATATATATATGTAAAAATATCTGTGCCCCCCTAAAAAATCTGACTGTACAAAAAGCCTTAAAAAACTTGTACTTATACCTAAGAATTTACGGTTAAAAAAGTAAAACTATTATCTTTTCTTGAAGGAAAAACAAACTTTTTCTTGATAAATATTTTGCAAAAAAAAAAAAAAAAAAAAAATTCAAAACAAGATATATAAAATAAAATATCTAAAAATATTTTCAGTCCTTTATAGGTAGGTTTTTGTTATATTTGAATATTCAAATTTGTATTTTTCCGGTTTGTTTGTTTTTAAATCGTCTGTTATAACGCTCGGCTTAAACCGATGATTGCCGGTCTCGACCTAGAATGCGGGTCAACTTATGCCAGAATATCGGATATTTAAAAATAAAGCAAAACATCTTTCTGTCTACACGAAATTATTTTTCCACGCAAGAAACGTCTTGCGATTACCAAATTAATTTATTTGAGAAGATTTTTTTTATCATTCGAACTTCGGAACATAAAAAAAAACTAATCATGTGGAATAATCTAAATGTAATCGTTTCATAAAAAGTCATTCCAAATGAATTGAATTAAATATAATATCAATATAATTGTTATTTAGAGTTGATGACATTACAATCTTAAATAGAATAATTAAAACAACTCTTTCGCTAGAACCTTAAACTAAGATACAAACTAACGTACAGCTATTTAGTACAATCGATTTTCCTTAATATAATAAACAAATGAGGTGACCGCTTAATCGTATATTTTTAAAAGAACCATACTACATATAGTAATAAATGAAATATTAAACTAACGGACCTTTTGTATATTTATATATCAAATTGTGAACAAACAAACACACACATAAACAAACAGACAGGAATACGAATGTATATATGTATATATATATATATATATATATATATATATATATATATATATATATATACTAGCTGGGGTACCCGGCGTTGCTCGGTTGTTTGGATGTATGTGTGTAAGGGGGTAAAGTAAAGAATAAGCGAAGTAATAAGCCTGTTTAAATATAAAAATAAAAATATAAACGATGTTAAACTTCTTTAAAAATTGGCAAAACCAAAACAAAACAAAAAACAGCGAAAACAAAAAGCATAAATCAGGGGAAAATGATTGACATGTTCGGAAAAACACAAACAAAAAGACACAGCGAAAAGCAAAAAAAAAAATGGCATAAATAACCCTTCGATTCGGTTAACTCCATGGTGCGTTTCACCCAGTTCATTCCAGTTTTTTAATCAACTACGTAGCAACTACAAATGAAGAAAACCCTAATCGGTGTTCCTTCATAACTGTCTCTTGTGGACGATCCCGCAACGGTGTTAATTGGTGGCGGGGGAAAGAGGAATTTATTAGAAAGAAAAGATTTTACCACTTCCATTGATCTTAACCGATTTGGGCAGTGAACTCTCAGCAGATAAAATATAGGAACCTACGATTATCGAGGAAGTGGATAGGTGATAGGCCTAAAACATACCTCACATATTATGCTACAGTTTGCGCGTATTACATCTGCATGAAATTTCTTGATTTTTAATCCTATACGGTCAAAATCAGAGGGGAAAATGAGTTTTATTCCTATTAAGGTAAAAATCAGAGGGGGGGGGAAATGCGTTCATTTTATATATATATATATTATATTTATATATGTATATATATTTATACATATATCTATATATATATATATATATATATATATATAAGTGAACGTGTGTGTGTGTGTACATTTCCCTACGCAATAACTCTGTCAATTTTCAGTCTACAGACTCGAAATTTGATATACAGGGTATTGGGATTTGGGAAAATCGATGTGATCGGTTTTTGGACAGAAATTTTGCGATTAAGGGGTCAAAGTTCAACGATTTGACATTTGAGAACTCTACATAACTCCTCCGACAATTTTGGGTCTACGCACTTGAAATTTTAGATATAGGTTCCTTGGACATGGATCTAACTTAATAACTTGATTTGAACCCAAAACAATAAATTTTAAGGAGTAATAATAGGGGTCAAAGTTAAAAGAAATTGACCTCTGCGGTCTCTTCCAAATTACTCAGACAATTTCTGGTCTAAATATTTGAAATTTTACATAAAGGGTATTCAGAGATAGGGCAAGCTTTTTCATCAGTTTGGGTCGAAAATTTTTAGTTACCAATATATAAATGTATGTATGTATGTCTGTTTGCATGTCTGCCTTAAACTTTCAATAAAGGCGACGGATTTTACCAAGATCAGTATCGTTTTAAAGTTCGACCTTTCATAGGACAAATATCGAAAAATTGGCTAAAAACATTAATATCCCCTCCCCTTCAACTAGGCACTTTTCTACAGGGAGGTCACTTTTTTCGCCCATATTTTTAAAAATTATGCGCTCCTTTAGATTGTCTAGCCTTAATTTTAAAAAATGGCGCTTCTAGTTTGGCGGTGGTCGTAACAGCATAAACGTTAGATTTTACCCCGTTCTTTTCCTCCTTTGCAGTACGTGTTCGAGCCTGCCTTCCTACTACCACTTTTTTTTTTGCTCAACATACACATCCAATCACCCGGGCAACACCGGGCTGAAATGCTAGTATATATATATATATATATATATATATATATATGGGAAAAATGTGTTCCAGCGTTGCGGGGAAAAAATTGAGAAAACCAAGAACCGCAACCACAAAATCAATTGACAGGAACTACTCTCTTCACCTGAAATGCTAAGCATTTGTCCACGATATAGAACCGTGTTGTATATAATATTGTGAGTAATACTAAACTGAAAACAATAAGACAATGCATTGTTCATTAATGAGAGTTTATTTTGCAAGTTAATATGTAGATTAGTTAAGTATTGAGAATCCATCGCATAAAGATGATTGATTATATCAAAAAGTTGTTTTCCTCCCATTTTAATCTCATTCATTTAGGAAAGTCTCCTTTCGATAAAACCAACTCATCCCGCCCAAAAAATATACCACACCAGGTATTAGTGAATGCATTTTGATTTTGTGTCCATATCTTTATTCTATAAGATTATCGGATGTAAATAATTCCGAAGCTTTAATCTCCCTGCTCATTGTTTCCCCAACTGTACCAACATGCAGGGTTTTAAATGTAACGTTAACAAGTAATTTGTCTCCCCTCTCACAGCAAAATCACATCCCTTTCACTATACAGATCTTCAAATGCAAGAAGGCATTCTATCCTAATAGCTTCTTTACTTGAACCATTTGCATTTAGAATTCCTCTCCTGCTTCTACAATTGTAGCAACATGCAGAAATTTAAATGTAATGTGAACAAGTTATTTATCATTCCTCACGGTGGGAGAATATTATACAAGGTTCAATAAGGGAAAATTTAAGAGCGAGCATTTCAGAAGAAGAGCACTGCTGTCTGCAAAAAATGCCGGATCAACTCGATCGATATTCTCAAATTAACAAAAAACAAACAAACACCTTCCTGAAGGGAGAATTCAAAGCTTCAGAGGATGGAGCTCATGACCCGAAACATATCTGAATAATGACCTATACTCAGTTCGGTTTGATGCCGAGGGAAACTCCACTACTGAGCTATCGACATGTACATTATGTGATGTAAACAGCATCTCGCTGAACAACTCATCACTTAGGATGCTCCATATAAATCTGGCACCTAATTCAGAATAACACCTTACGTCTCTATCTCAGTGCTTTGGTTAAAGTGAATAAAACGTAAAAATATGAGAGAGGTTAAGGCTTTGGGCAACAGCCTAGATGTGACAACACGGTGGTTTAGTAAAGAAAAATTGTTTTATAATTTTATTACGATAGAGGGTGCAAGATCGCTCTGCAGTGCTAAGGTTTTCCCTCGGCACCAAAATCCAAATTCTTGAGATTACTTTTTTCTTGTTAATTGAGTCTTGTGAAGTTCTAGAGGATCCACCCTTCCAAGCTTTGCCTTTTCAGTTTGAGAAATAGTTTATTGCTAAAGCGCTCTTACCGGGGAATGCCCACGGGACTTCCCAGGCTTTTTTCAGGCCATGCTGCTTTTCCACTTTCCGACCCTTGTGTCACCCTTGTGTCACATCATTGCGCCGTGAGAAGGAGATAAATATCAATCCCTAGTAGCCCTAGTATAGAGCCCGTCAGCCTGCAGACCCCTCGCCCTCCAGACCCATTCAAATAAAAATGACACATAATTCGTCTCTACTATAATACTTCTAAATAAATAAAAAATATTAATATAATATAAAAATTCGATATTAAATTTCATGAAATTTAAAATATTTGCAATGTGACAAAGATCAGTTTCTGCATGCAATAAATGATAACGAATTGTTTATGTAAATGTTAGAAATGCAACCTTCTCGCTTTCTACACTCTGGGTGCACATTGCTGAGCGACTGTCGACATAATGATTCCGCTGGGTACACAGTTAGATGTCAAGTCGTTCATCGCCAGAAACAGAAATCTCTATAAAGTTCTTTTTTACTTTCTACCACACGAGGGCAGGTTTAGACACAATGTCGGTTTTTAATGTGGGACAAAATTAACCTCCCCAAAAGGAGCACTATGTATTGGAACAAGAATTAAGCCACTTGATGTAAGGCGCTAAAAAATACTTCAAGGTAAAAAGTACCGCGAATTGACGAAGACAATTAGACTTAGAAGTTAAACGAGCTGAAACAACGGAGGCAAATAATAGATCGGACAATTCTGAACGACGCATATTATAATAGTACATACAGAAGAGACCGAGATTAACAATATCACATCTGAGAGAGAGAGAGAGAGAGAGAGAGGGTGCAAATAAGAAAAAAATGACAGAGTCCACCAAATTGCAATACGCTTAGGAATTATATCAAGAATCATCAGCACGAATTCAAAATGACGTCTGATAGTAGATTCGTAGAGACAAAGAATAACGTTAGCTGTGAGAAAGTAGTCAGAGATAGCTTACGAGAAATAGAAAAACAATCGACCTAATGGATGATGATGATGATGATGATGATGATGATGATGATGATGATGATTGCAACTCATAATCGTTTTATTATTTTCTATAGTAATTTTTTTCAAACTTGTATCCATATGGCAAAAAAACTCGAGAAAATATTTACTGTATTTATATAAAAGTGCTCAATCATATATATATATATATATATATATATATATATATATATATATATATATATATATATATATACATATATATATATACATACAGAGAGAGATAGAGAGAGCCAGCGAGAGAGAGAGAGAGAGAGAGAGTTAAAGTTTGTATCTATATGGCAAAATATTCAGAAAATATTTACTGTGTTTATATAAAAAGTGCTCGATAATGAATAGAGCCGTTGTTAGAAAGTTGTTTTTATACAAACATAATTTCGCTACACATTAGCAAAACACGTTTCATTTATAGTTATAAAAGCTAGACCTTTTGAAGCCGAAGTTCCTTCTCTTGATGCTTTCATTTTGTGGAATCATATACTCTTTGCCAAGTGTGTGTTGATTTTCACCGATGCAATGTTTGTTTCATATGATATATGGAATGTCGGAAATGTCATTTTGTGTAATAGCTGTGATGTGATGATTTCTATTTTTCTAAAAATGTTAATTAGTGTTCATCTGTAAAGTTGTTTGTGTGTAATCCAAATTTGAATCAAGTGCTTTAAATGTGAATTAGTAGATAAGGAGATAGTATGAGATTGTGTGGTTCTTGGATTTAGTGTCATTTTGTAGGTGGAAGGTTTTTTTTTACTTTCATTTAAGACGAACTCACAAACAAACAAGCAACAGCTGTATTGACAAACCACCTGCAGACATAGTGATCGGACAGGGAAGAAATTCATAACGATGCGATCAAATCGAGAAGGAAAGAGAAACTAAATAAAATACTAGAATGCTAAACTATTATTTTCTTATATTGAATTATAAGCAATTACTGTGTATCGCAAACACTCAATTTGAATGGACAGTACAGATATATAAATGATTTTAAATATACTTCTTAGCGACAACAGACGAGTCATGTTTTTGTTAATGTTCATTAATTTGGTTGATAACAACAATAACGTATTTTGAATGGGTTTCATTGCACCCATACACACATTATACCTTTTTTTTTCTTCTCTATGGCTCTTCATCTCTCTCTCTCTTTCTTTCTCTTTGTCTCACTTTCTCTTTCTGTCTCTCTCACCCTCTCTCTACCGTCTACCTCATAATGTTAATATGTAAGAAAACCGCTTCAAAACACCAGCAGCAATGGCAAGAATGAAGACCATATGGAAAGACAGGGACATTTCTCTCAGAATCGAAGTGAAGCTACTAAATGTGCTAGTCATCTCAATCACGCTTTACACATGAGAGGCATGGACACTGGATGCAAACCTACAAAGCAGTAGAAATGAGATGCCTCAGTAGACTCCTTGGCATCTCATACAATGATCATGTCACAAATAATGAAGTCGGCGGAAAGGTCACTCAACAAGTGTGTCAAGAGCTACTGACCATGGTTAAAAACAGGAAACTCAGATGGTATGGACACGTAACATGCTCAGTATGACTTGCAAAGGCAACTCTGCAAGGAACAGTCCGGTTGAAAAGAAGATAGGGCAAACAGAAGACGTGAGCCGACAACCTCCTTGATTGGACGGGAGCAAGCTTTTATGTTACTCAGGCACTCACGCAAAACCGCATCAAGTGATGCCAGCTGGTCAACCGTCCATCCACCATACAACACCCCTATGACCCTGGCAGGTTATACAACCACTAACATTAACAGCAATATAAAAAGAAAATGATTACTCATTAATCTAATGCAACGTTTTTTCTCGAACTAATAAATATTTATTAGTAACCTGCAATATCTTCTAATTAAAAATGATCTAATGTATCGTTGGGTTTTAAAGTAAAAAACATTAAAAAAAAAAAACATAAAACAGGTTGACTGATTGGCGATTTTGTTAAGAGAGTAGAGATTTCTGATAGATTCATTGCGGTTTATTTTTAAAAGAGTTTTATGGAAACGATTGATTATTGTCTGTCCTCTGCACTTTATGGTTATGATGCATCCTGTCTATACACTATTTGATTAAAAAAGTATTCTTAAAATGCACTGAAAATATTTTCCATGAATAAAATGTTATCAGGGACTAATTAATATTAAAGTATTATTTCATTTACTTCAAGATAGGCAAATCGAAACCGAGAGGACATTTTGAAAAAAAAAATGATAGTTTTTCTAGCAATAACATAGACATAACATGTTTTGATACGTTTTATGTTTGTTATTTTTATATCGTTTTTGTCATTTATTAGTTATCTCCTCTCTTTTACTTTTAACTGTTAATCCGAACAAATTCACATAAAAGTAATATTAGTTTCAACTGGACTTAATCTAAGTTTTTCAATTGCTTTTAATTTTGATTATAAAGTTAGCAGGCGTCTTTTTTTACTCTAGCGGTTTGACTTCCGGTCCTATGTTGACAAATCTATATGTACTTGAATTAAGAGTGATAAAGCATTAGCATGACCAAGCGTATTATAATCGAATGAGGCAATTCTTATTTTGTCATCAATCCAGAGTACCAGTTTGTGAACATCCACATTGAACTGATATTGTCTGACATCTAGTTTTCACAGAAAGACAGTAAATACTGTCTGCTTAAGAAAAATAGATAGATAGATTGATGGATCGATAGATAAATAGACAGATAGTAACAGGTCGAGATATATATAGATATTTATAAGAATATGTAATGTGCATCCAGGAGACAAGCGCCCACGTGTTTGTGTGTCGTGTGGGTGCGTAAGAGAGACGGACGAAAAGGAAAGACTTACCTCGGGGCCGGCTCGGCGTCACCGACCGAAAATAGAGAAAGTAAGATCAAGATGGCGGCTGCCGTCTTTTGTAAAGGATGATATCTCGCAAAGTCACATGAATTCTCGCAATATGCAAATGTAGCCGGCCTGCAACGGCCATAAAAGCGGGATGATTGACTTGGTCGGGAATCGTGTTGCTGTTGCTTCTCGTGCCGTGTGGGTGTGAGCATATCTTACCGTTGTTGGGACCGTTCTGAGTAACCGATTGTTGAGTCCGTTCTGAGTAACCGTTCGCGTCCGTCTAGGTAGCTTGCTAGTTGGATTCTGTGCAAAACCGGTGTTTACTGGTTATTGAATTGCTTTACGTTGCTGCAACATTATACATCTACAGAGGGCGCAGTACTTTTAAAGGATTTTCCTTATACATCTACAGAGGGCGCAGTAATTTTAAAGGACTTTCCTTACACATTTTCTACAAGCTATTTCGGCTATTTGCCCTCTAGGACTATAACCGAGTCGAAATTCGACTTAAAGCTCATACCCGAGTTTGACGGGTCCACGTCCATTATCGACTGGGTTGAAAGGGTCGAGCTAACGCGCGACCTTTGTGAGGTAAAAAGGGTACACACTGTGATTCCCCTGAGATTGGCTGGGGGTGCCTTGAGTGTGTATCAGCAACTCAGTGCTACCGAAAAGGGAGATGTCACCGCAATTAAAGCTGCGCTGTACAAGGCATTCGCCATGGATCCTTGTATGGCCTATGAAAAATTTGCTTCTCGAAAACTTCTACCGGAGGAAAGCATGGTCGTTTTCTTCGCGGAGTTAAAGAAACTCGCAGTCCTATTCGGTGGAGGGGTGTCAGAGCGGACGCTCGCGTACGCGTTTGTGGCGGGCCTTCCCACTCGGATGAAGCAGCTATTGAGAGCCTCAACCAGCGTTTCAACAACGCCCATGGAACACTTGATGGAACGTGCTCGAGCCATCATCAAAGATGAGGAGGACCTGGAGAACCAGTTGTGATGGCGACACAGACAGGCCAGATTGGCGCTCGGGAGATTCTGAATCAGAACCCTGCAAGCAATGGGAAATGTTTTTGACTGCGGCCGACGCGGACATTTTGCAAGGAATTGCACCAACAGGGGGCGTGTGCGCTGTTTTAATTGTGGCGGTTTGGGGCATCTAGCCCAAAACTGTGCGGGAAACGTATCAGGGGAGAGGACGTCAGCGCCACCCTGCTCACCGAGCAAAATTTGAACATGGCGCAACCAGTGATGACCGTCTACGTAAACAGGATACCCTGCTCAGCACTTCTCGACTCAGGCTGTTCGCATACTATAGTGAGCGCCAGGCTGTGTCCAAGTTGGACTAAGAGAAAGATCAAAGTCACCACGATAGGAGGCGAGACCCAGACGTGCTGTGGAGCTGAAACTGTCGAGGTCTACACGGACACCGGTGCAGCCACTAAGATCAATGTGCTCGTGACCCAAGGAAATCTTCTGGGGTTTGACCTGTTGCTCGGATACGATGCCATCAAGACGCTGGGCGGAGTCGCAATTCATCGGGATGGAAAAGTGCGATTCTTGGAGGCCCCAGTGTGTGCAGCGCTCCACATCGATCGGCCGGATTTTACAGTGGACTACGACTCTCGCAAGAAGGCCTGGATTGCATCTTGGAAGTGGACCGAGGGAAGGGCACCGACTAAACTCAAGAATGGGGTTGCAGAGTACCTTATACCCAGTGAGGCCCGAGCAGAATACGAAAGGGAACTAAAGGCGTGGATCCAAGATGGCTGGTTAATCCCCTACCCTGAGGATAAGCTTGGGCCTCCGAAGGGTCTAATACCCTTGATGGCAGTAGTCCAGCATAACACGTCGAAAGTACGGCCGGTGCTGGACTATAGGGAGCTTAACAAGCATATTGAAGCCTACACTGTCGATGCTGACGTATGCGCCAGCAAGTTGAGGGAATGGCGTCAGAAAGGCACTAATGTCTCGATATTGGATTTGCGAAAAGCCTATTTACAGGTGCGAGTTGATGAGACGTTGTGGCCGTTCCAGACAGTTTGGTTCCAGGGGCAGAGGTACTACCTTACACGCCTCGGCTTTGACCTAAATGTGGCACCACAGATCATGAAGACTATTGTCAACACAGTATTGTCCCAAGAAAAGCCCATGAGGGACTCAACGTCAGCTTACATTGATGACGTATACGTCAATGAAGATGTACAGTCTGCGTCGTGTGTCAAAGAAAAGTTGGCTCAGTTTGGTCTGGAATGCAAGAATCCCAAACGTTTGAGGGAAGGAGCACGTGTATTGGGATTGGATGTTTATGAGGAAGATGGCACCCTACAATGGAGGCGTGGCAGTGTAATACGAAGCATCCCCAACATCGTTACAAGATGGACCGTTTTTTCTTGGTGTGGAAAACTTGTTGGTCACTTACCGACCTGTGGATGGCTCCGCGCAGCTGTTGGTGTAATTAAACGCAGAGCAAATTTAACAACCACGGGTTGGGATGACATATCCGATGATGTTCTACTAACTCTGATGATTAAAGAGACACTGGAGAGAGTGAACAAGAAGGACCCTGCCTGTGGGCGGTGGTGTGTTAACGGAGATAACGGAGGTGTGTGGGTTGATGCCAGTTCTTTGGAGTTGGGAGTATCGTTGGGGCAAGGAGGAAACGTGTTCGAAGATGCATGTTGGCTGCGGCCCGTAACAGATTCTCAGCATATCAACCTGGCAGAGCTGGACGCCGTTGTAAAGGGGATACATCTGGCCCTGCAGTGGCAGTCTAAGAAGTTGACCTTGTACACAGATTCTTTCTGTGTCTACCATTGGGTATCTGACACACTTTCAGGACAGACACGAATCCGTACCAAGGCAGCAAGCGAAATGTTAATATGGAGAAGGCTAGACACGCTAAAAAACCTGGTATCTTAGTATGGGCTATCACTGAGCGTCACTCTGGTGCCATCACATTGTAATCATGCTGACCAACTGACCCGAGTACCTCACAAATGGTATGAAGCCGCGAAGATGGGAATGGAGATTACTGCTCGATCTTGTGCAGTTGTAATCGACCCATGTCAAATACAAAAAATTCATGCACAGAGCGGACATCTGGGTATCAAGAGGACCCTTTATTTTGTGAGGCGCGTATACCCAGCAGTGACCAAGATGGATGTCAGACAGATCATCAGAAATTGTGAGGCTTGCCAGTCTATTGATCCTGCACCAGAGCGATGGCAGAAGGGTCGATTGGAAGTTGAGGGTGTGTGGCAGCGGCTGGCCATGGATATTACCCATTATAGTGGCAAGCCCTTTCTAACTCTCATTGATTGCGGGCCTACGAGATTTGCGGTGTGGCGGCAGATGACCAGACAGGATTCGGCAAATGTTGTTCGCCATCTATCATCCATTTTTTCTGAGCGAGGTGCGCCGGAAGAGCTCCTGACTGACAATGATGCAGCGTTTTGTAGCCAGCAAGTCCGGCAGTTGTTAGATGAGTGGGGCGTCCGACTACGGTTGCGATGTGCGCATGTGCCGTCAGGAAATGGCATTGCTGAAAGAAGCCATCACATCATCAAGAGAATTGCTGCCAGGAAGCGATGTACTATTACGGAAGCCACATATTGGTATAACATTACGCCAAGGGACCGGACGTCTCCTTCAACCGCACCTGCGAATGCTATTTACACATACCGAGTGGGAGTGAAGGGAATCAACACTACGCAGCCAGCCGACAAGGGAACATGTAACAGATATGAAGTGGGAGATCCAGTGTTGGTGCGGCCCCCAGGAAATCGGTGCACCGACAAGTTTAAGCGAGGACAAATATCTGGAGTGATTAGCCAGCAGTCTGTTTTGGTCGATGGAACCCCACGACATTTGCGAGATCTTCGCCCAGCTACCGAGGCGCGTCACACAACTACAGAAGAAAGCAGTGAAGCGTCCAGTGATGAGCTGCCGATACACGGATTCAGTGAGCCCCCTCCAGAGACTGATAGTGATACTTCGTCTGATGAGGCGGAACCAGATCCAGAGCCCGAATCTGAAACAGTGAATGTACATCTTCGCAGAAGCACACGCACTAAAAGGCCACCACCACAATGCTCCCTATGTGATCATCAGATCAGGGGGGAGAGTAATGTGCATCCAGGAGACAAGCGCCCACGTGTTTGTGTGTTGTGTAGGTGCGTAAGAGAGACGGACGAAAAGGAAAGACTTACCTCGGGGCCGGCTCGGCGTCGCCGACCGAAAATAGAGAAAGTAAGATCAAGATGGCGGCCGCCGTCTTTTGTAAAGGATGATATCTCGCAAAGTCACATGAATTCTCGCAATATGCAAATGTAGCCGGCCTGCAACGGCCATAAAAGCGGGATGATTGACTTGGTCGGGAATCGTGTTGCTGTTGCTTCTCGTTCCGTGTGGGTGTGAGCATATCTTACCGTTGTTGGGACCGTTCTGAGTAACCGATTGTTGGGTCCGTTCTGAGTAACCGTTCGCGTCCGTCTAGGTACCTTGCTAGTTGGATTCCGTGCAGAACCGGTGTTTACTGGTTATTGAATTGCTTTACGTTGCTGCAACATTATACATCTACAGAGGGCGCAGTACTTTTAAAGGATTTTCCTTATACATCTACAGAGGGCGCAGTAATTTTAAAGGACTTTCCTTACACATTTTATACAGAATATATATATATATATATATATATATATATATATATATATATATATATATATAGTCATCCACACACAATACTGTTTCGTTGTTTCACAGCTCATCAGTGCGGCTAGACAATATATATATTCTATGATAAAAAGCGCCGCAGGGATGGCCTCAAAAGTAATCTGACGGATACAGATTTTGATCCCGACACCTGGGAAGAAACTGTAGTGCAGTTGATTGTACCTATTTAAAATGTCTCCCCATGGGACAGAGTTAGACACCAGGATCGTTTTTTAACGTGGAGAAAAGGTACAAAAATAAAAATTGTCTCAGTCGTGAAGAACTGCTCCTCCACCGAAAGAGAATAAGAAATGGAAGTGCAGCATCTGAAGAGCAGATGCTACACTTTGATATTGACCAAACTGCAGTTGATTGTAGCGCTTGGTGGAAATTGGTAAAAAAAAATTGCTGTGGTTCTCTTCAGGTTAAGAGGATGGAGCATGCAAAGCTGAAAGAGCACTTAGGAGGGGAGATCTGGAATTTTTGCCAAGCAACCATGCAAATTGGATCTGTGAAACGTATGATCGTGTTCTCCTTTCAAAGGTATGGTATGTGAGACACGTGAAGTTTCACAATAGCAAACCATCGTCATTAGATGTTCCTCAGCAACCTCATAGCACACAGAAGCAAAACGTGAATATATGATAAGTACTAAACTATATAGGTACCAAGGGATCGATATATTCTGATCGGCCAATCAAAATTGGCCAGGATTTGCTGTTTGTGTGTTTGCTGGGAGAGGAGGAGGCGTTATTTTATTCTATATAATCTGCTCTACATCTTGATTGAGAAGGCACTTGGTGGTGCACAAAGACAGTGTTCCTCATCCGGATCTAATCAACCCCGTTAAGACATTGACCTTCGCGTGTCATGTCTGTCGTCGTCTCCGTAAGTTAGCTGCAAGTACTCAAACTCAAGTCAAGGTACTCAAACTCAGCTGAGGACACATGAGAGGATACTTAATACAGAACATAAATCTTGAGATGCCAATTATCTGTGAAGTTGCTGCGATCATCATTCATATATATATATATATATATATATATATATATAAAACACACACACACACACACACACACATATATATATATATATATATATATATATATATATATATATATATATATATACTAGCAAAAGTACCCGTCGTTGATTGGGTTCAAAAACAGCCTACAGAAAATGGACCCTGATTTATGAAAGTATGATAGGTTATGAAAAGGAAGGGTGGTAAAGAGATAGCTTCGAATTTGGGGGTATCAAAACCAAAGCAAAATATGATGAAAGTAAAAATAAAATAGATAAACCCCATAATTTATTATACCATACCTGTTCACACTGACACATTTATCACAATATTTCGTGGATCTATATTAAAAAAAAAAACTTGTATAAATTTTGTGACGTATTTCCCTTCTATGAAGGTCAGGCGCGATCAAACACTCCATAATTTTATTATACCATATTTTTTCAAACTGAAACATAATTATCAAAGTATACTTACGCATATAGATATGAAAAGTCTTTATCAAAGTTTGTGCCTATTTCCATTCTATGGCGGCCAGGCGCGAACGCAGACCCCACAATTTTATTATATCATCCCTATTTAAGTCAAAACATACTTATCAAAGTATTATTATGTACATCTATATCAAAAACATCTATATATATATGTACATCTATATCAAAAACACTTGTAACCGTTTTTTTTTTAAGTTTTTTATTTCCATACTTTGTGGACCAGGCGCGTAAGCAGACCCCACAATTTTAATGAATCATATTATGCCAGATCAAACATACCCATTTCTGTGTCTCGATACATCTTCTATCATTATATGTGATCAGTTTTCTATAATAGTCAACAATATAGGATACTATTCGTGACCAGATACACACACAGATGTTCAGCTTTATATTATAGAAGATATATATATATATATATATATATATATCCCAAAAATCGAAACTTTTGGGATATCGGAATTGGTATCAGAATCGGAAAAACGTGTGCTATTTTCCGAAACCATTCCTTTCACTAATTTTATTCTACTTTTAGGTATAATTTTTTTCATTTCCTTGTGCCAGGGATTCTGCAGAGGCATCATATCTTGTGGAATTATTTATTCTATATACTCTCACACGCATATTTGATACTACGGATATCGGACTATATAGAGATGATGGACTAGCTATAATAAAAGACTCCAACAAAGTCCAGGAGAATAACTTAAGAAAATCATACACAAGGAAATGAAAAAATCAGGCCTAAAAGCAGACGTATTAGCTAACATAAAAATAACAAACTTCCTGGACGTCACGTTAAATTTAGATAAAAACACATATGAACCCTACTTAAAAGATAACTCTACTCCAATATACGTAAACCCTAAGGCCAAACACCCACCATCAATTATAAAACAGATTCCTAACTCGATCATAAATAGACTCAGCAATAACTCAAGCGATGAAAATGCATTTAACAGGTCAACCAATATCTATGAAACAGCCCTAAAAAATAGTGGATACAAAAATATCGGATATCAAATATAAGTAACAAAACACCAATAACTATAATAAAATTAAAAATAGAAGAAAAAGAACTATAATTTGGTATACGGCACCATACAATCAAATGTTAAAAACAAAACTTGGCAAGAAATTTCTAGATCTTATTGAAAAACACTTTCCCGCAACCAACCCCTTACACAAAATTTTCTAATAAAAATACCTTAAAGTTATCCCACAGCTGTTGCGAAAATTTAGAGATGATAAATAAAGCACATAATAACAGAATATTAAATAAAAATAATGTAACTAACAATAAAATAAACAATAAAAAAGTAGACACCATGACAAAAATAAAACTAACACTAGCAGGAATAATAATAATAATAATAATAATAATAATAATAATAATAATAATAATAATAATAATAATAATAATAATAATAATAAACCAACTCCGGACAAAAACAACCATACTAGAAATATAAATGAAAATACTAATAACGAACAAGATAAATGCAACCGTAGACACCGCACACTTCGCCTACTTCAAAATAAATGTCTAACCAAAAGCGAAGTTTACCAGGCCACAATATTTGCGAAAGAAATCTCGAATAACACGAAATATTACGTAGGTATGACTTCCCATAGATTTCAAAACTCGATATTATGACCACAAAAGTACATTCAACAATAAAAAAAACGTATGAAAACAACGCTAGCAAATAAATACTGGGAACTCAAGGAAAGCGGGCATTCGCCGGTAGTCGAATGGAAAATAATAAGACAAGCTATCACATGTAGAGACCTAGACGACCCATGTAGATTATGCCTTCATGAAAAAGTTGCTATCCTGTACTTTAAAGAACCCCAACATCTATTAAACTGTAGAAGAGAAATAGCGAACAACTGTGTTTACAGGATAAAATTTACTCTATGATAGCGATACAAAATAATTTTAAAACTAACAAAAACAATAGAAAATTAACAAATAAATAAATTAAATAAACATGAATATACATAAACTATCATATATATATATATATATATATATATATATATATATATATATATATATATATATATAAACTAACATAAAAAACCTAACTTAGATTTAAAACAGGTCAAGAAACTAGATATCCAGGCTAAATAGAGCACACACAAAGGAACAGGTCAACCAGAGGTCAAATAGGCCTTTGTCCGGTAAGTGCATGTTCGTTGGCTGATAGGAAGGGCGCGGTGGATACTAGAAAGCTGATTGATTAACTTAGACCTCAATAGAAGGTGCGTATATAAAAACGACAGACAACCACAAAATTCGCGCATAAGCCGGAAGAGTCCTAGAGTGGATGAAACGCGGAATATTCAGTGTAGCTTAATCGCCATATATATTTTATAACTTACTATATATATATATATATATATATATATATATATATATATATATATATATATATATATATATATACAGGGTGTCCGTAAAGTTACTATACAGTCATGCTTCATTAAATAAACCTGTAAAAAAATAAATATTAACTATTAATACAAATATAATACAATAAAACAATAAGACTGTATAGTAACTTTACGGACACCCTATATATATATATATATATATATATATATATATATATATATATACATATATATATATATATATATATATATATATACAGAGAGATAGATAGAGAGATAGATAGATAGATATCATAAAAAAAGAGAGAAGACTTGAGGTTACACTTTCGACTGATTCGAAACTCTCGTTTCCCCTATTTTGTTCTTTAGTCCTAGCTCCATGGACAATATTTCTGGCAAAGGAGAAAGAATTAATGTCTTCTGGGTTACCGGTTCTTTTGAGTGAGTAGATTTTTTTCAATCCGATCATAATATGCATCATCATTAAACTGCTATCCATTTAATTAATACTTATCCTCGAGTGGTTTTAGCCTTGGTAGCTGATGGCATAACTTGATAACTGATGTAAACTAATTCATAATTAAAGATAGATCAATACATATATATAGAGAGAGAAAAAGAAAGAGAAAAAGAGATAGATGGATATCAACAGGCTTAGACTTATAAATATGCTAGCATTTCAGCCCGGCGTTGCCCTGGTGTTTGGAGGTGTATGTTGAGAAAAAAAAAGCGGTCAATTTCTTTTTTAAATTTGAACCCTATTATTCTCCCTTAACATTGTTGTTTTGGGCTCAACTCAAGTTATTAAGTAAAATCCATGCCCAAGGAACCTATATCTAAAATTTCAACTGTTTAGACCCAAACTTGACGGAGGAGTTTGGTAGAGTTCTCAAAGATCAAATCATTGAACTTTGATCCCTTAACAGCTAAATATTGTGCCAAAACGGATTACACAGATTTCCCCAAATCTCAATACCCTCTATATCAAATTTCGAGTCTGTAGACTGAAAATTGACAGAGTTATTGCGTAGGGAAATGTACACAGACGGACACACACACACATACACATACACACACACACACACACACGACACTTTCACTTTTATAGATGTACTAGCAGTTCAGCCCGGCGTTACCCGGGTGTTTGGAGGTGTATGTTGAGAGAAAAAAGTTGTAGTAGGAAGGCAGGCTCGAACCCGTACCGCAAAGGAGGAAAAGAACGGGGAAAAAAACTTATGTCTTTTTTTGATTTTTGCTGTTACGACCACCGCCAAACCGGAGTGACGTAGGTTTAAATTAAGGCTAGACAATCGAAAGGTGAGTGTGACTTTCGAAAATATCGGCGAAAAAAGCTCCCCCCCCCCTCTGTAGAAAAGTGCCCGGTGAAGATATTAGTGTTTTTAGCCTATTTTCGATATTTCTTCTGAAAGCTCGAACTTTAAAACGATACTGATCTTGTACAAATCCGTCGCCTCTGTCGAAAGTTCTAGACAGACATGCAAACATACATACATACATACATTTATATATTGGTAACTAAAAATTTTCGACCAAACCTGATGAAAAAGCTTGCCCTATCTCTGAATACCATTTATATAAAATTTCAAATGTTTAGACCAGAAATTGTCTGAGTAATTTAATAGAGACCGCAGAGGCCAATTTTTTTTTTTTAATTTGACCTCTATTATGACCTATAAACATTTATTGTTTGGGACTCAAATCAAGTTATTAAGTTAGACCCATGTCCAAGGAACCTATATCTAAAATTTCAAGTGTTTAGACCCAAAATTGTCGGGGAAGTTTGGTAGAGTTCTCAAAGGTCAAATAGCTGAACTTTGACCCCTGAATAGTCAAATTTCTGGCCGAAAATGGATTACACAAATTTCCCCACGTCTCAGTAACCGGTATATCAAATTTCAAGTCTGTAGACTGAAAATTGACAGAGTTATTGCGTAGGGAAATGCACACGACACACATACAGACAGACACACAGATACACACAGACACGTTCGCTTTTATATATATATACTAGCATTTCAGCCCAGTGTTTCCCGAGTGTTTGGATGTGTTTGTTGAGCAAAAAAATATAGCTCAACAAACAGATATTATCACAATTTTCTCATATATTTTTTAACTAACCTGGGTGCCCGGCGTTGCCTGGGTATTTGGAGGTGTGTGTTGAGAAAGAAAGAATAAAGAAATAAATAAAGAAATAAATAAATAAAAAATAAATGTGCATATGTATATATTAAAAAGTGTGAATATGTAAAGTAATGCCTTTCTGTATAATAGTCTTCCTTAACTACCAGACAAAAGACAGACAGACATTTTCACTTTTATGTATAGATAGATAGATCGATTAAACCTAGAACCCCATCTTCCAGCGTAGACCCCTACTACCAGGTCTCCTTCTCCAATATCAGGGGTCTACGTTCCAACCTTCCAGAGGTTGAAACCCAATTACAGGAGACGAAACCGGACATATTATTTCTATGTGAAACTGGAATAGGGCCGACCACTTCCCTAGATGAGTTCATAATTAATGGATACTCCAATTTAACAGCTAAATCTGACTCCCAAGATCGCCATGGGCATGGAATATGTGCCTACATTAAGGATGGCTTCCCATGTGGCAGGGATATCTCTAGAGAAGATCCTAATTTACCCTATATGTGCTTCAGGGTTGCACTTGCTAACACCACTGTATTTATATTTGCCCTCTATAGGCCCCACAACAGCGGAGTTACTATCTTTAAGAGCATATCTGAGAAAATAGACCACATACTGTCTTCACATCCCTCGGCTAACATCCACATCTGTGGTGACTTCAACGTCCATAACGTGGAATGGCTAACCCATTCAAATAAGACAGATGATGAGGGGAGGTTTTGTCATGATTTTGCCATTGCTTATGACCTCACTCAGATTGTTCGCGAACCCACCCGTGTGCCCGATACACCCAATCAATATGCAAGCCTCTTAGACCTTTTTCTTTCAACTTCCCCTGAGCTATGTTCATGTACCGTTCATTCTCCTTTAGGATCCTCCGACCACTCCGTCGTATCAGTTAAGATAAAAACAAAATGTAAGAAGCCATCAGACGTACCCCTCCACCGTACTGTATACCGATACTCTATGGCTGACTGGGATAGCTTCCGTACATTCATATCTGATTTACCTCTGCACTCCATGTTTAAAAAGGAAGTGTCCTCTATAGTACCAGATCTGACCGAATGGTTAATTGTAGGCATAGACCAATTCATACCATCTAAAAAATTCCAACAAAAACCTAACAGCCAGCCATGGTTCTCTCCAGAATGTGCTGCTGCTATCGCGCACAGAAATCACTTTTTCCATAACTACCAACGTAATAGATGCACTGAGACTAAAGCTGCTTTCAGGACTGCCAGCAACCACTGTAAAAGAGTAATAAAAAATGCAAGAGAGCTATATGCCCAGTCTGTTAAATCCAAGGTAGCTGATCAGCGGCTTGGTTCCCACCAGTTTTGGCAAATAACAAATAGGATCTTGAACAGAAGTGTGCGTTCTATCCCAACCATTATCAATGGACCAGAGGTTATCTCGTCAGCATCAGACAAGGCCAAACTATTTGCAAAGAACTTTGCAGCTAATTCTACCCTATGCGACGAAGGCCATCAACTCCCCATATTTCCTCCTATAACACAGAACAAGCTAGGTAACATACAAATATCCGTGCATGAGGTCGCCAAGCTAATAAAAAACCTAGATTCCATTAAAGCAACTGGCCCTGATGGCATCCCAATTATAGTGTTAAAAAAGCTTCAACCAGAACTTGCTCCCATACTTACGAAACTATTTAAGCGCTGCCTTAAGGAGAAGTGCTTTCCGACCCCCTGGAAGACCTCCTCAGTTTGCCCTGTATTTAAGAATTCAGGTGATAAGTCATCTCCCTCTCAATACAGACCAATAAGTCTTCTCTGTGTTATGAGTAAGTTACTGGAATCAATATTAAATAGAGAAATAGTAAACCACCTCAGCAGGAATAACCTTCTTAGTGACACACAATATGGTTTCCGCTCTGCAAGATCTACCGCAGATGTGCTGACGGTTATATCCCACAGGATTAGTGAATCTCTTGACAAAGGCTTCCTTTCTAGGGCAATTGCTCTCGACATATCAAAGGCCTTTGACAAAGTATGGCATAAGGGTCTACTTCACAAGATTTCCAGCTACGGTATAACTGGAAATGTTTTCTCAATCATTAAATCATTTCTCTCTGATAGGCTCATAAGAGTAGTGGTAGATGGACAAAAATCGGAGGCCTGCAATATAAATGCTGGAGTCCCTCAGGGGTCAATCCTGGGCCCAACTCTCTTCCTGATCTACATCAATGACCTCCCTAAACACATACTTAAATCATTCGTTGACATCTATGCTGATGACACGACCATCTACGGCAACACATCAAAGGCTGTAAATGACGAAGTTCTCTCGGATTCTCTCTCCTCTGATCTCGAGCGCGTGGTTCAGTGGGGGAAGATGTGGCTAGTTACCTTTAATGCATCCAAAACCAAACTCCTATCCTTACATCATCAACGCTCTGATCCCCAGCTGGCATCAATTGTGATGGATGGCTCTCGTCTGGGTGAGGCCCCGTGTTTTGACAAGCTTCTGGTTTTGACCTTTACTCCTGATCTGAAATGGAACACGTACATCAAGTCTGTGGCCAAGGTCGCAGGAAAGATGGTGGGATCCTTCTACCGCTCCAGAAGATATCTAACTACTGATGCAATTCTCTATCTATATAAAAGCCAAGTACGGCCAAGGATGGAATACTGTTGCCATATCTGGGCAGGAGCTGCCAAAAACAGCCTATCATGCCTTGACAGAGTACAAAATAGACTTCGTGGTTTAGTGGGGGATGCCCTTTTCTCTACCCTGCAACCCCTCTCCCACAGAAGAGACGTTGCGAGCCTATCCTTGTTTTATCGTTATTTTCATGGCAGGTGCTCGTCTGAACTCCAATCCCTGGTCCCCCCTCGCCAATCTTTCACGAAAAACACCCGTCTAGCTGAATCCACTGTGAAAAATTTCCCCCACTCTATATCTGTGCCTAAATCAAAACGCGGATTTCATGAGCAAAGCTTCTTTCTTAGAACTGCACGCCTGTGGAACTCTGTTCCGTCTGCCTGCTTCCCTCCGGACTACAACTTGGATGTCTTCAAGTCTAATGTTAACAAATTCCTAATGAACCGTCCCCCTAATTAAACACTTCATAAAATCTCCTCACTAACGTGATGTACTTACAATAACCCTTATCCCTGAGTGGCTTCCGGACCTTGATAAGTGGTGATCACTGTGTAAAAAAAAAAATAGATAGATAGATAGATTGGATGCAATATATATTAATGATTTAAAAAGTATTAAAAAAATACTAATGCGCCACCACCGAGAATCGAAACCAAAACGTTCAGTTCACGATTTATTTTGCCGCTGCCGTCAATGACTAGGCTATGAAAACATGTTTACTGCAAGGCTAAAAATTAAAACATGAACCAAAATCTACTACGTGATGCATTCGTAATGCCGGCGTTCGGCCTTCACTTGGCAAATTTCATTTTTTTTAATTTTCACAATTTTGCACCGATTTTTCCCGGCTAAAACATAAATATAAAGTTTTGCATGAATTTATATACTTTATATATGGCGGTTCATGTCTGTAGACCAAAAACTCTAGGAGGAGTTTGGTAGGTACAAATTTGTTAAACAAAAATATATGCGTATACATAAATATATATGAAAACAATTTTGTGTTTACTATAAACTTTTTTACGCAAATATTATGCAAGTATAAATCATGTAGAATATCTGCATGAATATAATTACACGTAATAGTAAACTAAAGACGATTATCCCATAAAAAACGAATAAACTAATAGGGAATTAATTAAAATGAATGTTTAAAAGAATATGCAAATTAGCTAGATCTACTGCTATTGAATTCCACGACCCATAAATAAGAAAATTGTATTTTCTTTTTAAATAAGTAGAAAAGAGGGATTTTATATGAATATCAATACACACAAATGAAAAACGAATTTATAGGAGTATAGATAGATAGATAGATAGATAGATAGATAGATATTTACTTATATATATATATATGTGTGTGTGTGTGTGTATGTAAGTGATGGGACAATTCTAATATTTTCTTGATTCCGATACAATTACTGATCCCGAACTAAATTCCAGACTCCGATATAATTTCCGATTCTTCATAAATCTATAAATATTTAACTATAAAGTTGCTATTTTCCCCCGTTTATCGTAAAACACATGTTAAATGTGCATATATTTTCTCAAACATCAAAACATACTTGTGTATAGGGTGATCTATAGATTTTCGTTTTACTGGTAGTAAAATCGATAAATATTTATTTTATTGTTACTTTTAACATTAGAAGTTTTTTTTTAGACAAAATCAAATAAACAAAGATAATTAAGGGAATCGTTTTTGGCATCGGAAAATAACCACAAATTTTTCCCATTCCGATATTCGAAAAAAAGTGCTGATTTATTGCATACAGACTTGGCTGCATAAATAAGGAGATTGGTGTTTTTTAATTTTTTGAATAAACGCGGCAACCACTTAAAGCACGGCTTTTCATCGACAAAATATTCATGCAAAATGAATACACTGCCTTCTGATATATTGAATTTCTCTGCTATTTCAAACAGCTTTAATTTACGATCGGACAAAAAAACGTTTCTGGACTTTTCTGGTGTTTTCTAGTTTGAATTGTCGGATTTGGGCGACAAAAGCGTTCAACATCATGTGTGTCTGTACGACCGCGTTAAAAATCAATGGATTTTTTCCGATGAAAAAATGCCCACCATTTATCAAGTCATTGTTTGAACAATATATTTTCCCATCAGAAATTAATGCTTTATGAACGCACGAACTTCACATGTTTCCATTGTTTGAAAAATTTGCAACAGTAGCTACATTTAAACAACTTTGTAAACTACTAATTCAATTAGACTCTAATTTTGAGTCGTATGATTTGAAGGTTAATACTTTCAAAAAACAAATGGATTTTTATTTATTCTACCAGTTATATTTCAGGGCCATTACTTATTGATTTATGTATGTATGTATGTATGTATGTATGTATGTATGTATGTATGTATGTACATGTAAGGTCATGTCATATGCTACTGGTACCATGTAACCCAGTACTACCTACTTCATGGTCTGGTCACCGGCGACTAAACTGGTTCCCCCACCAGACTTGTTTGGTGAGGAGGGTGGCTAGTCTCCCTGAAGGATTAAAAACAAGACCTTCCAAAGGGCGAATGAACCCTTTTTCGGGGTCAACGGCCAACTAGCACTGTGTGTGTTTGTGTGTATTGGGGTGGAGAGGGCTCCCGTCAGCCGTGGTGAAGGCAACCTTTCTAGGAGAAGCAAATCTCTGATTTAAAAAAAACATAAAGCGGGAGACCAGTACCCGCATTAAGCTGGTCTGCAGTTTAATTTGTTGTTGGCTATCTTGCTCTTGCTTGTTGCTAGATCTCAACATTTTGAACCGAGAGAGACTTAGCTGTCGTACAAAGCTAAGACTCTATAACATCATCTGTGTATAGATACTCCATTTGTCTATTAAAATGGTCCTGTGGCGATGGAAGGTATTTTTGGGCTCATGGACTTTAAGTGTCTGAGGGAGTGGCACTCATCTGACAAGACGTTGCAATCATCATGTATGTATGTATACATGGATAGATAGATAGATAGATAGTCAACATATAGAGATTGATAGATATGAGCAGACAAATGTAAGTATCCTGGCTTGAGGTAGTTGTCTTAGCCGCACTGATGAGCTGTGAAACAGCGAAACAGTACTGTATGTGATGACTATATATATATATATATATATATATATATATATATATATATATATATATATATGCAAGTTAATGATATCATTCCAACAGAAGCAAAACGTGACTATATGATAAGCACTAAACTATATAGGTAACAACGGATCGATATATTCTGATCGGCCAATCAAAATTGGCCAGGATCTGCTGTTTGTTTTTTTTGTGTTTACTGGGGGGGGGAGGGGCGTTATTTTATTCTATATAATCAACATCAAAGGGCAAATCAGACTAGAGATGAGTGGTTTCGGCTTTGATGTTTTTCGATCAGAAGGTTAACATTTCGCTGATCCTCATCGATTAGAAGCGTTGATCAGCCTATCGATTTGTCATCCAACTCATTTCCCATAAACGCAATTCTCTCGGCAGCGATTAAACTACAAACTACCTTAAATAGCAGATTTCCTTTGATTTACTTAATGTTCTTTTCCCTTATTTTGTTATCTATTATTTCATGTTGTTTTTTTTTGTTTTTTTTACTTATTTACTGTCAGATACTTCTAGTGTTGCCCGGGAATTAATGGGGAATATTGTGTACGCATGCTCTCAGCCTTGACCCCCATATTCCAATTTCTATTCGTTTTTTTTTTAATTAAATTTCTAAAGTAAAATGATCTAGTGGGGGTTATCTTATTTTTAAAAAAAGAGTAAGGATTTTTTGTTAATCGCCTGAGGGGGGTTGGGTTCTACTGATGAAGATAGACAGGGATATTCAAGCATTTTATATGCCAAAATGCTAGTGCGCTTGCTTCTCAAAACCAGATCTGACCTTTTGTCTAACTTGGAAAAAAGCAAATGATATAATTTAGTGTCTCCTCTTCTTTACAATGAATTATATTATAAAACTCAAATCGTCTTCTTCCGCGTTGAAACCGTCCAACTGCTTCCGCTTTAGAAGTTCCGGTTTTCGACTTCCGATTTCAAAAATTCTGCGTAAATAAATAAAAATAAATTCATAATGGCTTTTTTAAATCGGCAATTTACGGGATCGTATTCTGTCTTATCTTATTTATTTTTAAATAGATTTATACATTTTATTTTTCTACACTCCAACAATATGAATAAATGCATAAAACCGAAAATATATTTTAAAAATTGGTTTTCATTAAAAATAAAAAAGAAGCATTGGAGAATGAGTGGCAAAATATTCTTGATCCCTATATCACATCAAAGGAAACAAATTCCCCTAATCGCCGTTATGTTACTATGCAAACAACATGTAAGCAATAATGTCGGTATTTCAGAAGTTAACAGTTTTAAATAAATAGAATTTTATTTATAAACAAAACAAAAACACTATGAACTAAACTTTTTTTTTAAATAAACACTTTTTATTTATTTTAAACAATATAATTTTTTTTAATAACTTTAAACAATATAGCCCCGATAGTAGCCCCTCCATTAAAGAGGCACTGTGCCTTCTCTGGGATGAAAATGGAATTAAAAAAAAACAAAACAAAAACAATATAAATCTTTTTATTTTTAATTATAAACAATATAAATAGAAGTTTTTATGTTTTTAAACAATACAGACTTTTATTTCTAATTTTAAACAATTTAAACGTATTTTTAAAAACAAAGATTGTTCACAGATGCTTTTGATTATACAGGGAAAGACTTCCCGTCTAAACCATGTACGTTTTTAGCGTCCTAAATTTTAAAGCGATTATTTCGATTGTATTTTCATTGCAAGTTGGACTCATTTTCAAATTAAAAATAAAAAACGAATGTTTTTCTAATGTAAAAAACAAAACAAAATAAAAAATTACTAGATCAATTTACATATTAAAAAATATTTGGTGTTTTTTATGACCTAACCTAGCGTATTTTACCTTCTAAAAGATAAAAAATAAAAATCTACCTTTTTAGCTAATACGTTTTAACAGCCTTCTATCTGTTTGTTTAAATGTATGTATGTATGTATGTATGTATGTATGTATGTATGTATGTAACCCGGATGTATATTTAGTTGTAAATAATGTGTGAAGTTCGTCATCATTGTCTGCCTTCAGGACGTGAGTTTTTGTGTACAAACATTAAAAAAAAAGCTCCAGCCGTTTGAAACGCGGTTCTGTTCATTTGGATTTTTCGTCTGATTCTATGTATATTTAGTTGTAAATAATGTGTGAAGTTCGTCATCATTATCTGCCTTCGGGACGTGAGATTTTGTATACAAACATTTTATTAAAAAAAAAACAAAAAAAAAAAAGCTCCAGCCGTTTGAAACGCTGTTCTATTCATTTAAATTTTTCGTCTGAGTCTATGTATATTTAGTTTGTTTTTTGTTTTTTTGTCAAACTCATTGAATTGTACCCATCACCTTCATCCTGATCATTGAGGATATATGACTTTTGTAACACTCCTTCATTTGTATTTTACATGTATGTGCATGTGTACGTGTGTGTATTCATATGTAAGGACATGCTTATAATATGTGGCTCTATGTGTGTATGTTTGCACGTGTGTGTACATGCATATGTATGTTTGCGTGCATTCTGTGTGTATGCATGTATGTGTGCATGCATATGCTTATTTCCTTGTGTATGTGGGGTGGAGAGGGCTCCCGTAAGCCGTAATACAAAGAGGTCAAAGTCACATTGCAACGTGAGCTAAGAAAAATGAAAAACCAATGGTGGATGAATATAACGGAGCAGATCCAAAAGGCGTTTGACACAAAGAATTTGAAGGAATTTTATGGACTCCTGCGCCAAGTATTTGGTCCTCCTACCTCTTCAATATCTCTCCTGATGTCGGAAGATCGTTCTGTTGTCATTAACGATCCAGAAAATATTTTGAAAAGATGGCAAGAGCACTTACACACACCTCCACTTTCTTTTGCGTTTTAGCGCCACCGGTTCGAGCCTGTCTGCCTATTACAACTTTTTAATATTTTGGCTCAACACACACCTGCAAACACCTGGGCAACGCCGGGCATCCAGACTAGTTAAAGATAATGTAAAATATGGGGTTTTTTAATAATTAAAATTTAACATTTTAGAGTGGGGATCACATTCCTATATAAATTCAACGTAAAATGAGCACCCATTTCCTGGTCACGTAGGGGTAAACGAGACATGTTAGCATTTTTTTAAACTTTGGTGGCAGGAAGTGGCAAGAAAGGGAACGGGTGGGAATGCGTGGGGTGGGCTCATACGTTCCAAACATTTTTAAAATACATAGAAACACTTTTTTAAAATTGCTTTGAACAGGTCTCACCGTTGAATATTACCTTATTAATTATTACTTTCCGATATTTTTAAGACTGTTAATACACCTACAACTATTATCTACAGTCTTCGCCCGCCCGAAACCATTATGTAATCACCATTCCAGCAAAAATAAACAGTTTCCACTCAAAGCATGCACATATATTACTTCCACATTGATTAAGCTAAGAATATCCAACCACATGTCTTCGTTTAATAATATTAACACAGGCAATAACCATAGGACATCTTTGACGACGTTAATAAAAGAAAAAAAAAACTTTAAAAACAATCTTTTTACGATCAATTGGTCTATTCTCGGTAAATCCAAATCATATTTGTTTCTGGGGCTGGTAGGATAATAACATCCCATTGAAGTAAAAATGTAATTATACAAAAAGCGAACTAATTTTTCATTGCAAGCATAAGGCAAAATACAAATTCAGTAGCTTTAAAATTACTTTATTAAATCTTGAAATATACCTATTCACCAATTTGAAATAAATAAGCGCATTTTCTGAGATATCAACCTTTAGTTTATTTCTATAAAACTCTTCTTGTTTTTTCTCAAAGCAAACAGTCATTTTTTACCTAATAGGAAACATATGTTCTTGTTCTTTTTTCTTGAACTTTCTTTGGCTTATGTATGTTTGATTATAGTCTTGGGGTTGTTCCCTGGACTCTCTTAAATGTTATAATAGTGGGGTTTGATTTGTATTTTTCTAAACTTTGTTTTTGTTTGTTTTTTTTTTTGCTTTGAATTGCTTGATCTTGACTTATATTTTTATGCTTATTATATTTTACCTTTATATATGTATGCCCATGTTTATGTTTATTTAGATGTATGTGGATATATATATATATGCACATATGTATATATATGTAAATGTGTGTATATATGTGTATATGTATGTGTATGCATTTGTGTGTATGTATATATATATATGTGTATATATTGGTATATATGTGTATATATCTATATATGGGTATATCTATGCTTATGTATATGTGCATATATGTATGTGTATATGTATATGGATATGTATGTGTGTATGTGTCTATAAATGTATATTTATTTTTATATAAATATATACTTATATATGTATGTGAATATGTATGTTTGTGTATGTATATGTGTGTTTATATATTTATAGTTGTGTATGTATATATGTATGTGTATGTGGTATATATGTATGTGTATGTGTGTATGTGTGTATATATATTTAATACTTCTATTATTAGTAGTAATAGTAGTAGTATTATCAGCATCGTCATGGTCATTATCAGTATGCTAATGTTATTAAATTTGTGTTTATATGTTATCGCATTATCGGGTTACGTGTGTCTAAATCTTTATATTTTTTCTGTTTATAGGTCACGATGTCTGCGGCCTTGTCCAATATCTGTTCTATTTTTCTTTTGCTTTTTCTCTTTTATCTCTTTTCTTTTTTTTCTTTTCTTTCTATTCTTTTTTTCTTTTCAGTCTTACACTTCCTCTATAATTTTATTCCAATTGCTTTTTGGGGAATTTTTGTTTTTACATTATCTATTAATCCCTATTCTGACAGCTAGAGAAGTAGTTACGCCGTTTAAATTGTCCATAAAAATGTTTTAAAGGGTTTAATAAGCTTTACTCATTGACTTCTTGCAAACTTTTCTGCAAAAGTAGATTACACATATTTGGATTATTAAAAACTTTTTGGATTATTACAATCTTTTTGGATTACTACGCACATTCTGGATTTTAATTTGATTCTGCATGTCAACAGCATAATTCCGGATTTCTCCGATGGGAACATTATCTCTTTTCATCTTTTCGTATTGATAATACTGGATCTCTCCATATCATTTGATCTGATTTTTTTAATTCTTGACTTTTAATGTATCCTCTGATTTCTTACCCCTCCCCATTTAATAAACCCTTTGCATTTATGATTAGTTTTCATGTAATGTTGTTTCAATTAATGCCAGCACAAGCAAATTCATAGCCTCGCTATAATATCTATTTGCTAAGGTCTTTCTTCTGATGAGAAAACGCACCTCTTTGAAACTCCGCGGATTAAGGAAATTTTAATATATCTTTTTTAGTATCCAATCGAACAATAAATTAATGTAAAATACATTTTTACAGCCTTTAATTTTTTCTTATATATATGGGTGTGTGTGCGTGTGCGTGTGTGTGTGCGTGCGCGCGCGCGCGCGTGTGTGTGTGTGTGTGTGTGTGTGGTTTTACTTGCTATAAAATACTAATATGCAAGCAATAAGGTTTCATAAAATTAATTAGAAAATAAGATCCAGTAGACCGGGGCCATAAATGGATGGTTGTACTTAATGCTCCTAAAACTAAATTTCTTTCCTTGAACAATTATAAGAAACAATTTTAAAACATTTTATTCTATAAGAATAATAAGTGACATTTAATAATTGATTTTCAGAAATAAAAGCACCCTCTATGTGACTCCAGCATTGAAACTTATCGGCATAACATTCACCGGTAAACTGAATCGAAACAATTACATAGAAAATACTGCTTAATGTGCTGCAAATAAGGTGACATCCCTGTAACGGTCTATAAAATTGTCTCACCCGCCAGTATCCTTTATATCTATAAAACCACAATTCACGCATGCATGGAGTATTGTTTCCAAATCTGATCTGCTGCAGCAATTATATGCCTGTTCTTCTTATACGGTCCAAAAAGGAGATTCTAATCGAACAAGTCCCACACTGTCTTCAAAGTTCAACCCCTGTCTCATTACCCTGATTTTGCGTTAATCGGCTTATTTTGCAAGTACTGCAATGGAATGTAGTTAGGCGCACTTGATTCACTTATACCCCAACCTCGTAAATACTCCGATCCGACTCGATAGTCAGCAAAATTTCATCCTTTCACTGTCGATGCCCCCCCCCCACGGTTTTCTACTCTAATGGTATTTTTTGTCGAACTGAGTGTCTTTCAAATTATCTTCATTATTCTCTTTCCGCTACTGTACCAAGATGCAACCGTTTAAATATAATGTGAACAAGAATCTAGCTGCACAATTCTCCACTTATAGGCTATACCGTGGATTCTAATCACATAATAATCTCTTACATGTCAGTGGCGATTTGTTTTGTTTGTGGTGAATTAAAAACAACTACTAGATACGGGCAAAAATGGGGGAATAAGTATGGGGGGGGGCATACTTTGAAAGCCGATTTATCATTTTTTTTTTTTTTTTTTGGTTTCTGACTACTTTTTGATTGTATTTGAAAGAGTAAAGACTAAAGTTAATTTCCAAAAGGAAAAAAAATATTTGTACAGGTGAAAAAAAAAACCAGTTATGAAAAATGTTTTTTTTGTTTGTTTGTTTTTTTTTACGGCGAGCTAACTAATTCAACTTAATTATGAAATTAAATGAATTCGTATTATTATTCATCGGATTACTGTTCTCATCTTGAGTGTGATTTTTACAACGTTTCGGTCGATGTAACCTCCGACCTTCGGGTGTATCTTGTCGAACTCGGGAATGTTTCTGTCGAACTCGGGAATTTGGACGGACCCGTGGCGCAGTGGTTAGAGTATTGAGAAAAATCAATTGTAAAGTTGAAGGTTCAATCCTCGGTGTGGGCGACCGAAAAAATACATTTACGAATTACTTAGGACCTCTATCCAGTCATGGCTGACGGAACAAGAGCACGCTACGTAAATAAAGGGTTCCGTTCGAAATTCCGTCCAAATTCCCGAGTTCGACAGAAACATTCCCGAGTTGGACAAGATACACCTGAAGAAGGTCGGAGGTTACATCGACCGAAACGTTGTGAAAATCACACTCAAGATGAGAACAGTAGTCCGATGAATAATAATACAAATAACCAATCCTCATCTCCAAAATTCAGAAACGTTAAATGAATTAATTGTAAAAATCCTTTCAAAGATAAATATTAGTTTTCTGGACCTATTTCAAAGATAATTAATAAAGATGTGAAATGAAATTAAAAAAAAGACCTTGTTTGTACATAAAAAAAATTAGCTTAACTAGATCCAAAGAGAGAGAGAGAGAGAGAGAGAGAGAGAGAGAGAGAGAGAGAGAGATTCACGCTTCGTTCAACTGAAAGAAAACCTCGTAACATCGATTATACGGAAGCCCAAAATTTTAGACAGTCCAAAGGCTGTCTGAAACTGACGTCAGGTAGTTAAAGGTAGGTAGGAGTGCTGTTTGTCTTTTTTTCTCTCATATGTGCATACGTACATTCATATCGTGAACGTTTGTCTAATTTTTACCAATTTTATATTTAATTATTTTTCTGTGTTCCGACTTTAAAATTAAAAAAATAAAAGTTTTATTTTTCAAAATTATTTAAAAATTATGTTACGCCGAAAGTTTCACATTCATGCAAGCAAGGAAAATATTAGAATCGTGCATAGAAAAACCTGTAATTAAAAAAAAAGTAGAAAAATTATTTTTTGCAATTATAATTTTTTTTGTGTGAAAATATTAAATAAACAATGCGTAATTCAATGATAATATCAGTAGTTCGAGAAATTAATTTTTCTTTGAGTTATATCGAATTCATTAATATGGACTTTAGGGGCTTTTTTCGTAATGTTCCTGTAAAAAATATTTTTTTTTTAATTATTATACTTTACGATGCTTTATTTATATATAAAAATAAAGGCAAAAATAAATTGGTACATTTTTTATTACTACTGAAAACCATAACTTTAGTAAAGGTATTTTTGTTTAAACAAAATAATACATTTCTTCTTAGATTTAAGTAAAAATAATAATTTCATTATATTCCGTGATCATTATTTGATAAATACTGAAAATTTCATTAAAATTGATTAATTTTCTGATTTTTAGTGAATTTTAAAGTAAAAGGAGGGCTCAAAATGTTTATACATTTTGAGCATCGGCATTCATTTTGCACGTACCTAACAACTACCGTGAACTAAAATTTCACCAGGATGAATAGATAGATAGATAGATAGATAGATAGATAGATAGATAGATAGATAGATATGAATATATATGGTCGACATAATACCCGTTATGTGTTTTTCTTCGCGACACCTGCAGCTGTTTGGATGATGTCTGTAAAGTAAAATAATCGGTTCGGGCCTAGATTCCCGTCCGTTCATTGGTTTGGACACGAATAAATGTTTACGAGCAAATGAACGACCCACCGGCAATGTCTTTTCGGGTGGCAGTTCAGAGCAGATCAGTCTCAGCCGCTGTACCATCCCCCACCGCAACCGTACCCACCCTTCCACCACCGCCGCCAAAACTGTTATTAATGCTACGGACGCTGCCGGATTAACCCGCCCTCCCTCGGCGTTTATTACCCTTCTCGACAAGCCCCCGTTGCACTGAACAAGCCGTTTTCTTCCAAAGAGATAGGTTTCCACCTACTAATTACATTCAAAACAGGTTTGCCCGAAAGGGAAGTAAAGGGTCTGAACAATTGATGGGCTAGTCTATGTTTAGAAGATGGGTGATCGGGGGCTGGCAGGCCACGTCTTGTAGAGGGTGCCTGCTACCGGATAGGCGTCAATTCGTCTCGAACTAGTCTTAGCCGATGTCATTTACCAATGGCGAAGGGAAATATAATCGTTGTTTCGCTTCTTTTTATTTTAGTTTGGTTTTCTCAAGTTTTTGGAGCTTTTTTTTTCCGACATCTTATTATAGTTGTTGCCGACTGCACCGTTTATTTTTGTCTGTTGCTTATATTTTCTGTTTCTTTTCAGCGCCAAGAAAGAAAAAAAAAACGGACGATATAAACAATTTGTTTTATTTGAATTGGAACGGAAGAAAATAAAAGCGGAATGGATAATGTAATTAAAAGAAAGTAACTTTGTAAAACTTGTTTTCCATAAACAAGGTATATTGCCCTTGAAGCTTAAGGAACTAATGTGATACAGCAATGTTTACATGGTACAACCTGGATGAGTAGATGAGCAGCAAGGTTTTTATTCACATTACATTTAAATTTCCGCATGTTCTACTATCGTGAAAACAAGGGGCAAGGAGGAAATTCCACAGGCTAGCAGTCTGAGGAACGAAGCTATTATAGTAGAAAATTAGGCACCGCCAAAACTGGGGGGGGGGGCAGGTCAGTACTTTTTGACGGACCGTCTTTTTAAAAATCTACCAAAAATCAGGTAATTATCCGATCAATACGAAATTTTCAGCGATTATTAGGAGAAGAATGAACTTTATAACAGTGTACTTATTTTTCATAAACGATATTTATATATATATTTTTTTTTTGCTTACACCCCCCCTTGTTTTGAAGTGGGAACAAATATGCTTAAAATAATCATCTGAAACTGAAATCAACATATTGTGTTGTTGTAAGGGACAGAATTATAGATTAAAAAAAAAAAAAATTGTTTGCATACCTTATTTTGACGTCTGAATATCAGAACTTCGATTGTGTTTAATTATCCCGCTTTTGAGTTTTGAAGTGTGAAATTCGGTGAATATGTTAAGTAAAATAATTAATTTAAGTTAAGCAAAACAAATTTTTTTTTTTTAATATTTATACGAAAAAAGCTATTTTAAAATTTTTGATAAATAAATTAACAATTTTTTTTTAGCGAGCCAAATAATGCATGACCATTATTAAACAGGGCATGCTTTGAATAATTGATACAAAAAAAAAATTCGATAAATATTGTGCCCTTTGTGTTAAAAATAGCATCATTTTTTTCGATCCCGTTTGAAAACGTTTGCCGCCTTTCGACTACGGTGGACCAAACGCGCTGAAATAATTTTTTTTATTCTGCTTTAAATTGCCCCCCCCCATTTTGGGGAGCTTGGCCCCCACACACATACACATTAAAAATCAAACGCATACAAATGGTCACCCATCTGGTACTGGCCAGCCTCAGCTTAATAATACATTGAAATTTTCGTCACTGAAAAATAAGTTTTTTTTTTTTGGCTTGTTTGGTCTTCCATAGTTTGCTTTTTATCAAACGAAAACGTAAACAGAGTCGATCTGAACTCTACGTCAACGCGAAATATCTGGTTACCTATATGAATAAGTGGAATTATTTGAAATTCAGGTACTTATATTATAATATTTTTGCATATTCTCTTAGAAAATCATCCTAAATCTTAGTTAGACAACAAATAAATTAATTAATTATTTCAAAAACCCTTTTTTTTTTAAATATTTAAGTACGTTTTTTGTGCAAGACAAAAAATATCAATTGTTAACTTTTTGGGAAAATTTAACATTTAAAATTGAATTAAAAATAGTAGAAAAAGTTTTACATTATTTTGTTTTCTATATGATAAAATTCAGGGTTTTATCTTTCTGGAAAAAAAAAGTTACTCAGAAATAATGGATTTTAATAAATGTAATTTCGTTTTAAAAAACAACAACAACTTGATTTTGCGGCCATTTTTGGCGGTGCCTATAGAAAATCTTTCAGCATTGACGAACCTCTACATAGAAGAAGTGTGATTTTGCTGCTACTTGGTCGTTTATTTATGTCGATGAGATACAAGTGCATAGAGCATCGGAACATATCCTGTGGAAGTACTTGGCACATAACTTACGATTTATGATTTTTTTACGATTTACGATCTGCAATTTACGATTTTTTAAAGGATTATTAATTTTACCGTTAGTAAAATTAATTTCATCCTCATCTCAGTTCACTCTCATTTCAAACATTTTTACATATGCACATGTCCATCCCTACTCAGTTACATACACCCAACTACTTCAGAAGATTCGTTTATCTTCTATATAATAAAGTAAAGTCAATTTCCCTTATTTCATTAAACGCTATAACTTTGGAAGCAAAACCTTCATGTGTTAATTTGTTCTGCTAATCATTCATTTGAATTCTTGATTCGTATTTGCAGAATATGTGCGTTCGTTTATTTGTTTTCGAAATTTCTTACATTTTCTTCGGCTTCTCAAAAAAAATCATTTTCAGAGAAAGTTGCAGATATTTTACTTTCATGTAATCTACTCCCACAACCTTGTGTCACAGCTGTCTTAACAGGATGACTTTTTGCCAAATCTTCAATCGAAACGATCATTAAAAATGTTTTATTATATTTTATTACTTCTTCCGTATCTCTCTTCCATATAATAAAGTAAAGTCGATTTTCTTTATTTCGTTGGTTTAGGTCAAAATGCTAATCTGTTCAAACGGGCCAATTCCTGCCCCCAGAAAATATATGCTCGTTTAATTTTCCTTAAAAATTGCTTACAGTTTTTTTTTTTTTTTTTTATAAGCTGGTTCTCTCCAGCAAGTCTTTTACAAAAACGATTGGAACCATTTTCACTTACAGACTAATATCTACTCCCACGACTCTCACAATCACTAAGAACTTTTCTTCATAGCGTAAAAATTAACGCAATTATTTCATATTTTTCTTATGCTGATTGTATATTTACCACACTATATTTTTAAAGCATGTCTCTCTATTAAAGTACTTCATTTTCCTTTTCGGGCGTATGTTAAAATAATGGAATACAGAATTATCGATTTAATATCACAAAATCACAGAACCATGTTAGCTTTTTCATATGAAAAATATTTATTGAATTTTCTTTCGCATTTCTAACATCACATGATTGATATCACAACTAACATCACATTAAATATTTTTGATCATTTTTTCGATTTTCCCATATTTACAGGCATTCAAGAATAAGGAATATAATTCGTTTTATTTCTTTAAAAAGTCTATTTCAAAGACTCTGTACATTTCGTCAACAATAAAACACCTGAAATATTTATAGAATAAATACTATTTAGTCAGCAACTATAAAGTATGGTGCTCGGAAAACTCGTCCCCGGAAAACCCGTACCCGGAAAACTCGCACCCGAACCCCCCCCCCTTTTTGTTAGATAGGAGAACTGGTCTCTTATTGAATAAATATCGATTGAAAACACATTTTATGACCGTTCTTGAAGGAGATATTGTTTTTAAAAGAGACTATGCACCCCGATAATATTTTTTTTAATTATTTTTAACTCTTGTTTTAAAAAAATAAATTTGATCACGGAGTCAAGACACGAAAAACGAAATCATATATTTATTTTAAAAAATACTCTAGTTTTAACACTTTTTGTGTTATTACGAAACAAAAATAAAAGAAAGAAAACACTTACATATTATCAAATAAAGCAATTATATTATTTAGAAGAAGTAATTCAGTTTAAATAATTCTTGTGTTATTATGAAACAACAAAAAAAAAAAACACGGTACTTGTGTAATTTTGGTACCGCGCTGAAATAATAACGTTATGATTTCGAAAGCGATTCTTAAAATTGAAGGGGAGAGTATCATCTAAAAGTCATTTCGGGGGTTACTTGTGCAGTATGCAGACGGCGGCTATTGTTAGGGGCGATAAATTCAATTTCTTCTTGGTCAAATAACGAGGCAAATAAGTAACAAATAAGTTTTTTTTCTGAACAGAAAAAAATTTGAAAACCAAAATATTTATTGTATAAAAATTTATCAAAATATAATTGTAAAAACATTTACTGTATAAAAATTTATCAAAATATAATTGTAAAAATATTTACTGTATAAAAATTTATCAAAATATAATTGTAAAAATATTTACTGTATAAAAAATTATCAAAATATAATTGTAAAAACACTTATTTAAAAGTCTGCGTAAGAAAATATGATTTTAATAAAACAATTTTACAATAAAAATAACATTAGATTTTTATAAAGTAAAATAGCTTTTTTTTTCGAACAAATAAATAATTTAAATAAAACATCTTTTTCAATTAAAGCTAATAATTTAAATGTTTTTTTTTTTTGACAGAAACGCACCACATTGTGACAGTTTAGTGCAACGGAAACGCACCAAGAAAAGATGCCCACAGTGCGCATACTGCAGAAATGTTGTTTCGTGAACAAAACATGTGTTAAAATTGAATTAATTTTTCGGTAATTCATGGGGAACGTGGACCCTTCATACACGGTGTTTTTATTTAATAATTGCTCCCTCAAAGCGTTTTCTTTCACTTTCTTCGTGACTTTATTTTTAATCGCGCGTGTATCTATTTTATTATTTTTTTTTCTTTGGATTAATACTTTTATTTAGTGCTTGTTTTTATTTTATTTTTATTTCATTTTATTTTAATTTTTTATTATTTTCTCCGCTGAATATTATTTTTTTGTTTAATTATTTTCTCATACATATTCAAATAATGCTGCCCCCCCCTTTTTGGCCTCAACTAGTACCTTCAAAAAGTTTTTGTGATTAAATAAACCAAAGAAAACCTTTTGAGCTTTGGAGGAGCAATCATTAAATAAAAGCACCGTTTATGCAGGGTCCACGTTCCCCGTGAAGTACCAATTTTTCTAAATAAAATATTTGTTTTATTATTTGATAATACAAAAAGTGTTTTCTTTTTGTTTGTTTGTTTCGTAATAACACAAGAAATGTTAAAAACTAAAGTAATTTAAAAAAAATAAATATATTGTTTCGTTTTTCGTGTCTTCCGTTCAGTTTCGTTACATAATCAACCATATCCACTTCTGGTAGCTTGATTTTTTTTCCGAGCAGTGATCTTTGTCATTACCTAAAAATATACAAATTTATTTTCTTTTTCTTTTTTTGGAGGGGGGGGGCTCGTTTTAAAACTATATCTACCTCAGTATTTTCTTTAATTTTCGGACATTTTTTGTTCAAAATTATTTACTAAGTAATGTCGAGTGCGACATTACTTGTTATTTTTTTTAACTAAATAAACTCTATAAAATAAGTTTAAACCTCAAAAACTTACAGAGCTAGGTAGAAAAAGAAAACTTAGAAAAATCAATTAATTTTTTTTTAAACAGTAAACAAGTAAAAATATTTTTTTTTAATATTATTGGATGTGCATTACCTAAAAATATACAAATTTATTTGCTTTTTGGAGGGGAGGCTCGTTTAAAAACTATATCTACTTCAGTATTTTCTTTAATTTTCTATTTTTGAGAAATTATCCAGACTCCTAAGACGTGATCCTCTTATGTCGGACATTTTTTGTTCAAAAACAACACTCGACATTACTTTTTTTTTTAACTAAATAAACTCTTTAAAATAAGTTGAGACACAAAAAATCTTTCAAAGCTAGGTAGAAAATTAATTTAATTTTTTTAAAACAACCGTAAACAAATAAAAATATTTTACAAAATATTATGGGATGTGTATTCTCTTTTAAAAACAATATCTCGTTTAAGAACGGTCATAAAATGTGTTTTCAATCGAAATTTATTCAATAAGGGACCAGTTTTCCTACCTGGCAAAAGGGGACGAGTTTTCCGGGGTCGATTTTTCTGGGTACGAGTTTTCCGGAGACAAGTTTTGCGAGGATGCAAGATGGCTGATAATTTCGTTTAAATTCGCTTCCTAAATCCATTTATCGATTTTTTCTCTTTACTTCGACGTATACTTCACTCACAAAGAAAACAAAACAGAACATTTTTTCGTCAGCAAATACCAACTACAAGTTCCCTGTCGTACCAGTTACGAAATTGAATTGCTAATGAGTTACACACTTATCATTAATTAGCAGGCCACCCGGCGTCGCCCGGTCGTAAAATACGTATAAATATTATCATTTAATTCATACAGAAACTGACACATGTACATGCGAGTTTTATGTTTTCTTTCTAAACAGTTCACTTTTAAGTACAAAAAATATACTCGGGCTGTGAGTCAAGTACAACCATTAGACTGACTTGACACGACCTTTAAAAAGTGTTTTCAAATTTACTTATTTTTAGCATAATGAATCTGTCATGTGAACCATTCTCACATTCGTGGAACAGTTAGCAAACAGATAGAAATCCGACGATTCCTGCGTAAGAATTTTTCAATCTTGACCCCTCAGCAGCACGTTTTTTCCGGATGACAACAAATGAAAAAGATTTCCATAAGTATGAACATCCTATATACCAAATTTCAAGTCTGTAGATAAAACATCCGTTGAGTATGTAGATTGAGAATTATCCTCTATTACACACACACAAACATACATACACACATATATACATACTCACGCACATATTTTCACTTTTATAGATATATAGATAACATATGTTGGCATGTAACGTTAATAGTAACTTCTGTAAAAAACAGAATACGACGTCAGTCGATGTTAAGAATAAATTCTGGCGTTATCGTTTGTATAGAATATATTGTGAGTTTTCATATAGATTATAACATAAATTATCTTAAATAAATGGATGAAAAAGAACACCGCTCAAAATACCTCCGACAATGATGATGATGATGATGATGATGATGATGATGATGATGATGATGATGATGGTGGTGGTGATGATGATGATGATGATGATGATGATGATGATGATGATGATGATGATGATGATGATGATGATGATGATGATGATGATGATGATGATGATGATGATGATGCGGGCTATAATATAAAAAAGAAAAAAATGCAACGAATAAACACGTTTTATTGCATTTCTTACTCAAGATGATGAAATCTTTCATCTTCATTCGCTTCCTAAATCCATTTACCAATAGACTAAGAAATTGAGTAAACGGATTAAACGGATTCATCAATGACGTTATTCGAAAAAAGGTATTAACATGGTTTGGCATTTATTTTCTCGTTATCAGACTCAAGCTATGTAAAGAAATCATTAAGATTTCATTAAAGACAAAGCAAATGTATGACCATCAAGCAGGTAATATAGGAAACCGGCATGCCGCTCCTTACAGCTGAAAGACTAACCCATGACGATAATAAGTGATGGAATTTTGTTTTAGGCTATGCAAATAAGTAAACTATGTTTTATATATATATATATATATATATATATATATATATATATATATATATGTGTGTGTGTGTGTGTGTGTGTGTGTGTGTGTGTGTGTGTACAATAAAGCAATCTTGATTGTTTACGTGAAACTACAGTCACAATAGACGAGCATTTCCTATACAAATAAGGATTAGCTTTTTACGAATGCTTTTCTTATTTTTTACTAAAACCAACATCAAAACTGATTAATCGAACAAAATCGATTAATAACTTTGTACTTCTTCAGCTTACGGATTGTTAGGTGCGAGTCGAGAATAGTTACCAAAGCCCCTCCTTCCCATGTTAAAATTGTTTTAGCACAGTCCGTTAAGTGCAAAGTACCAATAACTATTAAGGGCAGTTTTTTTCTAAAATAAAAATGACAAGTGCTTATAAGGCTTTTGTTCTCTTTTTATAAGAACGAAAGAGATGATCACTTACTAACTCTAATGACTTTTTAAAAACCACTGTTTATCTCTTACACACTCTCTCTCTCTCTCGCTCTCTCTCTCTGTAATATATATATATATATATATATATATATATATATATATATATAAGTGCAATGATTAAAGTTAAATTCTGTAGATCAAAATATATACAAATATATTTGAAACAAGGAATATATGGAGAAAAATTATATTTATTTCTTTAATCAATGGATTTTCAATAATGGCTCATATCATCAGCGGAAATGAAATGCAATTAGCAAATAACTTTTAAACAACATTTTCAATATATATGCTGAAAAGCAAAATATTCGTGGAACAGTTAGCAAACAGATAGAAATCCGACGATTCCTGCGTAAGAATTTTTCAATCTTGACCCCTTAGCAGCACGTTTTTTTCCGGATGACAACAAATTAAAAAGATTTCCATAAGTATGAACATCCTATATACCAAATTTCAAGTCTGTAGATAAAACATCCGTTGAGGATGTAGATTGAGAATTATCCTCCATTACACACACACAAACATATATACACACATACATATATACTCACGCACACATTTTCACTTTATAGATATATAGATAACATATGTTGGCATGTAACGTTAATAGTAACTTCTGTAAAAAAGCAGAATACGACGTCAGTCGATGTTAAGAATAAATTCTGGCGTTATCGTTTGTATAGAATATATTGTGAGTTTTCATATAGATTATAACATAAATTATCTTAAATAAATGGATGAAAAAGAACACCGCTCAAAATACCTCCGACAATGATGATGATGATGATGATGATGATGATGATGATGATGATGATGATGATGATGATGATGATGGTGATGATGGTGGTGGTGGTGGTGGTGGTGGTGGTGGTGGTGGTGGTGGTGGTGGTGGTGATGATGATGATGATGATGATGATGATGATGATGATGCGGGCTATAATATAAAAAAGAAAAAAAAGCAACGAATAAACACGTTTTATTGCATTTCTTACTCAAGATGATGAAATCTTTCATCTTAATTCGCTTCCTAAATCCATTTACCAATAGACTAAGAAATTGAGTAAACGGATTAAACGGATTCATCAATGACGTTATTCGAAAAAAGGTATTAACATGGTCTGGCATTTATTTTCTCGTTATCAGACTCAAGCTATGTAAAGAAATCATTAAGATTTCATTAAAGACAAAGCAAATGTATGACCATCAAGCAGGTAATATAGGAAACCGGCATGCCGCTCCTTACAGCTGAAAGACTAACCCATGACGATGATAAGTGATGGAATTTTGTTTTAGGGTATGCAAATAAGTAAACTATGTTTTATATATATATATATATATATATATATATATATATATATATATATATATATATATATATGTGTGTGTGTGTGTGTGTGTGTGTGTGTGTGTGTGTACAATAAAGCAATCTTGATTGTTTACGTGAAACTACAGTCACAATAGACGAGCATTTCCTATACAAATAAGGATTAGCTTTTTACGAATGCTTTTCTTATTTTTTACTAAAACCAACATCAAAACTGATTAATCGAACAAAATCGATTAATAACTTTGTACTTCTTCAGCTTACGGATTGTTAGGTGCGAGTCGAGAATAGTTACCAAAGCCCCTCCTTCCCATGTTAAAATTGTTTTAGCACAGTCCGTTAAGTGCAAAGTACCAATAACTATTAAGGGCAGTTTTTTTCTAAAATAAAAATGACAAGTGCTTATAAGGCTTTTGTTCTCTTTTTATAAGAACGAAAGAGATGATCACTTACTAACTCTAATGACTTTTTAAAAACCACTGTTTATCTCTTACTCTCTCTTTCTCTCTCTCTCTCTCTCTCTCTCTCTCTCTATATATATATATATATATATATATATATATATATATATATATATATATATATAAGTGCAATGATTAAAGTTAAATTCTGTAGATCAAAATGTATACAAATATATTTGAAACAAGGAATATATGGAGAAAAATTATATTTATTTCTTTAATCAATGGATTTTCAATAATGGCTCATATCATCAGCGGAAATGAAATGCAATTAGCAAATAACTTTTAAACAACATTTTCAATATATATGCTGAAAAGCAAAATATTCGTTTATTCATAGCTGAACATTTTGCTAATTATTGAAAATCCATGGATTAAGAAAATAAATATAATTTTTCTACATATATTCTGTGTTTCAAACAACAAATTCTTAACTTAAATATATTTGTATATATTTTAATCTGCAGAATTTAAGTTTAATCATTAAACATATATATTGCTCTATTTTTATATATTGAGCTTTACCTTTTTGGCTGGGATCGGCCTGAAAATATTATCTCAATGTAATTTCTGATAGGAAAATTAACTTGATTTCTAATCTGTGACTTATATATATATATATATATATATATATATATATATATATATATATACATACATATATATATATATATATATTATACTATTATATATATATATATATATATATATATATATAGAGAGAGAGAGAGAGAGAGAGAGAGAGTGAGAACAAAATTAAAGACAAAAAACTGTTGTTTACGACTGTTTTCTTCTTATTAAGAAAAACTTATAATCATCTTCAAAGGAATTTAAAACTTCTTATGTCTGTCAGTATTGTATTCCAATATAAATCAGCTATGGAATATTGTTTCAACATATGGACTAGTGAATCAACGAAGGGGCTCTTCCTTTTGGACGGGGTCCAAAAAGAGTCTCTAACTTAATAGATTCCACCCTGTGTACCAAACTCGGTCCCCTCTCTTATCGCCGCAGTATTTTCTCTCTGTGTTTGCTTTACAAGTACTTCTTTGGAATATTCTCTGATGAAGCTACTGCTTTTATACCTTGTCAATGTAAATAAGGCCGACAAACTATTTGCAGCAAAATCCGAACCCTTCACGCTAGAAATTCTCAAATGGCGGATTTTTTTTTTTACTCTAAGAGTTACTTACCTCTGACCGATTGCCTTTAGAACCCCCTCCTTGCGCCATGTTTGTTTGACTTTACTATCATGCAGAGATGTAAATGTAATATAGACAAACATCTTACTGCGCAAGTTCCCACTTAGGGACTCCCTATAAATTTTGCCCCTGTCATAGTAGCTCCTTACAATCCAGGGACTATATACCTTGTTTGATGTAAATTAAAAAAAAAATACCTAAAAAATAAACCTCCTTCTTTCTTCTTACCCTAATATATAAATTTATGTCGGTCGGATTTTAAAACTTCGACCTAAAAAGCATTTAAGCTGAAATTTTTCTGACTTTAATTCTGACTAACCATAAATGTTGTATAATATTATTTGAAAAAAAAAACTGCCATACTTCAAAAGGCGCTGTTATAGTACATATACATATTTACAAAACAAATTTGAATGTAATGAATCCCGGGAAATATCGATCGGTACAACTAGTTTCAGATAAAAAGATTTTGCAGTCATTATATTCACACTTATTTATAACATGCGGCTTATGCAGGCTATCCATTACCCTTTCCATACACGCACGCGCTCGCGCATACACAAATCTTGCATTCACACGACCCCTTAAATGACTTGCAAGAGTCAATTACGCAGCATCAAAAGCGTAATTTCCTACCCTTCCCCATCGGTCCCACATTTGTATTTACCTTAGACTTAAGACGTAAAATATACCTTATTCCTCACAAACAGACATTAGTTTCTTATTTTTTTGTCTATCCACATGTTTTCTTGTTGTTTTTTTTCTTTTTTGTTTTGTTATTTGTTTTGTTTTTTTTTTTAGTTTTTGCTTTTTGTTTCTATTTTTCCTAAAGTCACTTGACAAAAAAGCAAAAAAAAAAAAAAAAAACATATTCGTTAATAACAGACATTGTTTTTTTGCTTAAAAAAAAAAAAACATAACAAAATAAAAACATAATGGCAAGAAGGGCAGCGTGGGTTTTATGTAACGGGTTTGTTTGTCCAGTCGTTTAACTTAAATGGCGGCAAAGGATGAAATTCCCCGGCTAACCGTACAGATATTTGGCTTCGACACAAACAGATCAGATTTCGTCGTCGCCCTTATCGCGGTTGACCCGTCGGGATTTATTATAGCCGAGTGAAGTACCCGTCAAAAATCGCTGGATTATTTACCTGCCGACCCGTTATAGCC
>NC_136506.1:64712934-64780434 GCF_053919585.1 Euprymna scolopes | reverse complement strand
GTAGTTGCTTGTCTAGCCGCACTGATGAGCTGTGAAACAGCGAAATAGTACTATATATATATATATATATATATATATATATATATATATATATATATATATATATACTAGCTGCACATACCCAGCGTTACCAGGTAAGAAACATTGCCGGGAGGAGGGTTTAGTCACATATTATTCAAAATGCATCAATTATCGTAAGTTGTTACGATTTTACTGAAAGTTGACCAAATTTTGTATTTTTGGGAAGTATAAAACATGGTCATTTTCATTCACGAAATTCAAATATGGAAATAAAATCTTATAGCTTAAAGGGAAATAACTTTTAGGTTAAATGAAAGCTTACTAGCATTTTTCAACGCAGCTTATGTGTGTTCTACTAATAATTTAAATAATTTAAATATAGATTAAATTAAAAATAAATTAAATAAATAAAATTTACATAATATTTCTAAATAGAATGCTTATAACAATTCTATTACTAATTTACATCAAAAAGTTAGAACTAATTATTAAAACAGATTTTATTTAATTTAATATGCAAACGAGACAACCTTTTTGATGGAATAAAGAGTATATGTAGAAATAATACAGGAATAAAAATATATAAGAGTTTATTTATTTGTCAACGGTGTATATTTTGTATAGATAAATCAAATTGTGAACGAACAAACAAACAAAAAGACAGGAATATGGCTTTATTATAATATATAAACTAGAAAACTACTGGTTCCAGGACGTGTGAAGTATATTCCTTTAAAAGTATGAATGCTACAATAATTTTCAATGTAACCGCCATCAACATAGAAAATCATCTCAAGGCAGGCGCGAAATAAATCACTCGCTATGGTTACCATGTTTTTGTCTATAGAACGCCTCTAGCTTTCAGGGAGTCGTGAGCAGGCCTGTTGGTCTTGATCTCAATCACACCTAAGAAGAAATAGTCAACTTGATTGTAGCCGGAGGAGGACGGCAGCACGTCCGATTGACAAGTGATGAGGAACATTGTTAAGCAGCTACTCCTGGGTCGTCTTGGCTTTGTGTGCTGGAAGATTAATCTGGTGTCGATCTCAGCATGTCCTGATATTTGGTTTACTTTTTGTCAAGCGCAAGATTTTGATGCTATACTCTCTCTCCCTCTCACTCTCTTACCCTCTCTCTTTCTCATCTATCTTGCTCTTTCTCTCTCTCTTTCTGTCTGTCTCTCTCTCTTACTCTCTTTCTCTCTTACTCTCTCTAACACACACGCACACTAATTTATCAGGCACATTGGTCATATATTGTATCTTTAAACTACGCGAGTTGAGTTTCCAGTGTTGTTGGGAAACCGAAGGTAAGGATTAGGCTGTGACAACCGAATATTATTTTCATTCTTTTGACTTTCAGGTATATATCCGACACAGAAACACTTAATCAACCGAGAACCACATCCGTCTATATAAACACATGTTAGAGTTTACGGATATATACTTGAAGAGTCAAAACAATGAAAATAATGTGCTGTTGTCACAGCCGTAGTAATCATAATAATTTATAATGTTCATTGAATAAAAATATACATGCCCATGAACAATTGAGCACCCTTGTTATTTCTCCTATAAAACCGAACAACACCATATATATATATATATATATATATATATATATATATATATATATATATATATATATATATAAGCGATAAAAAAAAAAAAACAATATATATGCCGCTCCCCATATGGGGGTACCAAATTGGTTAAAGGGAAAATTATTCCCAACTCGCATTTAGGTAAAAATGCACTTTCGTATAATTAATTGACGTAAATAAGTAACGTATCGCAAAAACAAAAACAAATAAATAACACACACACACACACACACACACACACACACACACACACACACACACATACACATATATATATATATATATATATATATATATATATATATATATATATATATAATTCTATAGAATTACTATAATTATGTTTAAATACGCAGGGAGTCACGATTATAGCGGGTCTGGAGATTAAAACCGGGCTATGAAGTCATCTCTGACTCCATTAGCAAGGAATAAACCACATAGCCAACGTTAACCGCGAGAAAGACAGTTGAAATATAAACATTTATTATTAAATGCTGAGACGTCCGTACTTATATACATGTGTGTGTGTGTTTATGTGTGTGTGTGGGTGTGTGTGTGCGCGCGCACGCGTGTGTGTATAATCTATGGTTATAAAAAATGTTAATATTTATATAAATTATTATTGTTATACGCCCTTTTAAAAAATGTTCAGCTCACTTTAGGGAATTAATAAAGTACAGCTAACCTAACCGCAAAATGCAACATTCCGACGTCATGTCGTTGAATAGTCTGACTACTTATTGTTTATACTCGCTATCTTGGCTTTAATGGGTACTTAATTTTTCTCTCAATTCATGTGTTAATTGTTAGTAGCCAGAGGTAGAATACTTGCCCTACAGCGACTTGGTTCGCATCCCGACCCGTAGTAATTGTCACTTCTTTCACTGATGACTGCGTAAGCATGAAGCAATAATATCTATAAGTATAAAAATAATTGTCAATATTTGTTTATAAAAATATTACCAGCACACACACACGCGCGCGCGCACACACGCACACACACACACACACACATATATATTTAGGCAGCATTTTCTCATTTAGACAAATATTATTGAATAGCACGGAATTATTCTGTTTTACAATTTTCTTTTTATCTTCTCCAATCTCCGAATAGTCCTTTTTCAAAGAATTATGGTAGAAAATACAAGAGTATTGCAGAGTGAGAGAAATGTAAATAGGCTAAGAATACTCGAAGCATTGTACATTAAAACAAAGAAGCTTAAAATAAATAATATTAATTATGAGTGGAGTGGGAACGTCTAGAAATGTTTGGGATAAATGTTTGAACATGTATATATGTGTTTGTATATATAAATGTGTTTAATATATGTAAAAAAAAAAAAAAAGTCCGCCCACCTAACTTGTAACAAATTACCACGTGACTAGGAAAAATGTATATATAAGTAAATTAAAAAACAATCTACATTTATTTCTACAATATGCCTGAGGATGATAGAAGTACTTCTGTCGAAAGCGCTCGCGATTATGGATCCAACATATACAATGTCGAAAAGAACACAAAAAGGATTATTCGGAGATTGGAGAAGATAAAAAGGAAAATTGTAAAACAGAATAATTCCGTGCTATTCAATAATATTTGTCTAAATATATATCTATATATATATATATATATATATATATATATATATATATATATATATATCTATCTATATATATATATATATATATATATATATATATATATAGATATATATATATATATAGAGAGAGAGAGACAGAGACAGAGACAGACAGACAGACAGACAGACAGAGAGGAGGAGGAGGGAAAGAGACAGAGAGAGATATGGAAGAGTATAAGAAGGCTAAAGATCTACACGGAACCGACTGTTGTATTGGTGTGACGTATGAATAAAAATGAACAAACAAAAGGTTTTATTTATTTTGTTATTTTATTTTACTTAGTATTTATTTTTCAAGATAATCACAATACAAATCAATAAATATGAACTTACTGTTTGATGTAATCGAGATGGTGGGGGTCTTAATATTTCGAGAAACATCTCTTTTTTCAAAAGAGAAGTGACCACAGAATATTCCTAAGAAAAGAAAAATATTGAAATACCGTAAGGCAGAAATGGATGTGTGAACAGGACAACTGTAAAACAGAAAAGGGTTTATGCATCGGTGTCTATATTTATATTGCTATAGACATTTTCATGTTTTAGGTATTCATTTGTTTAATTTAATCTTTTGAATCTTTTTTTTTTTTAGCAAACAGATATCGGTTATTATTTAAATTCTTACCGGAAGTAAGTAATGCTGTGAATCTGCAATGGAGACGGCGTTAATTTTAAACCTATTAAGTTTTTGTGTTAGGTTGTGTGTAACAATATATGCTGATCCTTTTTTTTTTTTGTTGTTGTTAATTTTATTACATATTTGTTTATTAATATCCTATTAAAAATATATATATATATATACATAATTGTAATATGGCACATAATGTTAATAGTACTTGCGTTGTCATGGCAGCACGTTAATAAGTTCATCAAATATATTATAAAGCAGAAAGAGTCTACGCGTAGGGTTTCTTAATTAATATTATCATTGTTAATATAGACATTTTCATTCATATACTTGTTTATCTATTTAATTCTGTTCCCCGTTCACTTATAATCTTCCATAATTATTTACCAGCAATGCTTTAAGCAAACTACCTTTATATATATATATATATATATATATATATATATATATATATATATATATATATATATATTATACTATTATATAAATAAGAACTTTGTCTTTGTGTGTTAGAGGAAGAGACAAACAGGCAGAGGGTTTCTATGGACTCAAAAACGGCTAGGTCGATTTTTATGAAATTTCAAACGAAAGTATTTTATATGCTTGCATTGTACTAGGATATGTTTTCCATCGGGATCTGTTCGATAATTGATAATCGAAATAATCCGATGAAAGAATGAACAGGCGATTTTGATCAAACTTTACATCTTACACAACTTAACATCACAAGTGCTTTTGAGAAGTTTTATTACCACACAAGCCGAAATACTCGACATATAAAATCAACAGTAACTTTCTTATATGACAGGGCGTGTTCGAAATGGATATCTCTGTTTAAAACACAATTGCACCATGATACTTGATTTTCATTATAAACTTAAATAAATTCAAGCCATTATCAAGTAAGTAAGCAGTAAGGTCCAGCATATAAACAAAACGACAGAAATGAATGTTTCTGTTTATAGCAGAATTAGGGCATGATACTTGATTTTTGCATTTTAAACTTTAATTCAAGCCATTATATATATCATATAAAAAATAATTTTATAAAATCAATAGTAGCTTCTCTACAGTGCAATGTAAACTTCAATGTATTGCGAACTATGTGGTGAGGCATGTGAAACTTCCTTCCGGTGTACCGTGTTTGGACCCCGACTAAAGCAGGCAAGCAATCGATTTGATGAAATGATTTCACCGATTTCGATGACAATAAAAATATGGAAATCTGAAAAATTCGTGTATCATCATTCAATCCTGTTATTATATATATATATATATATATATATATATGTGTATGTATATATATATATATATATATATATATATATATATATATATATATATATATATATAATGGGTGACCATTTGAGAATTTCTAGGCGCTGTATATGCTTTCCGTTTATCTCGGCATTGTTTCCAGTCGTCTTGAATCTCAACTTGCCACTGGTATTAAACAATGTCGACTCAGGAGAGGTATGATGTGAGATTGCGCAACTCTTACCACAAAAATTTATCGCGTAGGCACCCTCACAGTGTGTACCCATAGTCTATCAAGGCTGAAAGAAGCTATATATATATATATATATATATATATATATATATATATATATATATATATTTAGTAATGTGATTGATAATTTAAAAATCAAATTATAATTAAATTAAAAATCCGTTTCATAAGAAGGAACAACAACAAAATCAATTATTTGTACGATCGTTTCGGAAAACAATGTTTTTATTGAGGTAGAACTCAAGTTACGGACAATAATTATTACAACAATTATTACATATAGATTTTTTATTAAACAAGGTTTCCTCATCAGCAAATATTTTTCTTTTACATTTAATAAAAACCCTTTTCAATATTGTTGTTGTTCCTTCTTATGAAACGGATTTTTAATTTAATTATAATTTGATTTTTAAATTATCAATCACATTACTAAATATTAAAATAGCTCTAGGATATTTACCTATCGAGCTTATTATATATCTAAATTACAACGAGCACTTTTTCTTTTCCTGTATTTTAATTAAACTAATAATTTTACTATTACATTAAAATACACTTTGCTCTTTAGACTATTGTTTTAATCTCCTTTATATATATATATATATATATATATATATATATATATATACATATATAAAAGTAAACTACAGTTGTTGGTGGTGGCCACTACTGTCCCTGAACAATTACGGACTCTCGCGGCTTTGGCCGAAATGAAATAATCTGGCCTTCACTGACGGTTAGTATTAGTTTGCGACGATAACATGCAGGTACTGTTTGAATTTTTAAAAAATTAATTAAAGGAATGCGTCATCAGTATAAATAACGAAATATGGTCCATTACAATATTAATGGAAATTAAAAGCAGAAGTTTTAGAGGTTAGAGATTTTCACTATATATGACCTGTTTAGAGTGATCGAAATCAATGATAGCAGTCCTAGCTGTTTCCGTTTGTTGTTAAAGTCTGTCTCTTTTTTCAACTCTTCCACCAATAGTATAAAATTAAATTTCAGGTTTATGTCGTCTTTTTTTAACGTGTAAAACAAAACAATTCGACTTTTTTAACTTTACTTCTTTCATGTTAAGAAAGGCGTTTTGAATAGACACGTCCAACATTCCTATGTAAACAACGGCTTTTAGAGTAGACACCCCCCCTTTGTTAGGGGGAAGGGGAATAATTGCCCCAAAATTTACCGTGATAATCGTTGTTAGCATACCTACACGCAAATGTTAAAAATAAAAAATTGGGCGGTGGCAGTGTCGATAGAAGATAAGTAGATTTGTTTATCACGTGTGCGTACAAACCTAGCAGACGATGAATTAACGTGCATAATACAGGTTTTCATATCTCTATAAGTATTTGTCTCTGCTTAATTTGGAATAAGATTTTCTTGATCAGTATAGTCGAAAACCTTTAAAAGTCGTCATTCTAAAGAAAATTGTGGAGATAGACCTAATGTACAAATTTACCCCCACACATAAAACGGTTAACGTGTACGCTATGTAGAATATCTAGTAGATGATATTGTCAAAACATTTATTTTTAATTTGGCAACGATCGTAATAGATTTAAATAAAGTATATATAAGTAGAGTACAAATAAAAAACGTAAGTATGTTTGAAAAAATATATAATTAATTACTGGATCCAATGTACAAAGCAGTTGAGCGAGCGAGCGAGAGAGAGAGAGAGAGAGAGAGAGAGAGAGAGAGAGAGAGAGAGAAGGGAAATGTAAACTTACGCCGTAAAATGGACGCAACAATTTAATCAGAGCAAAAGTAGGTATGATTGCGACATCACATTTGAATGGTACGTTAGCGTTCACTTAGCATGCAAATACCGTTAATTCGGAATATAGGATGGCCAAAGCTCAGTCAATTAGATTTAGCGGAATTAGTCTAGGGAGACTTTATTATTTTTGAATCAGGAAAGGGAAAGATTATGTTATGTCTATGGGTTTATGATCCGGTTATGAAGAGTGAAACACCATATCTGTCGAAAGTGCAGAATTCCTCCAAGTGATGATGGGGACGGAAGGAGGACTTGATATTTAGATGGAAAAATCGGAACTACTTCCTCTAAAAATGGTTGCGATTATAATGATGTTGCTCCTAGGATGAAATGTTGGATTTTATTATAACGACTAAATGTGTCTAAAATGGCGTTTTAGTGTCTAATAGTCTACACATAATAAATTTGTATGTGGCATCTGTTGTTGCAAACCTTCGTTACTTTGGTCCAGATATAATATATATATATATATATATATATATATATATATATATATATAGAGAGAGAGAGAGAGAGAGAGAGAGAGAGAGAGAGCGAGAGAGAGAGAGAGGAGAGAGAAAATGGAGAGATGGAGAGCGGTAATATTAATCACTGTCAAGCATATAATCAATTTCCCAAATTTCAGAAAATCAGTCCATTGCTTTAGAATATATATTATCGGCTCGAAACACCATCGGAACTGCAGTAAAGTGTTAAGATAGCTGTATGATCGTTGTTAGCAAAAAAATTGCAATAACTTTAAAAGTCAGAGAGTGCTGTAAATCTGGGAGATTTTTGTGACTCAAACTCAAGGCAACAGTACTGGAATTTGAAATATCGGATCGGTCCCCGTCGTTGAAAAAAGCTGGTGAGAGGTAGTTGAATTGAATAACCTTATTATGTATTTAAGGTGGCAGCCATAGATTATGAAAATTATACTGAGCTGATCTGCATACGTTAAAAGTGTATCAAATATGCTACAAACGTTCATATGCAACAAAAATGGCCGCCATTAATAGTTTAAGTGCTATAATCATCCGGAACGTATAGCAGATTTGTCTTACCATGATTAAAAAAAATTGTCGCCTAAAACGTTATGAATATTATTATTATATATATTATATTATTAATACTTTTTTGTATTAAACTTGATAGTCTTTACATTAAACATTATTTTGCATGAAACACTATATTTTTATATTGAACTAGAAGAACATATGTTCAAAACGGGGCAAGTTAAATGCTCTAATGGAATAATTTACATCTTTTACTTTCGTTCGACGAAGTGTCGGGGTTTATATGTGTAAATATGTGAACCCATAATATGATTGAAGCCACACGCTTACTCGAGAAAATGGCTTGGTTTGAATTCTTTGCATTTTATCTGATCGTGTAAGTTCCATTTACAAAGGAAATGATACTAAACCTTATGTCTAGAATTCTTATTCTAATTTAAATCAAAATCCATTACATAGTTTTGATTCTAGAAAATGTCTAAAATTTAATACTCAGCATAATGGATTTTAAGAAGGAATAAAATTCAGTGATCATTGCTTATTTTATATCAAATAAATATTAAATGCAATGTAATCTGAATTTTCAAATAAAATGTAATATGACATTATTATGTTTCTCACAATTATTCAAAAAGATTAAACTTTATTCATTTATCTCTAATACCTAAATGTTAGTAGTATTTGAATTTTCCGTTTTTACTCTTTTATTTTAAAATAAACTAAACTAAATAATGCCCACATAATGACTGCTTAAGTCTAACAGCCGCATTTCATGATTCATAATTCGGTTGATTATTTTAGGAACTTTTCCTCTGCATATAAATATACATAAAATGTACACTTAACTTTATAAATCCATACAAACTTTAGCAGAGAAGATTAACCTGTAACGGAGAAAATAAAACGAAACAACTGTCGCAATATCGTCATTTTAAATGTTTAATTTTTGCTCCGCTTATGAAACATTTATAACAAAAACGCGTTTAGTTACAACCACTATAAATAATCTATTTATTTATATGCCTCGAGCTAAATGGAACTTCCACGACAGCATTTCTTTCGAAAAACTGCCCACAACTAAAATACCACAGAGCCGCTTTGCAGCTGAATACAACATGATCAGTTTTAAGTCAAATTTTAACAAAACTTTATTGAACCGTCCTCTTAAATAACCAAATCATCCGATCTTTAAGGTGTTTATTTCATCGTTCTCCTGATCTACTAATTGAGTAGCTTATATGCACTGATAAGTGGTTATTCATTAATATATAATTGAGAAGAAAGAGCGCTTAAAGTTCGAACAGCATATAGCCAACGACGCTAATCGAAACCCAAAAGCGTTCTTTGCGCATATCCAACGAAATGCCCGCCTAAAAAAAAAACAAAAAAAAACAGATTGCCAAGTTGAAGACAAACAAAGCAACTGTTGAAGACCCTAATGACCTTCTCAATAGTCTTCGGTACAGATGATGGCAAAGGACCGCTACCGTTTGACCGCGACTCCCCACCTATGCTGCAAATCGAGTTTGACAGAGAGAACGTTAAATGAGTTCTCAGATCACTCGATGCAGCAAAAGGCCCTGACAGTATCCATCCCCGAATCCCCCTCACATGCTTTTTGAACTTGTCTCTGACTACCGGCATTTTTCCCAATTATTGGCGTGCTGCTACGATCTTCTCCATCTTCAAGAAGGGTAGCAGAGAAACCCTGTAAACTACAGCTTGTTTCGCTAACCTCTATTGTCTACAAAGTAATGGAAGAGTTGCTGAAAAGAGCGCTGATGCCCCACCTTCAATGGATCGAACAAATCTCTCAATCCCAACACAGCTTCGTGCCGAAGAGGTCTAGCCTAACGAACCTTCTGGTTGGGCATGGAGAAGTCGCTGATGAGAATCATGGACAAGGGAAACACTGCGGACATTATCTTTCTGGACTTTTCCAAAGTTTTCGACTGTAAATCATCGTCTATTTCTCATAAATCTTCGGACGTGCGGATTCCATCCTGAGGTCGTATAGTGGGTCGGGGTCTTATTCGCTGACCTCACCTTCTAGTTCAACTGAGCGGCTGCCTTTCCGATGTGTGCAGTGCAACAAGTGATGTGCCACACGGTTTAGTCATCGGGCTCCTATTGTTTCTCATCTTCGTCAATGATATGATTTCTCCACTGTCCTTCCTGTTTGCCGATGATGTCAAAATTCTTGTCTCCTGCAGCGACTATGAAAACCTCCGGCGTTGCCTCTGGAGATGGTCACTGGAATGGGACCTGAGTTTCAACGTCGCCAAGTGCAGCTATATGGCAGTGGGCCGGCATCCTCCAGCCCTTCCATTCCCTCTTGACTTCCAACCAGGTGACTGGCTGCTGAAGTCGCCAGCCAGTCTTGGAGTGATTGTGCATTCCACATACACACCCTCTGAACACTGCATCACCGCTGCTAACAAGGCCAGGGATGTCCTGTTCCTCATTCGCTGCTCCTTTGGTTGTCTCACTCCCTCCATCTTCCTTCTCCTCTAGACCTCCCTGGTGCACTCGATTCTCGAATACAGTATTCAGACCACATCTTCCTATTACGTAAAGGACACCCAGCGTCTTGAACGGGTTCAGCGCCTGGCGAAGAGAATGGTTGCTGGCATCAGATTCTATGCTATGAGCAACGTTTAATGGTTAATTTTTTTTCCTTTGGGCGCAAGAGGCGTCGAGGCGACCTCATCCTCGTCTACAACATCTTTCATGGACGGTGCAGCCTGAACCGGAACCTGTTCTTTACTCCTGCCCCGGATCACGGAATCCGTGGGTACGCGAAAAAGGTCTACTTTCGACGATTCCGGAGGTTTTCTCCGTGGAACCAGCTACCAGATAAGATCGTAAACCAGCTCACACTACAGGGCTTCAAAGCAGCCTTGGATAGACCTCCATGGTTTTCCCCTGTATAGTTTATCTTTATACATCTACCCCTAAATTCTCACTGACCTTTTCGACTCTTATAAATGGCAATCGCTTTTGCGTTAATTATTTGCCAATTAAATGAATGAATGAACGAATTAGGACAAAATGTAAAACTCGAAAAAACGGCTTTATTTCTGTCTTCCTTTTCTCTCATTTTTCTATCTCTTTCTCTTTCTTTGTGTCCACCTTCTCACTCTACTTTCGCTTTCTTTCCTTCTGCCAGGTGAAGGCAATGAAAGTAAGGACAAAAAGAAAAAGAAATTCCTTCATTTTTATTCGTGAAGATTGAAAAAATTATTATGACTATGAGTAGTGGTATTATGACTTCTGATTATGCTGGTAAGAGTTGCTCCACCTTTCTTTATATATGAATGATAAAATTATATTGATCAGGTTAAATATAAAAATTGCCAAATCGATTGACAATAAAACACACACACATACACACGCACACATAATGTTTTGCTTTTTATATGTAAAATTATAGTTGTTATATTGTTCATAGTTTCATATGAAATTTAGTTAATGTATATTTCGGACATTTTTAGATAAAGATTGGTATTTTTATTATTTGGATTATTCGGAGTACTATTTTCATTTTGAGACAACGGATAAAGTGCTAAGTAATTATCAGTTGTGACAGTCTTTTGGGGAGCGATATTAACGAATATAATCAAGACTTACTTAAGACTATACTCGTTCATGGATGACGTAACGAGAATAATCTACATCGGTGAATTAAATAAAGGTTTCTTTCGAAATTTCATGTAGATTCCTGACTTCGACATAGACATCGTAGAGTTCGACAAGATGCGCTTGGATTTACATCGGCCGAAACGTTGTGATAATAACATCCAAGATGTTTGTATAATTCAAATAATAGAAATTCAAATTTATAACTTTTTGTAGTAGTAATTTTTTTGTTGTTAATACACAGTGTGTATTAACAACAAAAAAAATGCCTTCCTTTTGGATTCACATGCTATGGGCCTTCTCAACACAAGTATAAACATTAACAATATCATCCTGGATAAATCAAAAACAGACAGGCAAAAAGAAAAAACTAAAGAGCATACCCTTCAAAAGCACAATGAAAAAAATTGAAAATCTGGTTTGTATTGGTGTGGATAGTAGGCATGACAAAGACACTTTGTTTTATCAGGAGGTTGTGGAAGCGAATGGAGAAACACAAATAAGGAAAGTTAAGGGACCAGAACGCCATTTGACATTAATAGCGGAAATAGGCTGTGATAAAAAGGGAGGATATCTCACCCATAGAGTTATCCCTAATACTAATGCAACTTGTGTTGTTTTAGCAGAAGAAGTTGCAAGTGTTTTAAAAGAATATAAGAGTGAGACTACATTGAAGGCTGTGCTTTTAGACAACACCAATACAAACACTGGCTGTGAATCTGGGCTTGTCACATCTCTAGAAAAAATATTAAACAGGAAGTTACACACTATTGGTTGCTCCCTACATCAGAATGAGCTTCCTTTCAGGGCGTTATTTAAATGAATCGATGGTAATACACAAAGACCAACAACATTTACTGGGCCAATTGGAAAATTGTGTGGTAATAATTACAATCATTTGCCCCAGGTTGAATTTCCACCAATAAGTAGTTCTTTGGATATCAATTATTCTGTACTGGTAGGCATTGATGATCTGTGTGGTGACGAAAGACTACTTTTTGAATATGCAGTAGGAATTTCACGGGGAAAGGTTGATCCAAAATATGCTACATGGAGGATTGGGCCTTTAAATCAAGCCAGGTGGCTAACTCTAGCAATTCGACTAATGTGTTTATGGACGCGGCAAATTTATCGTCAAACACTGTTTGATAAAATGCACACATTGGTTAAATTTATTGTTGAAGTGTATGCAGTTAGTTGGTTTGAAATTAAAAGAGACAATAAATTTCATAACCAGCAACTATACATTTTCAATATGATTCAGAGAATTAAGCAGCAGCCACAAGAAATCCAAACAGTTGCATTAAAAAATATTCTATAAAATGCTTTTGCTCTTTTGCCAGAAAATATTTTGTATGCAATGGTCAAATCAGATGAAATAGAAGTGAGGGAAGAAGCTATAAAAAAATTTTAACCATTAGGTAAGTAAACATTTTTTTATATAAAATAATGAAATTGTTTACATTGATTTATATGTTCATTTTTAAATGTTTTTGAAATTTCATCATTAGAAAAAATTCAAACAAGTAGAATCCATTTTTAAAGTTAATTGCTTTTTTTTCTTTCAGGAGTGCAAAATCATCTCACAAAGGTTGAAAAAATTTTCAACAATAAATTTCAAAGCTTCACATTGGTTTCATTTAATAAACCTATCTCAAAATGGAGTCTGTGAGCTTTTACAGAAGAATTTTCAGATGAGGAACTTCAGGATTCATCGTTGAGTGGGAGGAAACTAGATTTTCCTCATTTACCTGCACATTCGCAAAGTGTCGAAAGGGCAGTTAAGTTAACTACAGAGGCTTCTCAGTTGGCCTATGGATTTGAAAGAAGACACAAGCATATTATTGCAAAAGTGTTATGTCGAGAAATGAGGCCTTCTTTTGATTCAAAAGGATCTTATGTGGAACACTGTGAAATAATGCAACAATAATCATTGCTAACATTTGTGTGTGGTTTGACATATTTTTTTATGAATCTGTTTTAAAATTAGTGTATAAATTTGAAACTAAGATTGCCTATGATGAATCAAGGTTTAGAGCAGTTTTAATTAACAAGTGTAGTTTTTAAAAATTGATTCACTTATAAATTCCAAGCACATTTCATTCTATTCCTTCATTAATAATTATGACCTTTCACATTTTTATTTTAATTTTATATTTTTATGGAAATCGTTCCAGACAAGGCATGAAGCCACTTTATGTAAGGATCTAAAAATATTTTAAGGTCAAAATCTTGCTAATGATATGCATAAGATGGAAAAGATTCTGACCCAGAATTACTTTTTATGACTTGCATTCTCAGTTAATGTTGTCAATTGAAGATTATATGCAGCCAGAGGGGGGAGATTCACTTTTTAATATTAATTTTAATATATTTCTTTCCTTTTTACTAAAATGATTAATCTAATAAAGTTGTTTGGACTGAAATTGTAAAATATTTATAAAATTGTCTAAAAAGCAACGATTTCTTCAGCGCGTCTAATAAGACAATCTTTAAAGTTAAACACTCATCCAACCATGAAAGATGGCAAGCAATTTTTTTTATATTAGTACTCATCATACCAACACACAACTTTCCCTGCGTAGAAGTTTTTGATTTTCTAGAAAAAGTTAAAAATCGACCTCCCCTAATACACAGGAACTGGGAGAAGAAGAAGAAGAAGAAGAAGAAGAAGAAGAAGAAGCGGTAGGCGTGTTTGGTTTTATGGGAAAGACGGAGGGACTAACCGCAAGAATTCCTGAGATTAGAGAGGAAGAAAAGACCGAACTCGGACGGTAGGCGACTGTGCTTTTGTTTAAGCAGAGGAAACGGTGAGAGGAGAAGAAAGTCACTTCCTAAAAAACGTTCCGACTCAAAGTGAGAAAAAAAGGAAGGCTGAAGGACCCAGCAGTTTTCACTTTTATATAAAACATAGTTATTGCTTTTGTTTTGTTTTTTTAAAATAAAATCTTCAAGCAAGACTATAAATGAATCTCTCAGTTTTGGGCTAAGAAATAGGTATAGTATCTGTTTATCCTTGGTCGGAGAAAGATGAATACTTCTTTAAGGTATTTTTAAATTTTTATTACAGTTGACCTTTGATGAGCTAGACATTTTTCTTATTAAAACAACGAATTGTTAGCTAACTTTCCCTTCGGGGGGTGAGGGTGGAGGCTAATATACAAGTAAATAAGTAGCAACATATTGAATAATTTTTATGGTTAAGTTCTTATTATTCGTTTCGTTTTACGTTTTGTTGTTGTTTTGTTTTATTTTGTTTTTTTTGGGGGGGAGGGGGGTGAATGAACTTACATGATCAGATGAAATGCAAAGAATGCTAATAAAGCTATTTTCTCGGTGAGCATGTGGCCTCAGTCATATTATTGGTTCCCACATTAACACACATATATACACCGACACTCACACACATATATCTAAATATAACCTTATATTACCACATATACATCCAAATACTCACACATACTCTCATAAAAACATCTAAACACATACTAACATTATTAACACATACGCATTCAAACATATACTTTCATAAACACGTATACATAAAAGACACACACACATATATGCATCTAAACAGGCACACACGCATAACAGCCGCCAACTACGTTTCCAATTTCTCTTTCGATAGTTTCCCTCTAATATAAATGTAATATTTTTTTACGAAAAAGAAACGATTAATTTCATTATTCGTTCTTATACAATTACATAAATAATTTGTCGCTTTATAAGTTTTTCTGAAAACAACGAATTTCCTATAAGGAGTTGGTAGTGTTATCCAGTATTTGAATAGAATAGCTATGGTTATCAATACAATTGGTTAAACGGTTCTCAAGCATCGTAATATTCTTTCCACAAAACCTTGTCCACAGCACATACGGTCGCATCAGTGTTTTTTTTAATTACAATCAAGACGGCCGCATTAGAGTTTGTGAAAACAGGAAGGAACAAGACGGAGCTTTGTCTGATGGCGAATGTATCAATTCAAAATAAACGTTTTTGTCGATGTTTTCTTGTTGTTTATTTCTTTTATATAAAACAAACTTGTCTAGTTGAAAGCACTGTCAATAATCTTCCCCACTCTTTGACTGTGCCTAAGTCAAAACGTTTCTTTCTTAGAACTGCACGTACGTGGAATTCTCTTCCGTTTGCGTGTTTCCAAGCTGACTACAACTTGGTTGTCTTCAAGTCCAACATAAACAAATTCTTGATGAACCGCTCCCTTAAGTGATCCAATTTACCAAATTTCCGTTATTAACGATTAGTACGATATTATCCCATTGATTACTGTACACTCAATAACTTTTATCCTTGATTAGCCTCCGGGCCTTGATAATTGGTACCTCCCATGTAAAAAGAAACAAAAAATCGAATTATTGCATCCGTGTTGATGTGTACGGCATTTTAACTAGCTAATGTTGATAATATGCTCTCCGAAAAGGTTGATGTATGAAACTCAATATTATTTCGTTCTTAGAGTATATATTTGTTGATCTATATTTCAGCTAAACCGAAACTAGATGAAGAGAGGAGAGAAGGAGAAAGATGAAAGAAAGAAAGTCGGCGTCTAATAATGCTTGTGGTCAAAGAAAAAAGAAATCGATTCTAATGTTGTTTGTTTCGTTTTTATACACATGCGCTCATCACCCGTCACTCTATCTTTATACCCGTTTGATTTTTGCTCATACATTTTGTGACATCATATTGTTTATGCTTTTGTGCTCAGCTATGTCAGTATGACACAACACTGCAAACTGTGAGCATACTTCTAAGTACATTATAATAAAGTTTTTTTTGTTTTGTTTTTTGTTTTTTTTTCAGAATCGGCGACAAATATGTTTCCGAAAATTGAATTCTTTATTCTCAGTGTCGGAGAAAGAAAGCGACAATTCTTGTCTCTTCTTTGTCGTTTGGGTAGAAAAGAAGTTTCATCTCAGTTTCTAAAGAATGTTTACTATAAACCCATTTTGAAGAATTGCATTTACGGTTGGGATTATTTTGATCGTACACATAGGAGACGATAATTTGATCAGCACATTCAGGAAACCTAATCAATTTGTTGGATTGCAAATTGACAAACGAATCGTGTTTTATCAAATCTATTCTTATTAATAACATGTATATATAGAGATATAGCGCAGTGGAATTTGCCAAACAATATGAAGATATTTCTGTTAACGACTTAGAGACAATAAAACATTGAAAAAAAAAATGCATTGTGTTTCATAGCATATAGAGATAAAAGACAAAACTTTAAATATTCATGGTGCGATGAGGTGCCAGGCAGTGCTTAGGTATGCGAGTTAACAACGATGTATATATAATTGATTAACTTGTATTGACAATCAACAAGGAAAATATTCGTATTTACAGAAATGAGGATCTCATATTTTCGTGTTCATTTACGTGAATAAGATACAATAATGCAGGTACAGGTTCATATCTTACATAACAATAAAAACGGTTTGATTCTTGTAAATTCGGTTCTGTTCTAAATTCCTGATTTTGATACATTTACCAATTACGATTCCGATTCTTTTAAAATTTCTAAATATGTTTTTTTTTAATTTTGGAATCACTGTAATATCTACACATATTTTCGTAAATAAACACTTACAGAAGTGTATATTACACGAGTAGTTCTTTTAAAATATGTTTTCCCGAATGTTTTCCGTGTAATGAACTGAAAATAGTGAGAAAACTACAGATTTGTTTTACTTTTGAAACAAAGCCGATTCGCATTAGTTCATCGCTAGTTTAGAAAATGCTATTTAAATATTTTTGCTGACAATTAAAAATAATAAACAAGTGGTAAAATAAGAAGACGATGACAAACAGAATAAAAGCCCCTTCCCATCTCTTAAGAATGCATTTCTAAATAATAATGTTGCTATTTAGAAAACCATTCTTGACATGAATAGATTGGTGCGGGTATACATTTTGGCAATTTTGAGAAACTGTCCATCACAATAAGATAATAATAACTATTCAATGATCCAGCAAAAGTCGGTGAGTTTGCAATCAGTTTTCGAACTTTATAAAAGGTCTCTTCGCCGCTAAAGAACCAAACCATTGCATCATTTCACCGCGTTTTCAATATTTTTTGCCCATTTTTGTTGAATATGCATTTCTTCTCGTGAGACTTTCCATTTTCGAACTCTCTGTGTGATCAACATGAAATTCTTTTAATATTCTTCTCGAAAATGTTGCATGAATAATCACTTGATTGCCGTACATAACTACATAACAGATTGAACACATGTCTGAGATTGGAGGGGAGTATTTATGGCTTTTTAAAAATTGTTGTCTAACGGCTTTTATTTTATTTTCTGAGTATTACAGTAAACTCCCTAATGACGTTACACAATATACCTTTTACTTCTACCTCAGTTTGTAAGGAGGCAATCCCTATATTTTCAATCCGCCAACATGACTAATTTTTGACGGTAGAATAAACTCCATTATATATATAAATATATATATATATATATATATATATATATATATATATATATAATTGAAAAGTTGTCTATACTGCACAGTTTGTTTGAAATGTGGTTTAATAACTCTTTCCTGGCCTATAAATCGTTAGCACTGGCTTATAGTCGGTTTGCAATATAAAATGTCTTCTGTAAACAAAGCGACGAAATTTGGTGATTGCACAAATAATACTTAGTGCTTCCTTCTCGCTTTGTAAGTATCTTGTTTTGCATGTAGTAAGGTACAAGACGCATGGACGATACGTTTATGGCATATTACATAATAGCAATTTTTCTCTCCAATCCGTACCAAAAATATTTTGAATTGTTTCTTACAAACATGTTTAATTTGAAAATCTTTCTTTTAATGTTACGTTAGAGATTAGCCTGTTTTCATTTTTTCTGTTCACCAGTGGCGCGTTTAGTTATTCTGCTGGTTCTTGCCAACTTTGTTTTTCTAATGTTTTCTCGCATTTAAAGTTTTATTATTGATAAATCCAAGCTGGAATAAAGTTATGGCTTTATATTTTTATTAAATATTTTTACCTGCTATTTCCTGTTATATTTAGCTTCGTTACTTTTAGTAATTTTAATAAAGCTTTTTTTTATTATATTTTAAACTTCGGTGTTTACTTTTGTATCGCATGCGTCCGTAATTTAAATACCTTTTCACCTTATATATAAAGTCTTTGAATCAATGCAATATCAATGAAAAACATGGTTTATAAAGGAAATTATTGTTCTTTAGTTGGTGAACTGATTTTCTTTTTGTTACGGATTGCTCTATATGTGTCACTTATGCTCTACAGATTGTTCTAATATGTGTAACTCAGTTTTGCTCAATGTCTTTTGAATTTGATGACAGTCTTCAGCGCAATATGCTGAGGTTCAATTTTCTATTTTATTAAGAAACCTTCATCTGATTTTTTAATCCCTATGATACTAACCACTTTGCAAAGATTAGGCGTTCAGAATTGTTCGCAGTCAACTCCGACAATTTTAAATCAACGCTTGTTAACTACACTAGTACAAAGTAGTATAGTCATCGTTTCCTTTCATTGGGACATTTATCAAGGCCTGGAGGCCACTCGAGGATATGGGTTAATCAGTGTACGGTAGTCAATAGAATAATATTGTAGTAATCGTTAGTAGTGGAAATTTGGTAAATTGGAGTACTTAAGGGGACAGCTCACCAAGAACTTGTTTACGTTAGACTTGAAGACGACCATATTGTAGCCAGATGGAAAGCAGGGGAACGGGAGAGAGTTCCACAGGCGTACAGTTCTAAGAAAGGAGCTTTGTTCATGAAATCTACGTTTAGGTTTAGACACAGATAAAGGGTGTGAGAAATTATTGATAGTGGTTTGAGATAGACGAGTGTTTTTCGTGAAAGTCAGGAAATGGGAGACCATAGATTGGAGTTCAGAAAAGCACTTGCTATTAATAAAACGATAAAGCCGTGGGTGTATCTATGCATACTTGTCTATACGAATCCATACGTTCAGGAAATATGGTAGACCACAATTACACTATATAAAGTTTGAAAATATTGTTGCATAGGAAACATATAATCGGGTACATTTTAAAGAGAGACGGGGCCATTCATATACAGGATAGACGGCGGACATATATATATATATATATATATATATATATATATATATATATATATATATATAACAGTGAGAGGGGGATAGAAGAGAGAATCGACATTTATAACATTTTACAGTTCTGTGGAGTGTTGCTTCTTATAACGGAGATAGTGAGGAGAGAAGGGGTGATCAGATCTTTTAACACAGGAGGGGACCGTCATTTCTTATGATGGAAAGACACATTACTTAATGGGGTATACAAAGTTAATTAATGACGATGATTTCACATTACCTTCAATTTGGTAGAATGGTGACACGAAGACGGCAGTTACAAAAATATGAGATGTTCTCTTATTCCATTTGACCGGTCGTAATAATGATTACGTCCAGGAATTCAAAGTCGACTACATGATTAAAGTTTTTCCCTTCGCTTCTAAAGGGACCCTCCTCTGATTGTCCGCCTGCCCCGACTGCCTTCTTCTCCGACCGAACTAGTTCCTATATTGAGAATTCATTTCTGCCATGACGTCATACGTGTGTCTGTCAACGTGATCGACCCACGTGGCCTTAACATGCGTAGTTCGGCACATGTTTCCAAACCATTTCTGCAGACAAAGAATTCTCACTAAGCTATTTTTCCTAAGCTATTTTTCAACATATTTAAATTGCATTGTTCATTATTTTCTAGCTGACCTTATTTTAATTCACTTTTCATAAAAAGAATTGAACAATCAAAATTCCTTTTACAACAATATATCTAAACTATTTTATGTGAAACGGAACAATGCTAAATTCCATTTCTGAACATTGCTTACAAAGTTCAAATCTAGATCTATCCTAATCACATTTTCGCTTATCTAATGTTTTTCTTGCTTACAAGAAAAGGGGAACCTTTTTTGTAACAATATATTTATAGCAGTTCACATGTCGTCCCTGTCAGCCTAATGTAACAAGCACGAAAACACATTCAATCATAAAAAGATCGATTCTAAAATCACTGACGAACCGTTACTTGAAACTCAAAGGAAACTCGCGGTCACCAAAATTTAATTAGGAAATAGTATAATTGACTGGTATATTCAGATATTTAGATGCCCATGTAGATTGTGCTTGAACGAGAAGATTGAAATTTAAATTCTTAAAGATTACCATATCTTATTTAACTGTGGATATAGAATGACTTTTAATTTGGTATAACAACATACTTAACAAGTAAATAAAACAAACAAACGATTAGACTAAATCAACATTTAATGTAACAAAATCTAAGAAATGAACTCATTCCAAATTCACGCTACTAAAATAAGACCACTGTTAACTCAATACCTTTACTATTAGCCAATGAAAACATTAACCTGGACAAACATTGTAATTTCGCATACCATCTTAGCAGAAACATAATGATGAGAAGCGTTTCAATCCCGGCTTGAGGTAGTTGCTAGTCTAGCCGCACAGATGAGCTGTAATACAGCGATGTCGTATCATTCTATTTCTTATAGTTGCATATTCCTTTCATTCATGTTGCAATTGCTTGTGGCCTGGAAAAAATAAGCTTACCTACGATCTCAAGATTGGCTTTGTAGCTGGATCGAATCTCTCAGCTTTCTACTGTGATAATTGCATCAGCATAAGACACTAGTGTCTGTAGATAAAAAAATTGTTAATATTTATTCTTAAAAATGTTAGAGTTATAAAGCCCCTTTAGGCAATTAATCTCTCCTTTCTCTCTCTCTCTCTCTCTCTCTCTCTCTCTCTCTCTCTCTCTCTATATATATATATATATATATATATATATATATATATATATATATATATATATATATATATATCTTTCGGGGAATTAAGAAGGAAGCGGTCACCTTTGGCGCAAACGTATCATTCATACTTCCTGTCGTTGAATACTCTGACTGTTTACTGCGACCGCATGTCGATATGGCAATCATAAGTATTTAATTTCCTTCCATTCATGTGTTAATTGCCGGTGGCAGAGGAAAGACGGTAACCTACGAAATGAAGAGTAGCTTTTTGACTGGGTTCGAATTTTCCGATCAGCAGTAATTATCATTTCCTATATTGATAATCGCATACGCATAAAACATTAGTATCTGTACGTATAGAAATTGTCAACATTTATCCTTTAAAGTATTATATATATATATATGTATATATATATATATATATATATATATATATATATATATATACATATATTATGCATTGTATATATATATATATATTATGCATTGTGTATATATATATATATATTATGCATTGTATATATATATACATTATGTATATTATATATATATATACATATATATATATATATATATATATATATATATATATATATATATATATATATAGGACAGCAAGAAAGAGATAGAGAGAAAGAGACGAATTGCAAGTAGTCATAAATTATTGCATAGCAGGTAAAACGATCTCAACGAATACTGAATATATTTAATAAATTTTAATGAAAAAAGAAACGCAAAGGCTTGGTTGTGTAATAATAAATGAAATGAATAGCGGACTTGAAGACGCGCCCATTTTAAACAAACGCATTGAATAAAATTCAATATCAGATTTGGTTGTCTGTGAAGTGTTTTAGAAAAAAAGCGAAATTTCATCGATCATGTTTATACAACATAAACTGGTGGTTCGTAGTTTTGATAAGGGTGTGGCAAGGCAGAATGGTGATTAGGGCACTGTTTGTTTAGAGTCAAAACTGGATATTGAATAACTAACGGCCTTCCATGTGAAGTGAGTAAAAAGTCGGACTAAGTATTAGGAAATCACTAAAATGATTTATTAAACCGTCAGGTTTATCTTTGTTGGAATGATGAAACAATGGGGTGCTTGTTTATGATTATCTATCTTTCTTACGCCTGAAAAAGATGGTAGTCACATTTTTCTCCATTCGTGCTTACAATTAAGTATATTCAACATTTTGAATTCTATTGATACTCGTTTGTGTACGTTTTAAGCTGCATGTCTGTTTACTTTTTTCATGGTAAACCAACTATTGTGTAATCATTTTATGCTCATCTTCATAGATGTTGTTGTTTCACTACGTTTCGGCCAACCAATCCTCTGGCCTTTTTCAGGTGGTTAACAGCGACGGGATAGGAACGCTAAGTCTTCTAACTATATGTAAAAAATCTTTCTACTCCAGTAGTTTCTTCCCAAGAACTGCTAGACTTTGGAATTCCATTCCAGGTCACTGCATCCCCAACTGTACTGACATGCATAAGTTCAAGTGCAACGTGAAGCAACATCTCGCTGCCCTAATCCCTACATAGTACCCCAGTAGATGTTTCCCCTGATAGTAGCCCCCTACACCAAAGTGGCAATGTGCCTTGTTTGGGGTGAAAATGTAATAAAAAAAATATATATATATATAAAAGGATCAGCGTGCATCCGTTAACACCAATATTTATGTAGGTGCTTGGTAAAAATTATTATGTGGTTAGAAGCAAGAAAGAGAAGTCTTACCGTGGGTGCTCAGCAAGTGAGTTCAGGCGAAGAAAAGGAAGAACAAACATGGCGGCCAGCATTTTTATTTCGTCCGTTCTCGCGTAATCTCGTGTGTGCGTGAAGATGGAAAGGATAAAACGATGTTCATTTCTCGGTGCTGGGAGATTATTCCCGATCAGGCAGGAGAGAAGGCAACGAGAGAGTAGAGACAGAGGACTGTAGCGCTAATCTTTCTGGATCATTCCGTTTGGGTATTTTTGAGGTGACCCCCCCCATTATACTTCAAGCTATTTCGGCGATGGCCAACGCAGGCTTAAGCAACATGATTAAGCCTTTTAATGGCGACAGTGATGTGGTGGCGTGGCTTAAAAAAGTGGACCTTGTAGCAAGGATTCAGAAGCTGGATGATGTGGCCGCAGTAATACCACTGTTTCTAGAAGGGGACACGCCGAAGGACGAGGATGGAATGATAAGGTGGGAGAAAGAACGGTCGCCATGATGGAAGAGCTCCTGAAAGAAGCAGAACGGCAAGACCCAGTCCGGGGAACCTGGAACGTATCGCGAACATTGGATGGAGTCATGCGGTGCGATGCGAGCAGCATTGCAACAGGGGTCTTTTTGGAAATTGGAGGAGTAGTTGCAGAAGATGCAGCCTGGTTGAGGAAAAAGAATGATGTCAGCCACATCAATGTGGCGGAATTAGACGCGACAATAAAAGGAGTCAATCTGGCCTTGAAATGGGGACTACGTGACATCTGCATCAAAACAGACTCTGCCACGGTGTTTGCTTGGCTAAAGTCTCTCATTTCAAGCGAAAAAAGGATAAAAACGAAAGCGGCTGCGGAAATGTTAGTGAAGCGCAGGCTTGGGGTGCTGGCTGAGCTGATGCAAGAGTTTTGTTTGAAGCTTCGCGTAGACATGGTGGCTTCTGAAAAGAACCGAGCAGATGCTCTCACGATAGTGAAGAAGAGTTGGCTGTTGCCAAAGAAAGATGTTGTTGCTGCATCGGATCTAGATGATGTTGGCGTGCGAGAACTGCACACTTTGCACCATATGGGGGTAGAGAGGACTTGGTACTTAGTGAAAAAAGTCGACCCGAGGATCACCAAGGAGCAAGTCAGGCAAGTGGTAAGGACATGCGACAGATGTCAGTCGATTGATCCTGCTCTAAGCACGCATGAAGCTGGCCAATTGGAGGTGAGTGGGACCTGGGAGAGACTGGCATGCGATGTCACCCATTACAGGGGTGGACTTTACCTGACCATGATTGATTGTGGGCCCGGGCGATTTGCCCTATGGAAGAAGCTACGTGGAGGAACAGACAATGAAATAGCGGCAATCCTTGATGTGTTTTTGGAGCGAGGCCCCGTGGAAGAGTTGTTAACCGACAACGGGACTGCGTAGCAGTGACAGAAGTACTGAAGAAATAGAAGATCCAACAATTTTTCAGAGCTGCCTACAGACCTAGTGGCAACGGGATCGTGGAGAGACACCACCGCACCATAAAAGCAGTTGCGGAAAGAAGAGGCACCTCATCTGAGCAAGCCGTCTTCTGGTATAACATGTCGCCTAAACTGGGACAAGTACCAGAGACGGTCCCGCAATTGTCAATGTTTGCATATTCCTGGAGACATCCCAGGGTGGAACCGGCAAGCCGAGAAGTAGAGGCCACAGGGACAATTAAACTCGGGGACGAGGTATGGGTGAAGCCACCGGGGGGGGGGGGACGCTGCACCACACAATGGAGTAGAGGTCGCGTGACTGGGAGGAACACTAGTAACAACATTGTGGTGGGAGGGGTCCCGAGGCACATTCTCGACGTCAGACCAGTTGAGGGCGAAGCAGTGGAGGGGAGTGTGCAGCCACAGGAGGACGAGACACCTCAGAGGCCAAGGAGAGAGAGAGGCGACCGTCACAGTGGATGAGAGACTATGAAATGTGATCTTGAGATCAGGGAGGCATGTGGTTGGAAGAAAGAAAGAGAAGTCTTACCGTGGGTGCTCAGCAAGTGAGTTCAGGCGAAGAAAAGGAAGAACAAACATGGCGGCCAGCATTTTTATTTCGTCCTTTCTCGCGTAATCTCGTGTGTGCGTGAAGATGGAAAGGATAAAACGATGTTCATTTCTCGGTGCTGGGAGATTATTCCCGATCAGGCGGAAGAGAAAGCAACGAGAGAGTAGAGACAGAGGACTGTAGCGCTAATCTTTCTGGATCATTCCGTTTGGGTATTTTTGAGGTGACCCCCCCCCATTATACTTCAGAACTTATGGAATATGTATTCTTGGTAATAGGGTGAGTAGCATCGAAACATTTTTGTCAATTTTACCATTCATAAATGTGCTACAAAAAACATTTAATTACTACGCCCACAATAAGAAAAATATTTAAATTTAAAACTAATTATGTTTTTACTTATACCCTTCTTGTTACGCGTATTCTTCTAGTATATAATATATATTATTACCGTTTTATCTGCTTAGTTACACATGTTTCAATTACCGAATCGTATCAACGATCCAAGAATTTCATCATGAAATTAATGGATCGTTGATAGGATTTGGTAATCGAAACATGTATAACTAAACAGATAAAACGGTAATAATAATAATAATAATAATAATAATAATAATAATAATAATAATATATATATATATATGTATATATATATATATATATATATATATTCTCTGCAATAGTATTGAACACTCTCTTCAGGTTTTTACTAATTACCATTTTTGCGATATATATATATATATATATATATATATATATTAAATAATATATGGAGAATAAAAAATTGCATATAAATTTAGGATATCATCAAACCAATAAAAAAGAACAAGAAAGAAAACCCTTTTAGGTCATGGCATTTCGAAGCTAAATGCTCTTCATCAGAAAAAGAGCCAGTAATTATACTAAAAATGAAATATAGTTAAAAGTTGGCTAAAGAACATTTTGAATGGAGGAAATATATATTAAGATATATTAAATACATGAATAAAAGGGTGAGACGATAAAGTTGTGGTGACCCTAAAAAACACTACAGTTTTATTTTTAAAGTTTTATTGAAAAAAAAATCAGTTCAGGGAACTTGATTACGTAGTAAAGCTGATATATATTCAATGGAACCGCCTTCAGCCTCAATCACCATCTCGATACCGGTTCGGACCTTGGAGCATGCCTTTTTCCATAAGTGCAGGTGGAAGCTCTACGAATACTCGGTGGATGGCGGCGATCAAGCTAGCTAGTGTTGTGCGAGCTCATGTAGGTGATGTTCCCGACGTATGACGAAACGAAGTAGTCCAGCAGAAGGATAGGAGCCAGTAAGAGTACAAAGTCGTAGCTCTCCTTCTGAAGCCAAGCATGGGTCTCTTTGGACTTATGGGCCTGCGCCGAGTCCTGCTGTCACACTCAGTGTTTGCCTAATTGCACCAGGGGATCAACATACTCTTCAGCACATCCAGGTACACTTTAATGTTGACTTTTAAGTCGACTTCGTAGATGTGAGGTGGCATGATGTGGCCCTCACTTTAAATCACACCAAAGACTATAACTCTGGCTAGAAACTTTGTTTTCATCATCCTGGACACGTCCCTGTTATTTGTGGCAATCCAGCGATGCATTTTGAAGGTGCTGGCAATGGTCATGTTGTCAAAACTTGGATCGATAGAGAGCATGTTGTACAGCGGAGAATCTCTGATCTCGTTCGTGAAAAAATGTGTCACTTTCAGACATGATAGACGGCTCCTATCTTTCTTGAGATTTGTACACAACTGACCAACTAGTGGATGGTCTGCAATAAAAAAAGAAAACCGGTTTTCATCAAACAAAAATGAAACCATGTCGTCTTTTCTAGGTGACAATTTTATCATTTCACCCTATATATATATATATATATATATATATATATATATATATATATATATATATATATATATATATATGGTTATGTGTATGTATGTATTCATATTTAAAGATATTACATATATTTTTATAACACAAAGCGTCTATAATTGTTCAATACTGCAGAACAAGAGCCCTAATAAATATTAGACAAAATCTCAGTAATTGTAGGGAACAATCTTCGTAAATCCACTGAAAAAAAATAGGTTTATTTGGCTAAAATTGTTTCAGCCAACTTCAATCATATCTTCATCATATATAGAATTTTCAGAGTATTTTCATAAAGCCTTCGTAAGTGCCCATTAAAAAGTTTACCTTCCTGGTTGGAAGAAACTTAAGTGTATTCATTAATCATTTATTTTATTATTTTTCTACATATTATTTTTGTATATATACGTAAAACACAGACACGCACACACAGACACACACAGACACACACAGACACACACATATATATATATATACACACACACACACATATATATATATATATATATATATATATATATATATATATATATATATATATATATATATATATACACATTCATACTATGATTGACAACACTCAACTAAATAATGTGGAACACTTCCAATATCTAGAAAGCACCATCTCCTCTAACGGTTCCTTGGACAGAGAAATCGATGCACGGATCAGCAAAGCCAGCCGAGCTATAGGAAGACTCCAAAACTAAGTGCTCAGTTAGCACGAACATACGTTTGAGTAAAAACTGAAAATATACGATGCAGCAATCCTCTTCTCCTTCCTCTCCGAATGTGAGACTTGGACGCTGTACCGTAAACACTAAATATTAAAGAAATTTAACATGCGTGTTCCGTACTAATCTTGAGGTCCTAGACCAAGCCAAATTATTAAACATAGATTGCATGCTCGCAAGTGTTCAGTTGCGGTAGGTAAGTCATGTTATTCGCATGGAAGAATACCACATGCCAAAGCGCCTGTTGTATTAAGAACTTAAGAAAGGGAAAAAAAAACATGATCATCCAAAAAACACTGCAAAAACACAATCAAGACAAATTTACTGTGGGGTGAAGGGATTAGATTATTGTGTCAGTGATCGATCGAACTGACGAACCACCGTCCACAAAGTTACTGCTAATTTGAGAATGATTTTCGCCAGAAGCTCACTGCCACTAGCGATTAGCGCCACAGCCCATTTTCGGTTCCCCTACTGTTCCAAACGAAACGTCTTCTTCGAACACGGCACACTACCAACAATCTTAGATGTTGATGATTAGATCAACGGGTTAAGGTTTTTGATTAAGCAGAATCAAATTCCTTTAACTTATAGTGTTTTACTTTTTCGAGAGTTCGTAGTCTAATATGTTGGCTAGATTGATATGTTCTTTTGGGCAAGTATGACGTATTGTTATATTTGAAAAGTTCACAGATTATTTGTAAGTTTTGATGGCTGTAGATAACTTTTGAAATGTTATCTTTATTTCCGTTGTTTTAGATGTAGGCATTAGTAGAGATGTTCGGAATCGTATTTGTTTCCGTAAATGTGGCGTGATATTTTTTGTAGCATATGTACGATAGTGTTCTTGGTTTTGTGTAAAATTCTAGCAAGGTTACGTAATTATGAAGAGGTAAATATATTTGTGGCGCTCTGCGTTTGTGGATTTTGTTGAATACGCTCTAGAAATAGTTTTTCGTTCTTTCTTCTGCTGACATGATGCTCGAATTTCTAGTATTTTCAGAGAAAATGATTGCATACTTTGCATGCATGTGTGCTTTTTTCCCAATACTTTACTTCAAGTTTTCTTCTAGTGTAATGTTCTTCACCGTCAAGATGAGGGTTGAATTGCATATTGTATCCACATGCATTCCTTCACACACGCGCGTGTGCGCGCACACACACACACACACGCACGCACGTACACACACATGTATAATGTATATATATATATATATATATATATATATATATATATATATATATATATATATATATATGGAAGTTAAAGAAAGAGAATAAGATCAATTCTTTAAGAGGAGACTTATCGGTATAATGCAAAGCTCAACAAATTGATTTAGAGTTCATATAGAACTATATAAACTCTAAATCAACTATATATATATATATATATATATATATATATATATATATATATAGAGAGAGAGAGAGAGAGAGAGAGAGATTTGTTCATTTATTCAATCAAGATGGGTATACATCAATAAGGGGTGTTGGGTAAGTGAAAACTCTTTATACCATGGTATTTCGAAGCCTAATGTTTCTCATCAGAAGAGGAGATAAGATGCTGGGTAACTTAGGGATGCGACGTCATTTGGAGCGGAATAAAATATTGAGGCTCTTTAAGGGAACTAAATTGATCTTTGTGATATAGTAGGAGTATAGTTTTATTGTATAATGCAGGTAGGTGTATAGCATATCTGTCATAGTGAGTTTAAAATATGTGCACAATATCTGTGAGTAAACTCTCGGAGAGAATATAGGGTAAGTTAATTGAGAGAAGATGCTTATTTAATCATATGTGTTAATGGGTTATAGCTATGGAAGGGGTTTACATGAAATAGGAGATTTACGCTATGTCGGTATATTTTAAAATGGGGTATTGCATCCTTAATATGTTATCTAGCATCTTTTCTCCTCTACTGATGAGAAGCCTTAGGCTTCGAAATACCATGGTATAAAGAGTTCTCACTTACCCAACACACCCTAATTTGTGCATTTGTGTATTTGTTATTTAATAAATGAATAAATCTCTTTTGGTCAAGATCAAAGTGTAGTATCTGTTCTTCAGATGCTGCACTTCCATTTCTTGTTCTCTTTCGGTGGAGGATCAGTTCTTCACGACTGAGACAATTTTTTGTTTTTGTACCCTTTCTCCACGTTAAAAAAACGACCCTGGTGTCTAACTCTGTCCTGTGGGGAGGCATAGTAAATAGGTACATATAAGTATATAGTTTTATATAATCTTTATATATATATATATATATATATATATATATATATATATATATATATATATATATATATATATATATATTAGAATCCCGGGATACGGTGGCTCTAGGATACGTTTCTTTTTACGACGTGAAATACGACTTTTCCGGACCCTAGTTACAGTATTTTCCCCTGTTTTTCGGTGTTATTTATAATGTTATTTGATTATATACATGTGTATCATATATTGTAATGTATTTAGTTATTTATTTTTAATGCCGTATCCCGGCGTTCTACTTTATATATATACATATATATATATATATATATATATATATATATATATATATATATGTATGTACGTATATGTATATATATGTATATATATATATATGTGTGTGTGTGTGTGTGTGTGTGTGTGTGTGTGTGTGTCGGAGGGTGCGTATGTGTTTGTATGTGTAATAAAATTATTGCGAGAAATATATCAATGTTTATGTATTATTTATTATTTGTAAATAGGATTCAAAATGTCTTTCAAGAAAGTATTGCTAAAATAATGGAATTTTAAGCCGGTACCTCCAGCTTTCCTGGCTGTTATAAGATGTGTGTGTATGAGATGGCTGGTAATGACAGAAAAATAGTATGACGAAATGCTAACATCTGACTTGTGTGTGTCCATACACATGTCTTTGGCCTCATACCAACACACCTTTATTTTGATCTGCACTTACATAAAGTGTTCCGTGATTTCTTAGGCTGAATGTACAAACTGATGTGGATATCAAAGGCTCACCACAGAGCGAGAATTTGATTCAAAATTCATTATACTATGTGACGATCACGAGAGCGTGTGAAACTGTGGTTATTGTATACTGGCGACCTTTTTATAATTTCAATGCGGCGAGAATTTGGTGCATTTCAGTAATTATGTCGCAATCCGCACTTTTCTTCTTTTCTTTTTTAATCATAAAAAATATTTTTTGTATGTGTTTGAATTTGGGCCGACGAGAACATTCACAGACTCAAATACAGATAAAAGGAGGCACGCATTTGTCACGACTTGTAAACCTTCTTATCAGTGACGAAAGAAAATCCAGTATTTGCTGAGCTTTCGCGTCTCCACTCCCATCTCTTTCTTTTCCCCTTTTCCATTTCTGTTTCTCTTCCCTCCTTTCTTTCCAGCCAATTTGACGATGGAAAAATTCATCGGGCTTCATATTATCAACAACATTTGTTGTAACGCAGGGAAATGATAATGGCCACTGTGGGCATATGCGCCTCGGGTATTTTCTTGTCGATTTTGTTTTATTGTTCATGTGCGCCAAGTGGCTGAGATAGTAGCGTATCTCACATCTTGCGTGAATGGTGGAGAGACAAAGAATCTAAAATATTGATTTCGAGGGCAGGAAGATATAAAAATGCTATATTACTCTCTGTCTCTTTGTCTTAGTCTCTCTCTCTCTCTCTCTCTCTCTCTCTCTCAATATATATATATGGTCAATATCATGAAATTTGGAATATAGACCTTTGTCATTTATTCATTACACACACACACACACACACACACACACACACACACACACACACATATATATATGAAATACTGAAATGCTGTAAGATTACAGGTTGTATAATACTGTAAAAATAAAGCTCAAACAAATATTGATATCAATATTTATAAGGCAATCTCAAGTAGATAATGGTCCTGGATATGACCTTAAACTATATCCGATGGTGAGGTCCTAGCTTGCGGGCTTTGGGGAATGTGGAGCCACTTCTTCATTGCCATTTCTCTCAGGTCCACTGTGACCCGGGGTGGTAGTACCTGTTAGGGTCCCAACAATGGGTTAAATAGAAACCGACTTGAAAAAAAAATATTCTATCAAAAGAATTTTCTTAAGAATCACTAGATTCGGCATTAAATAACCTGAAAAAGGGTTGATATGCTGTAAAACAAGAACAACCAACCAACCATCAAGCAGATAAAAAAAGCTCAATATGCGAGATAGAACAATAATATACATGTAAATTTGGAGTTAAATTATGTAGAATTACAACAAAATCCATTGTTTAACAAAGAGGTACACATAATTATTAAAGTCTTTTCCTTAACCCAAGGATTTTGAATGAATTGCTCATCTCATCGAAGCAAATGTTGTTAGCGAAATAGATGTAGGTAATTAAAAATTTTGTTTATTAGCATATAGATTGAAAATTAAAATAGAGGTAATAGTGTAAAAGGGATACCCAAAGTTTAAATAATGAATATACAGGAACAATTATAAAATCTAAGGAATACTGGTGAATTGCAATGTTGAATTCCAGAATGAATTGCGTTTTTTTAATAACATCATTCAGGCTGATGTGCTAACAGTTATATCCCATAGGATGGGGGAATCTCTCGACAAAGGCTTCCTTTCTAAGGCTATTGTTCTAGACATATCAAAGTCCTTCGATAAGGTATGGCATAAGGGCCTACTTCACAAGATTTCCAGCTACGGTATAACTGGAAATGTTTTCTCAATAATTAAATAATTTTTCTCTGATAGGCCATAAGAGTAGTGGTTGATGGGCAGCAATCAGAGGCCCACAGTATTAATGCTGGAGTCCCCCAGAGGTCCATCCTGGGCCCAACTCTCTTCCTGATCTACATCAATGATCTCCCAAAACACATACTTAAATCATTCGTTGACATCTATGCTGATGACACGACAATATATAGCAACACATCAAAGGCCGTAAATGACAAAGCTCTCTCTGATTCTCTCTCCTCTGATCTTGAGCGCGTGTTACAGTGGGGGGAGAGGTGGCTGATTACAGAAAGGTGGCAGATTGGCAGAAACCAAGCTCCTATCTTTACATCATCAACGCTCTGTTCCTCATCTAGCATCAATTGAAATGGATGGCTCTCATCTTGTGGAGGTTTCATGTTTTGACAAGCTGCTGGGTTTGACCTTTACTCCTGATTTGAAATGGTACACGTATATCAAGTCTGTTGTCCGGGCCACTGGGAAAATGGTGGGATCCTTCTACCGCTCTAGAAGATTCTCACTACTGATGCAATTCTCTATCTGTATAAAAGCCAAGTACGTCCAAAGATGGAGTACTGCTGCCACATTTGGGCTAGATCTTCTAAAAACAGCCTATCCTGCCTTGACAAAGTACAAAATAGACTTCGTGGAGGATGCCCCTTTCTCTTCCCTGCAACTTCTCTCCCACAAGAAGAGACGTTGCAAGCCTGTCTGTTTTATCGTTATTTCCATGGCAAGTGCTCGTTTGAGCTCCAATCTCTGGTCTCTCCTCGCTAATCTTTCACGATAAACACTCGTTTATCTAAAACCACTGTTAGTAATTTCCCTCACTCTTTATCTGTGCTAAATCAAAATGTAGATTCCATGAACATAGCTTTTTTTCTTAGAAGTGCATGCCTGTGGAATTCTCTTCCGTTTGCCTGTTCCTCACCTGACTACAACTTGGATGTCTTCAAGTCCAACATAAACAAATTCCTGATTAATCGCCCCCTTAAGTAAGACACTTTATCAAATCTCCAACACCAACTATTACTACGATATTATCTCATTGATTATTGTACACACAATAACCCTTATCCCCGAATGGCTTCCGGGCCTTGATAAATTGTAATCCCCATGTAAAAAAAGGCTGAGAATTAAAATCCAAATTATTTCCAATATGATAGAACTCTTTGAAAAGTCATTTAAATAACTGAATATTTATGCAGGCAAAATGCTGGAGTGAATTAATTAAAATGCAGTATTTTTTGTACTTGTAACCGATAAGTTTCTTCTGTAGTAAATTTATAATATAAATCTCACCTGTCTCTTTAAATGTATGTATGTATGTATGTATGTATGTATGTATGTATGTATGCTTAAAACTTTCGACAGAGGTGACGGATTTTCACGAGATCAATATCGTTTTAAAGCGACGACAAATATCGAAAAATTGGCCCCAAAATATTAATTCCTTTACCTTCAACTGGACACTTTTCTACAGGGAGGGGTCGATTTTTTCACCGATATTTTCGAAAGTCATCCCCTCTTTTCAATTTCCTAGCCTTAATTTAAACCTACATCACTCCCGGTTTGGCGATGGGTGCAACAGCAAAGATTTCACGTTTTTTTCACGTTCTTTTCCTCCTTCGCGGTACAGGTTCGAGCTTGCCTGCCTACTCCCACTTTTCTTTTCAACACACATCTTCAAACACCCGGGCAACGCCTGGCACCCAGGCTAGTCTATATAAATCTCACTAGTCTGTTTAAATGTATGTATGTATGTATGTAACTTTTGACAGACGCGTCGGAATGTGGCGAAACACATATCGTTTAAAACCTCCAACTTTCTGACGAAATATATCGAAAAATTGGCCAAAAAATTAATTCCTTCATCCTCAACAGGGCAGTTTTCTACAAGGAGGGGTTGCTTTTTCACAGATATTTTCGAAAGTGATCCACTCTTTTCGATTGACTAGCCTAAATTTTGACGTTCGTCACTTCCGATTTTGCGATGGGCCCAGTAGCAAAGACGTCACGTTTTTCTTTTCACGTTCTTTCCCCCCTTCGCGGTACGAGTTCGAGCCTGTCTGCCTACTATCATTTTTTTTTACTCTACACACACATCTTTAAACTCCCGGGAAACGCCGGGCACCCAGGCTAATTTATATTAAATTAATATATATTTTTTCTATATTCAAGTTTTTAAAGGTAAATTATATTATTATATAATGTTGGATAAACTAAGAGTGTTACAGATTCTCAACTCTCATCAGTGTTTTATGATAAATCAAATACAATTTTTTCTAAGCTATATCGAGCTCATAGACCAACTTGACCATACCTAATGAAGTTAAAGTTTTAAAGGATTGGAGGAAGAATCGGTATAAGAAAGAGGGGGTGGGAAAGACTAGAATCTTTCTGATATAAGATTTTAAAGCCGGGTGGTGGGGGGTAATTGGCACTTGCTATGATTAAAAAGTATATAGACCAAACGAATGGAGATAGGGATGCATAAATAGTCGTATGGATCGAAGTTTGGAAAAGTTGAAGGGGGTGTGAGCTGTGTGCGTGTCTATGATAATAATGACGATTTACAAGTTCTGAACTTTGTAAGCAGATAGGTGAAATTTTCTTCATTAGATATGTTCGCATTTTAGATCATTTAAATTCCTCAAGCATGTGGTTTATTTTACCTACGCTGTTTTCTGTAATTTTAGCGTCACTAGTTTAACTGACCAACGCTTATATTAAAATAGCATTACTGATTTGAATTATTGTAAATCGAATTGAATTTTATGATTTAAAATAAAACTGAATGTTAATTGTCTAACATAGGTTTATAGATGGGTCGTAATATCTGATAATATTTCAAGGTTGGTAGGTAAGGTTAATTGGATTATTACTAACATATCTCGCATTAAATATTATAAATATGGGGTTTTATAAGTACTCAGTTATTCATTGTTAAAGTAAGTTAATGTAACGAAATGTGTAGACAAACTATTACAACAATAATAATGATAATAATAATAAAATGTTTTATGTTGTGGATGCTGTTAAATTATAAAGCATTTGGCTGAAAGCGATTGCACCTGAGACCAATTCATAGGATATGAGATTTACTAAGATGATGATCTATAAGTTCTTATATACTACATTAATTAGTGTGTTATGGGGGAGGTTCTACAATGGGTTACTTAAAAGTAAACTCATATCTAGAGAGTTTTGAGGTCTAATACAATAGTGTTAGTATTGAAATAATGAGTAAATAAACTAATCAAACGTTATAATATGGTTGGTGAAAGATAATTCTTCGATAATTAAAATCACCTGTAAAGTTATTGATGTGCGTATTTTAAATAGAAGAGAGGGAATTGACTTACCGATTAGGATTTAAAAAGAAAGTTTAAAAACCTATGAATTTTAGATGTGGGAATTATGTTCTTTAATTTTGGATGAAGACAGCATGATATGTGTGAGAAATATTATTACACATAATTATATAGAGAGTAACATTATACACAGCAGTCTAAACTAAGAAATTTCAAATTGGTTGCATTTAAATTTCTTCACATGTTTGCATTCGTGGAATTTTTTCATATTTTGATTTAATTACATTTCCCTCTTAAGGGAAGATAATTATCCTAACTGCCTCTGAGATGCATATATATATATATATATATATATATATATATATATATATATATATATATATATATATATATATATACACTGATTCCATATACTAATCTTATATATATACATATATATATATATATATATAAGATTAGTATATGGAATCAGTGGATAAGCAAGGAAGCAAGCTAGTTAAAATAAGAACACAAAACATCTCTAAGGACATCAATACTTTCGGCCTGTATTTAATCTTAATCCTTATCCGTAGTTTTAAAAATATATCTGCAGCATAATTTTATTTATTTGTTCTACAAAATTTTATTTTAATTTACATTGCCTATATATATATATATATATATATATATATATATATATATATATATATATATATATATATATATACTGCCGGCAAAAAGAAAGTCCGCACTTGTAAATTTTTCAAAAACTGCAGATTTAAGCTTAATTTTATGTAACTGTTTAAACAACCTATACCTCATTTAATTCGCCTTTTATTCCTCTATAATTATACCTGTTCATATAGGGTGCCCCCCCCACAAAAAAACGGGCCCAACTCTAATTTGGCCCCATTTCTTACTGTTTTGTCCGAATTAAATGAAAGTTTGGTCATAACTAGTTTATTATATTCAAAACATGACATTAAAACACTAGGGTCTTTGGCCTTTTTTTTTCTCCGTTCTATGGCATATTTTCTAGATGGCCTCCATTTAGCTTTTGTTTTGTTTTTTGTCAACTTGTATTTGACTTTTAATTAAAATATTCTAGTGTTCGCGTCAATGTAAAAAAATAATTTAATATTGAGGAGGTAAAAAGAAAGTCCACAGCAACAAATTCGCTAAAAACTAGCTTCAATTATCGCTCCTAAATCAGTTTAAAATATCCACCAACATGCAACAAAGCATCTCTAATCGTAGGTGTTGTTTCAGGTTATACAATGTAACATTTAGTTCATATGCCACGACTTTCTCTTAGTGATCGTCAGGAGCTCATTAATCTCCACCTTTCTGGTTTATCCAATCGAGAAGTCGGCCGCAGATTGAAATATGATGAGAAAACGGTACGAAAGACTGTGAAAAAGCACCAAAACACCGGCAGTGTTCGTGATGCCCCTAAATCTAATTGTACTAGAGTTATTTCTAACAGGGAAAGCAATGCTATCAAGATCCGCAGCCTAAGAAATAGATTTGAAACGGATCCCCAAATCCAATAACAGTGCAATTTTGATAAAAAGTGCTCTCTTTCTACTGTCAAGAACAGATTAAAAGAAATTTAATTTGCGAGGGAATTTTGCAAGACGTAAGCCAATGATTTCTCTAAAGAACAGAAAGTGCCGTCTGGACTTCGTAAGATGCAATGGAGATCATGACTCTTCATATTTGTCAAAAGTCCTTTTTTAGCGACGAAAGCAAGTTCAGTAGGTTAGGCAGTGATGGTAGGCAGTACGTCCGTCGGAGGAAAGACGAAGAATTTAATCCTATGTGCTCAGTTTCAATGCTGCAAGGTGGTGGATGTTCAGTTTTTGTGTGAGGCATTATTAGTACCAATGGCCCAGGGCCTATAGCTCGCTTGCAAGGTCGAATTAATTCGACCAAGTACATTAATAGGTTGACTGGACATTTTCTACCTTACTTTATTCGGAATTTGGATGATAATCTCATCTTCATGTATTCACACATCTGGCAATATCAAAAGGTTCCTGGAAGAGCATGATATTCCGTGTTTAGATTGGCCTGCACAATATCCAGACCTCAATCCTATCGAAAACGTATGGCATTACATTAAGCAACAGCTACGCAATGATAAAATTTCAAATTTGGAAGAACTTTGGACAAAAATTAAAGAAAAAATGGAAGACCTTTCCCCTGGAGTATAGCTGCAGTCTAATTCAAAGAATTCTCAAAATATTCCAGGCTGTCAAATTGCAGAAGGGCTATGCTACTAAATATTAACTAGTTCATTGTGTTCCTGTTGTATTTGTGTTGCATTAATGTTCGAATGTTACATTTAAATAACAATTTTCCATCGTGCGGACTTTCTTATTGCCTCGTCAATTTGAAGTTATTTTTTTAAATTGACGTGAACACTAGAATATTTCAATTAAATGTCAAATATGAACAGGTAAAATTATAGAAGAATAAAAGGCTAACCAAATGAGGTATAGTTTGTTAAAACAGTTACATTAAATTTAGCTTGTTAGTAAAATTCTCGGCCGAAAACAGGTTAAAAAGCTTGCCCTATGTCTGAATACACTTGATATAAAATTTCAAACGTTTAAACCAAAAATTGGCTGAGTAATTTGGTAGAGACCACAGGTCAAATTTTTTAAAACTTTGACTCTAATTTTGACCCCTTAACATTTATTGTTTTGGGCTCAAATCAAATTGAAATTGATTCATGTCGAAGTAACCTATATATAAAATTTCAAGTGGTCAGACCAAAAATTGACGGAGGAGTTTGGTAGAATTTTCAAAGGTGAAATCGTTGAACTTTGACCCCTTGACAGACAAATTTCTGGCCGAAAACCGATTAAAAAGATTTTCCCAAATCTCAATACCCCTTATGTCAAATCTCAAGTCCGTAGACTAAAAATTGACAAAGTAGTTTGGTAGGGAAATATACAGACATTGACACACACAGATAGACGATTTTACGTGTATATATATATATATATATATATATATATATATATATATATATATATATATATATATATATGTTCAAGCACGTCTGATTGAACACGATAGAGTTATTCTTTTTTCCGATTTATCTGGATATCTTTTCCATTTGTCGAACGGTCTTTTTAATTTCAGCAGGCACGTTATATAAAATGGCGCCCAAAAGTTGTTGTTCGGCCATATTCTTCTCAAGCGCTTTCTATCGGTTTATACAACATGCCTGCTCGGCAAATGGAAAAGGTATCCAGAAAGATTGGAAAAAAGAATAACCCCGTCGTGTTCAATCAGACTTGCTACCAATATATATATATATATATATATATATATATATATATATATATACACACGAAGACAATTTGTTTCTTCGTTTAACAGCTTTTCAGTGCGGCTAGGCTCTAGCAAGTTTCCTAAGCAGGGATCAAAACTTGACCAGAACCTACTGAATGCAAACGAAATCTCAATGTAAACATTTTAAAGTGCCAGAGAGTTTGAACTTTTTTTTTAATCTAATGAGCAATATCTTAATAGCTAGTGGCACTTGGCAATTTCCTTACAAAAGATCTACCTAAGAGCAAAGAGAACATTTTCTCGGACAGACTTTTTCGTTGTATCACATCTGTTCAGTACGGCTAGACAAGCAGGTGTCTCAAGCCGAAGTCGAAACTTTATCGTCGAACTGACAGTTAACCTTTCTAACCCATACACTATTGTCCTGTATCTACTGAATGTAAGCAGGTACTGGTTGGGGTTTAATTGCAATATAAACTTATTTTTTAAAAAATGTCTTTTTGAAACAATTGTTTCTGCCCAATTCTTACTAAATGTTGGATTCATCATTTGAGCTTGAAATATTCACCATGTCAAGCCATACTAAGAAATTATGACACGGCTAAATTACTATATGTGGATGATTGTAGAAAAAACAGACAACTCGACACTAGAAGAGAGCGTTGAACTCATACACATCAGATCAAAGAGAATTGTTCGAAACCATCTCAGAAAATTTGACCTCATATCTACAGTGCTCAGAATAAAGCATTACTTTCACTGTGACCTCAACTCCACCTATGACACTTAACCGCAATATATATATGTAATTTTCCTGACTGTTATGTTAAAAGGGACAGACCCCAGTAAGTAAAAGAGCAAACTAGATAAGTTTGAAAATGATATTTGGAAAAGGTTAGAATCGAACCCAGTAAGAAAAGTTAAAAAAGAATACATATTGAAATCCCAGGAATGTAGAACGATTGTCATTGTTCTTGGAAATAACTAAATATTATTTATGTTGTTTAGAAATAATGATTAATAGGTTAGATTTTGAAATAAATAGGTTATAGATTGAACAATTAATTTAGGAATTTCTTTGTTTACCAGAGGCGTGTAGATGCATGTGCAAAGCGCACGTGTAATTTGAAACGTGAGGGAGTCACATTGTTGACCACGTCTCTGACGTTATCAACAAAGGAGATTCCCAATATATTGAGATATGGTTCAAAGTTAGAGACAGAAAAGGTCAGAGTCAGCGTCGCAGACGAGAGTCGGGAGCGACTAGTGAGAGCGAATGCCCTGGGAGGCGAAGGTGAAGAGGAGATCATGTAGTCGTAAATGCTTGAATCCCTGACCACTATCATCATCCAGCTGGTATGAATAAAGAATCATCTAATATTTGTAAACCATTGTCTTCGTCTGTCGTTCACCAAAAGGAAAAGGTAAATGTGTTTTGTCTATCATCTTAAACAAACTTTGTATAACTCCCTCAAAGTATTATGTGTCCCCCTCCGCCATCATCAATAATGTATCTCCCCTCTATCTGTGTTAACAAGAACCGTTGTATAAATTTCTCAGCTCGTATTAATAATAATATGAAGTCCACAAGAATCACCACAGTCATCACGTGATGTAAACAGTATATAAATGTCATTATCATCTTCTGTATTATGGGTCTCCGATATGAATTCCCGACTACACAACAGTTTTATTTAGAGTGTAGGATTTTTTTCAGAACGTATTTCGGACGGCAGGGGTTATTTGACTTGCTATTTGCTTTCTTGCTTCTCCTCTACATTTGAAATGATGTAGTCCGCAAGATAATAACGACACGATGCAACGTAAATTACCCTGATTACCCCGCAAACTTTTGTTAGGCGGGACTCATATATTATATTTGTATATATGAAAATGTACAAATAATAACACATTAATTTTTATTAAAGAGTAAAGGATTAAAATACACCGAGAAGGGATGACGGGTGAGACTTCGTAGCTAGAAAAAATCGCTCAACGCCAACACTAGAATATCTTGTCATTCTATATACATGTTATGTTTGCACTGAGGCAGTTATTGAAGAGTCTGTTGTTAACAATGGAGAACTCAAAGAAAAAAAATAAAGCTTAGAATTCGTGGAAAGTTCATCAACTTTTTATATTTTGGACAATAATATATTTTAGTGGTATTTTCGATAATAGTCCTTCGTTCTATAAATGTAAGCAAAACAATCGTTTAAAAGGTAAAGGATTTCATTAAGCTTTCATTTTGTATATCGAATGTTAGAAAATGTGATTAATTCAAGTATTTATTAAGAATTTTTTTTTTTTGTAAAGCAGAAGTATTGTAGTTTAATAGTTTGTAGAATCGTCACAGTCGTTGTCGTCGAGATGTAAAAAGTATATAAATGTCATTATCATCTTTTGTATTATGGGTCCCTGATATGAATCCCCGACTGAGTTACATTATTTCCAATTACGCAACCTTGCCATTAGAGCAGAATACACCAAGCATAGCATTTCATTAACATCTTTGCCTTCTACTTAAAGGATTTACTCCTCGAAATATCGCCCCGCGTCTTAAAAATCTTAGACGCTACATAAATCTCCACAACTATCCAAAGAGTACAAACAACAATCTCTGCAATTTGATTTAAAAAAACGCCGTGAAACATACAACACCAATGATCCCCTCTTAAAACACTACAATCACCATCTTTTCCAACCACAATCAACCGAAAGAGGAAATATCATTAAAATATTCTAAGGGACTGCCATTTTTCCCCCATCAAAATCATCAATCCTGTTGATCTATGCATCGACATGGAAAAAGATATGCAAAACATAAAACTTAAGGAGTATTTCTAACAATAAAAAATCACCCCGCAGATATTCCCACACCAAGTCGTTATACACTTTGTGACACCATACAATGGACCTTACCACACGGATGTAACACAGTTATATAACATAAATGCTATGCAGCACTTAGAATATTTCCTTGGAAACGATGTACCACCTCACAAAAAGTCGGACGATTGGCTATACAAACACAATCTCAATATCAGCAGACAAAGAGTGGCCATTACCATCATGAACACAAAGTGTAATCAGAATTTAGTAATACTAACATTTACAATAAACTCTTTAATTACCCCATCATACTATATCATAAAGAACTCAGCGTATTCATCAACCTACTCAGTTAATAAAAATCGCATTAAAACTCTGATTCTTCAAAACCTTGCCCATTTTTACATGTATCCTAAGCTCTAAAATCTCTCTAAATTAATTTAATTTTGACGTATCCAACAAGAACCTGACAGCACTATCCTAACCATACTCTACCAATACCTCACATATATCAGTTGATATAGCCATGGCTATTTTAACCCCGATAGACTGATTATATCCTACATTGGCCCCCTAGAGAATAAATTAATATATATAGCAATACGTGAAGACCCGACCTTCTCCAGTTAAGGTGCACACGAGGAAGGCCGTGGTGTTCACCCAGTTACAAGTGTATCCTGGTCAAACGGGACCAATGTAACAATACGTTCGCCCGGTCATTAAAGATAACACTAAAAGTCCCAGCTACACCCTCTTACAAGTGTAGTTCTAGGTGAATCGGTTCAAACATCCACAAAAGTTTAATGGCGCAGTCTCAACTGCTTCTACGAGGACAGGGTGGATATGACGCTGCAGTCCGGATTTTGGATGCAGTAGTTTTATATGTTTCTCGTTAGCCGTTCGCTGAAAAAGAACACTCAATATGGTTTTCCGTCTCTGAAATTGACTCACAAAAATAACGATGAATAATCGACGTGAACTCTGGCTGAAGTTTTAGTCATAAAGAAACAAAAAAATAATAATTATATACAGTTTATCAACAGGAAAATAAAATAAAAATATCAATTATATTGTTCTGTTAGTCTTCGATAGTTGTTCAAACGGGGTCTTTTTCTTGTTTTTAACAACTGATTCTTTGCTTATCGATCGGTCAGTGAACGAGTGTTTTCACGCGGGGTGAGACTCAAAAACTTAAAAAACACTGACTTCTTTTTTGTTCTGGAGCCCCTTATAAATGGAAGGGTGGCGTACGCCAGAGCGGACATGAGGTTTCCCATCTAACCAACCCTTGCATAATTAGTCACCTCTCCAATACAGTCCAACTAGGTAACTTTCCGCACTAAAAAAGTTCCCCATCGACGATTCTCACAGACCGACTGACCTTCGGCCCTGACTTCAAGGTCATCCCTCTAGCCTAAACATGGTTAGATACGTCAAAATAATCATCTTTACAGCAATATTGTTTAATGTTCTCGAATTTGTTTTTCCTTTACAAAGAAAATGTATTCCGCATCAACTACCAAGCGGTTTCTCTTTCTAACCAACGGAGTCGCCAGGCAATCCTCGAGTTTATCATTCAAAAAATAAAAGGCTCTCTTTCAGCTCTCATTACCCCCCCCCTCTGAGACAATCTCCGACTATCATAGCTGGTTGGGTCACACATAGACAATATTCTCTAACCCAAACTACCCATCATTCCAAGCTACATAAAAGATACAATACAATTTATTAAGAAATTACAAAAAGTCAGGGAATTACCTAATGACACACTACTCATTATTATGGACGTCATCGCATTTACGCCTCTTTATAAAGTGCAGAAATCCTTTTGTGATCCGGATAATGCACAACACTGTCCCCTTTCACTCTAAGCTGGTATGAGTACAGCAAACTGGCGGTTGCTGACAAGGCGAACACATCATCCTTGTGGAAACGTTCAATCCATGATGATGATGGCATCCTTCTGTCTTGTGAGACAATGGCTTTCTGCAGCTGATGTACTGTAGCGTCTGCTGTGGTTTTACAATCGGAACTGGAGTTACCTCTCCAGATGCGTGTAATAGGTTTTCCCAGTTACCATTAATGTGCATCAACACATGACCTCCATAATAAGGTAGCTCTTTCTCGCAACAATCTGTTTTACTGTCCGGTGTTCATTCTATAATGCGATTTCCCGGTGGCCTATATGAACACCGAGGTAGAAATTTGAAACCTAATTCATTCATGAACTGCCTGAATTGTTGAATAGAGAAAGCATTGTCTTTATCAGTCAGAATCTCGGCTGGGCCACTCCGTTAAAAAACACTGATTCTAATTGCCAGTTCATATGTGCAGTATCTTGCCGTAACGACCGCCAGATTTTAAAATCGCATGAGGTCACAATCAATCAATATCAAAAAATGGCAACCGTTGTCGTGTATGTTGTCAAAGTCTAGCCGTTTCTATAATTCATGTTCGTTGAGCCCTCCCTTTTGTTGCGTATTGGAGCTGGGTCTATTGCCTGATATTTATCACAATTCCAAACAACTTTACTACCGCTTTTAATATGAATGAGTCGATCCTACGCACAAAAATATAACGTTCACCTGACTATAGGGTGCTCAGTATGTCAATAAACTTCGCTCAGCGCTATTGTGTCTATTTTCCCTGTAGCAAGAGCACAAACTGCCTGTGTGGATTCAATCTCTTTATTTACGTCACTGAAATATCGCTGCAAAACTCTTGTCTGTGAGTCTGCTCGGTTCTGGCCAGATCTTACTAGTGCTTCATCAGCCGAAATGTTATTCAGATTATTGCATTCAGTCTCCAACCTATGAGCATCTTTCTTGTGGTGTGCGTGTTTAACTGAGATTTTCCCCTGATAGCATTTTCACCTATTGATACACACAAAAGGGTTTGTTTTTATGTGCAGTTCATTGGCCTTCTTTTTATCTGCGAAGTACAATCCTTTTAGCAAGGCATCCAGCTTTATTAAGTTTATATGTTTGGTATTCTTTGTCAGTCGCAACTAGCACGCATCCTCGATAAGTGTTACATCGGTGTCAAGGGTCACTCTTATAGACAGCAAATTTGCGTCTACCTACACATACAGTTCCTTTGAGCCCACGAAAAACTTTTCCTTGGCGGGATCCGATTTCTGCCCCCATGCAAACGTATCTGCTATCATACATTGCATAGAATATTGTCGTCCCAGTCCTGCGTGAAAATTGTAGCTCAACGTTTGATGAAGGTTGTCGTCGCCATTAAAAGCCACCAATACATTGAAAAGTGTGCCATCAGTTTACTACACATTGTGTGTGTGTGTGTGTGTGTGTGTGTGTGTGTGTGTGTGTGTGTGTGTGTGTGTGTGTGTGTGTGTGTGGATAGGGTCTTCTTATGATGAATAACTCATATGGTATTACTGAAGTAATATTAACATAATCAAATTCTTCTTGGATAAAAGAAAAATCCAGGTCGTCGTTGATTGTACGTCAAAACAATGTGATATAAATGCGGATCCTTAGACCTTTATTATTCCTGATATCATAAATGACTTTCTTGATAAAATTATCTCTGAGATGGGTTATTCGCTGATGATATTACGTTCTATAACAGACTCGAGCGTAAAAACAACGAACACATGCAATGACTGATATTTTACAGGAAAACCTCCTGTCTATAGTAGAATGAGGACGTAAATTGATGGTAACATTGAATGCTGCAAAGATCAATTATTTTCCTTTAATAATTTCAAGAAACCGTGTCAACCACTGATTGCCACGTCTAACGATATACTACCTGAGAGTTTTTTATTCAAACTCCTAGGAACAAGTATATTGAGATCATTGCTTAGGCTGCTGCAGAAAAGGTGGGCTCTCTCTTTACCGTGCTAGACGGTTACTGATACCTGCAAGCGTCTTGTACCTCTACAAAGCCACTATTCGCCCAGTCATAGAGCATTGTTGCCACGTCTTGTGCATCTGACACTAATCTTTCGCTCTTAGACAGTGTTCAAAAAATCCCCAACCTAATAGATCCCGCACTATCAACCCAACTCTAACCTCTGCCTCAACGCCGAAATGTTGCCTCACTGTACCTGCCTTAGTATCCCTGTAAATTTGGTTCCAAATAGTAGTCCCCTAAGTAAAAGTGGCGCTGTCTCTAGTTTAGAATGAAATAACAATAAAAAAATATATATATATAAAGAAAATCACATTTCATCCTAGCAGAAACTCCTCAAACATCTTAAGCACTGTTAAAGTAAATGCTGATATATATATATATATATATATATATATATATATATATATATATATATATATATATACGTATATATATGTACGTATATATATATATATATATATATTATATATAAATATATATATATATATATATATATATATATATATATAAGCGAGCCAGAGATGGACCGTGTTGCCGAGTTCGAATCTGTCGACTGGTGTTAATCGTGACACCCTACACTGAAGATTCACAATAGAATGAAACACTAGTGTCTGTAGGTATTTAATTATTATAGTAAAATAATAATTATATATATATATATATATATATATATATATATATAAAAGAATACAATATATATATATACATACATATATATATATAAGAATACAATATATATATATATAAGAATACAATACAATGTATCATTTTTTTTTTGTTTTCTGTTTTTTTCCTAAAAATTTTATTGCATTTCTTAGACAGCTTAATTACTCTTTTCACTTGTTCATAAAATAATGTGATTAATCAACCTCCTCTGTTGGTTGTTTTATCATTAATTCGATATTTATCCAATTTAGTAATTAATTTTCAACTTCAATTTCTTTTGTACTAAAATATGGTTGTAATCATATTGGTAAAGAATTTTGTTTCGCTGCCTTTAATCAGATAAGCATTTTTTGTTGCGTTTTTCTTTTTGTTGTTTTTTTTTTACTTATGGAAAGGTGTAATTTAACACGGACGAAATAGCTGTCTGCGATTCCGTAAACCTGTCGATCCATTATTCTTTCATACTTAATTAAGGCTTGTTTCTTCAGTATTCTGATAAAATTATCTCCGAGATGGGTATATTTGCTGATTACAACGCTTTATAGCAGACATGATGGAAAAGCAAATTGAACACACATTTAAAGCAATAGCTGCAACCTTAAAGGAAGACCTCTAATCTGTAGTGGAATGGGTTCGTAAATGGATGGTAACATTCAATGTTGCAAAGACTAAGTTTCTTTCCTTGAACAATTACAAGAAACATTCTCACCCACTGAACGACGTGACTAATAATTCGCTAACTGAAAGCTTTTTATTCAAACTCCTCTTCTTAACAATCACCGGCAAGATAAATTCGAACAAATAGATTGAAGACATTGTCAAGGCTGCTGCGAAAAGGATGAGTTCTCTCAAAAAGGATCAGTTCTCTCTACTGTGCTAGAAAAGTACACACACCTGACAGTATCCTATATCTCTACAAAGCTACCATTCGTCCATGCATGGAGTATTGTTACCACATCCAATAGTCTCTTAGACAGGGTCCAAAAAGAGACTCCAGCTTAATAAGTCACGCACTATCAACCAAACCTCAACCCCTGCCCCATCGCTGAAATGTTGCGTACCTGTGCCTGTTTTACTGGAATGTGCTCAGGCCAACTCCAAGCACCTGTATCCCCTCGATCTAAATACCCCCAACTAACCTGACAAGCAGCAAAATCTCACCCCTACACTGTAGAGATCCATAGATGCTGGAAAGCCTTCTACTCTAATAATTGCTTTCCCTAGACTTTGGAATTCCTTCTATTTTGCTGATCACCCCCTACACAGTGTCCCTGTAGATTTGGTCGCAAATAGTAGTTCCTTACGTCCAAGTGACACTGTGCTTTGTTGGGGTGGGGGGAATAACAGATAATAGATATGGGACCCAACGTTCGTGCTGGATATGTGGGAGTTGCAGGATCTCATCTGATTCGATTACAACAACTAACATTGTGATAGCAATATACGATTGGCAAAGGTATTAACACCCTCTACCCTCCTTCCTGTCCCTATAACATGGATGATTATGTAGTCAATTAATCGTTTAAAATAATAAGACTGTGTTTTGACATTAGATAAGCTTCTTTCTCTCCTCCTTGCACTCTCTCTTTTCTCTTACTCCTTTTCCCTCTCTTTCTCGCAACCTCTCTCTTTCCGTCTCTCTCTCTCTCTCTCTCTCTCGTATTCATTTCGCCTATCTCTTCCTCCGTCTCTTTTTTCCACTATATCTCTTGTCATCCCTCCTTTAGTTACCCGTTCTCGCTCCCTTTTATTTCTCTCTCTCTCTCTCTCTCCTTTTTCCCCCCTGTATTTATTTATTTCCTTCCGTCTTTCTCTGTTACTTATTCTTCACTCTTTCCGACTTTAAACTCTCCTTTCCTCGCCTTCTCTCTCTTTCTCTCTCTCCCTTTCTCTTTATATATATATATATATATATGTGTGTGTGTGTGTGTGTGTGTGTGTGTGTGTGTGTGTGTGTGTGTGTGTGTTATTCATTTCCCTACTTTCTCGGAGTTCAATCTGGCTGTTGCAGAGTGGTTGGATCTGATCCATGCAAGGATCTATTTGCATTAATTTACATTGTCATACCATTACACCTTTCTTATAAATGGATAAGGTAGCAATCCGTTTACAATGAACCGTTTAATGGGCGTTCTGTTCTGATATTCACAAAATGGCTGATATTTCGTGAAAGAACAAAACAACAAAGCTTTTATGCCTCGAAGTATGATCACTCTGCTCTCTCTCTCTCTCTCTCTCTCTCTCTCTCCATCTCTCTTGCTCTTTATTCTATCTTTCCCTGTCTTTCCTTTCGTCAATATTTTTCCTCACTTTCTCCAAACATACCTCTCTCCCTATACTCTCTCTTCATCTTTCTATCTCTCCCTGTATATCTCTCTATGCCTTGTTAATCGTTCCTTCCCTTCTACTCTGCCTCTTTCTATTCCCACTACTCTCTCACTCTCTTTCTCACAACTTCCTTTTGTTTCACTCATCTATTCTTTCTCTCCCCTTTAAATCTTCCTTAATAACTCTCCTTCTATATCTCTCTTTTCTTCATTCCCTCTCTTTCCCATTTTTTATCACTTGTCTCATCCGTCACTATCTTGTTCTCTCTCTCTCTCTCTCTCTCTCTCTTTCGTTGTTTGTTTAATTCTTTCTGTCTTCCTCCCTTTTTCTCATTCTTTTTTTTCTTCTCCTTTATTCCCCTCACCACATCTCAGTACGCCCATTCCTTCCCTTCCTCTCTTCCTTCAACGTTTTCATCCACAGCCTTTCTCTTAGCCACTCCCTTATTTTCCCTCTTTTAATTCTATCTTCCTTCATACATGCCTCTTTCTCATTCCTTACCCCTCTTTCTATCTTCTATCTTCCTCCTTTTATTTCTTCCCTCGCTCCGCCTATGTCTTTCCTCCCATTTCTTTCATTTTCTTGTCCTTTTATTCGCTTTCACGCTATATCTCCCTCCTTCTACTTCCCTTCTACCTTCCCCCATTTTTAAGAAATTGATTAAAGCTTTTTTATTCACACTTGACCACCTGTCTGCTTTTTCAAACATTTAGCTTTTCGGTCTTTCAAGGCAATTTATTCTTTGTCTGCAGCAACAAAAACTTCACTTTCTCTTTCTTTTTTTTTCTTTTTTCTTTGCAGAGGCGTATTCTTTTTTCTCTTTTTGTTTTGTTTTGTTTCCTTGTTTATTTATTTTCTAATTTTCACTTTGTTTTTTGTTTGTTTTTTGGTTTGTTTTTCAATAAGGTTTTTACTTTCTCTGAAAACATCTTATTTAATTCGTCGATCACAAAATAGGTGTTGGGCAAACAAACAGACGATTCATCGTTTTTCCTGCTGCGCAGAAATACAATTTTTAAAAATATGCGATAATTAAAGAAATGCTTGTTAAAAACATTTTTATTTATTCATTTATTTAATTAGACTCCAACTAGTAACTACCTGACACCCGATGCAATCATTTACCTGTATCAGAATCCGATGCAATCATTTACCTGTATCAGAATCCGATGCAATCATTTACCTGTATCAGAATCTGATGCAATCATTTACCTGTATAAGAATCCGATGCATCCTAAGTGGGAGTACAACTGCTACATCGGGAACGTTGCTACTTTGATAACTCTTTTTTTTCTTCCCAGAATACAAATTCAACTTCGCAGTCAAATGAAGGAATGATCCTTTCTTTCCCTTCACATATTTTTTCGTTATTTTTATGAGAAGTGCACGACTGAGATCCAATATCTTGGTTCCTCCATAAAACAGCAGGAACTCATCTTATAAACACAACTGCGGAGATATTTGTTTTCTCTCTCCGTGCATCGAACACCAAACAGAATTCCCATGAACAGATTTGCTGTCCAAAAAAAGGTTTCCACCTGAGCAACATATCGCCAGAGGGCCTAAGCTATAACAAATAATAAATAGTCAACAAATATTTGCCGTCCTCACATTTGGTTCATTCGAGTCATCGGTTTCAATCCTCTTATCATATTGTTCAACACACAATTCACAATTTCGTGAACCCTTATCCATGAGTGGCTTTTGATTATACTTAGATGTGACTCAATGATATGAAGTTAACTCCCCCGTTCGTGGACGCGCCCATAATAACACTGGAATGCCATCAGAACGTTTAATACGTATGATATACAATCCAAAACATAGAGTGCCAACTATGTGAAAATAGGGATTGCAAAACTTGTTGCAATATCTTTCAGTCTTCAACCCAGATCCGATAAGCATCTCAACTAGTTTACACGAAAGCCGCAATATAAATGTATATATTTGAATGTATATATGAATGTATATATATATATGAATGTATAGATATGAATTTATTCTATATATGTAAGAGAACAGTTGCCTGTTCTTGTAAGTAAGTGAAAATGAGATAGGATAGTCCGAGAATTCGAACCTGGGAAGCTAGGTTTAGAATTAAGATTCGGGAGAGTTTAAAATACATAATACAGATATGTTACTGAAAATGGAATGTAGAATTACCCATTGTTTAATTCACATAAAATAGTTTAGATATCTGTTTATGTGAAAAAGGAATTTGATGATGCAATTCTGTTTATGAAAATGAAATGAAATTAAATTGAGGTTATCCGAACAATAGAAAATGTTAAACATTATTATAAAATAGGTTAGTAGAAAATTAGGTTAGGGAATTCTTCTTTGCAAGCATGTGTGGACGATGCACGTGTTTTGGGCATGTTTTAGAAAACGTGAGGCATGTCAGGCTACGGGATCGCTGTGCACGTTGTTTGGTCATGCAATGACGTCATGATAAGAGATGAGTTCTCAATATACTTAGAGCTTTAGGAGACAAACAGAGCAAGTGAGGGTCAGTCAGAGTGGAGAGAGAGTGCCGAGTCAGTGAGGGTTGGATAGAGCTGACAGGAGTCAGAAGGAACCCACCTTTGGAGGCGAAAGGTTGCAAGTTGAAATAATGTAGAAACTTTGAATTCGTTGATGCGAAACCATTGACCGGTCAAGAAATAAAAGGACGTCATCATCATTTTGTAACAGCTGTCTTGTGTTATGTTATTCTACAGACAAAGTATTGTGAATTTGTATTACACTCATCTGTAAAAAGAACTTTGTGTATAAAATTCATATAAGTAATGTGTCTATCATCTTAAGAATGTTTCCTCCCTCAGCTATTATAAGTAATGACTGGTTCCTTCTTTATGATAAAAGAACTGAGAATTATCATCTCAAAAATATCTGTTAAGAAATATATGTGTCAATGTTATAGAAACACTCCCATTCAGAACTGTATAAATCTCTCTGTCTATCTATCTACCCCCTTCTCATTGTGTATTACATGTTCTCGGCTCTGTATTAAAATGTACTCTGTCTCTATCTCACTAATATGAACAACAACAAATATATAATTCGTCATCTTAATAAGACCACTACATAACATATATATATGTATATATATATATGAATTTATTCTATATATATATATGTGTGTGTGTGTGTGTGTGTTCGTTTGCTCCTAATCTAAAAAGTACTTTACCGATAGACTTAAAATTTTTATCTAATAAATGCGTGTTTCTATGTATAACTTTTTAATTATAAAGTTCTACTAAATTTTTATTTAATAAATTATCTGGTTTTCTTTGTTGTGGTTATTTTATTATGCAGAAATTATCACCGGGCACGTGACAGCCTTTCGTCTTTACTTAATTGGCTGTCTGCACGTTTTCTTCCCTTTATTTAAAATTTGTTTCTGTGTTAACTTCAATGATAACAAACTAAAATTTCACATAAATGACAAAAAAAATGTTCCTTATTTATTGTTTTAACATTGTTGTCGAATTGAAATGCTCACTAAGGTATTTTTCCTTGACATTAATTTCGGACACTAAAATCACCCCTACTTTATAGTTTATAACATTGTTAGCAAAAAATATTTATTTTTGCTATCACAACCAAATGGAAACTTTACCATTACGAAAAACGTGTGACGCAAATTGATGAAGAATTGAATTTTTTTTATTAAACAAAGCATTCGAGGAATTATAAGAAAATAATGACGCGACTACTTTCTTTTTTACATAAAAGACTTCTGTTTCAACTATTTTGTTTTATGTAACAAGGTTTATAAAATTTATATATATATATATATATATATATATATATTATGTATGTATATACATACATACGGCGGGAGTTCGGCGAATGCTCGGCGGATGGCGGTGATCAGGCTGGCTTTGGTGTTGTAGGAGGTCATGTTAGTGATGTTCTCGACGTATGACCAAACAAAGTAGTCCAACGGGTTCAGGTTGAGGGAGGAGAGGTGGTGCAGTGAGAGAATGGTACAAAGTCGTAGCACTCCCGAAGCCAAGCCTGGGTCTCTTTTGTGAGCCGGCGCCGAGTTCTGCTGCCACACCCAGAGTTTGCTAGTGGCCACCTGATGGTACTCGAGGATCACCGCACTCTTTCAGCACATCCAGGCACACGTTGGTGTTCATTTTCAAGCTGACTTCGAAGATGTAAAGTGGCATGATAGGGCCCTCACTTGAAACCACACCAAAGACCATAACCATGGTCAGAGACTTGGTTGAGCTGTGCCCTGAAGCGTTGAACTGTCCAGATTTTCATTTTGAGAGTGCTGGTAATGGTGCTGTTGTCATAACTTGGATCGGTAGGGAGCATAACTTGTACAGCAGCTCATCTCGGATCTCGCTTGTTGAACATTGTATCACTTTCAGGCATGACAGAAGCCTCTAGCGCTCTTGAGAATTGTACACAACTGGTCAACTAGTAGATGGTCTGCAAAAAAAAAAAAAAAAAAAAATGGAAAAATAAGGTTTTCATCAAATGGAAATTAAATCATGTTGTCTTTTCTAAGGTGATAATTTTATCGTTACACCATGTATTTACAACAAAACAAGAAGTCCTGTTTTTTAAGTAAAACATTTTCAGATCAATTCTAAGTTTTCACCTGATACCGGTCCTGGCGGACTCCGAGTCGACTATGCTTCTGTTCTACTTTTATTTATTTATTTATTTATTTATTTATTTTGTAATTTATGTAATACATAAACGAAAATGCACAGAGAGAAATGATTAAAATGACGGGTCGTTTTAAGAGAATGCACATCCCATATTTTTTTTTAATATTTTTACTTGTTTACTGTTGTTTTAAAAAAATTAAATCAATTTTTCTAAGTTTTCGTTTTCTACCTAGCTTGGAAAGTTTTTGGTGTTTTAACTTATTTTAAAGAGTTTATTTAGTTAAAAAAAAAAGAAAGTAATGTTGAGTTTTACTTTTGAACAAAAAATGTTCAATATAAGAGGACCACGTCTTAGGAGTCTCGATAATTGCTCAAAAATAGAAAATGAAAGAAAATACTGAGGTAGATATAGTTTTAAAACAGGCCCCTCGCCCCTCCAAAAGAAAATAAATTTGTATATTTTTAGGTAATGCGCATCCCATAATATTTTTAAAAAATATTTTTACTTGTTTACTGTTTAAAAAAATTAAATTGATTTTCCTAAGTTTTCGTTTTCTACCTAGCTTTGTAATGGTGTTTAAACTTATTTTATAGAGTTTATTTAGTAAAAAAAATAATAACAAGTAATGTCGCACTCGACATTACTTAGTAAATCCTCATGGTAACTACTCCCGACAAACCCGCAAGCCACTAAGTATCACCCGAGCATATTTCTACTCATCTCCCTTCATAATACCCCTGCAAATTATGTCCCTGGTAGTAGCCCCCTGCTTCAAAGTGGCACTGTGCCTTGTTTGGGGTGAAAATTGAATAATAATAAAAATAAATAAATAAATAAGTTTAAACAAAAAAATGTCCGAAAATTAAAGAAAATACTAAGGTAGATATAGTTTTAAAACGAGTCCCCCCTCCCTACACACACACACAAAAAGAAAATAAATTTGTATATTTTTAGGTAATGACCAAGATCACTGCTTGGGAAAAAAGCAAGATACCAGAAGTGGATACGGTTGATTATGTAACGAAGCTGAACGGAAGACACGAAAAACGAAACCATATATTTATTTTTAAAAAATACTTTAGTTTTTAACATTTCTTGTGTTATTACGAAACAAACAAACAAAAAGAAAACACTTTTTGTATTATCAAATAATAAAACAAATATTTTATTTAGAAAAATTGGTACTTCACGGGGAACGTGGACCCTGCATAAACGGTGTTTCTATTTAATGATTACTCCGCGATAGCGCAAAAGGTTTTCTTTGGTTTATTTAATCATGAAAACTTTTTGAAGGTACTATTTGAGGCCAAAAGGGGGAGGGGCAAATAATTATTTGAATACGTATGAAAAAATAATTTAACAAAAAAAAAATAATATTCAGTGGAGAAAATAATAAAAAAAATTAAAATAAAATTTATGCAGGATCCATGTTCCCCGTGAATTACCGAAAAATTAATTTAGTTTTAACACATTTTTGTTCACGAAATTACACTTCTGCAGCCATCTTTTCTTGGTGCGTTTAACTTAACTGTCGCCATGTGGCCCGTCTCTGTCAAAAAACATTATTAATTTTTTGTTGACCCTCCAAAGTTGCTTTAATTGAAAAAGATGTTTCATTTAAATTATTCACTTGTTCGAAAAAAAGAAGCTATTTTACTAATGTTATTTTTATTACAAAATTGTTTTATTAAAATTATATTTTCTTATTCAGACTTTTAAATAAATGTTTTTAGAATTATATATTGATACATTGTTATACAATAAATGTTTTGGTTTGCAAATATTTTTCTGTTCGGAAAAAAACTTCTTTGTTACTTATTTGCCGCGCTATTTGACCAAGAAGAAATTGGAGTTATCGCCCCCTAACACTAGCCGGCGTCTGCATACTGCACAAGTGCCTCCAAAATGACTTTTAAACGATACCCTCGACTCCCCATGTTAAGAATGGCTTTCTAAATAATAATGTTATTATTTCAGCGCGATATCAAAATTACATAAGTACCGTGTTTTCTTTTTTGTTGTTTTGTAATAACACAAGAATTATTTAAACTAAATTAATTCTTTTAAATAAAATAATTGCTTTCTTTGATAATATGTGTTTTCTTTCTTTTATTTTTTGCTTCGTAATAACATAAAAAGTGTTAAAACTAGACTATTTTTTTAAATAAATATATGGTTTCGTTTTAAGTGTTTGTACTCCGTGATCAAGTTTATTTTTTTAAAACAAGAGTTAAAAATTATTTTTTTAAATATTATGGGGGTGCATAGTCTCTTTAAAAACAATATCTCTTTCAAGAATTCAATAAGAGACCAGTTTTCCTACCTAGCAAAAAGTGGGGAGTTTTTCGGGTACGAGTTTTCCGGGGACGGGTTTTCCGGGGACGAGTTTTCCGGGGACGAGTTTTCCGGGCACCACCCTTTACATATGAAACATTATTACAATATGTGTGTGTGTGTGTGTGTGTGTGTGTGTGTGTGTGTGTGTGTGTGTGTGTGTGCGTATTCTCTACATTCATGAGGTTTCGTTATGACTATGCGATTCAAACTTTGTAAAGAAAACTCTTGCTTGTATGTCGGTAACGGTAAAACATTTATTATTTCTAATTACGGGCAAATATCTTTGATACGAGATTTTTGTTTTGTCTGGACTAAATCAATATATACCGAAAGAGCGAGAGATAGTATAGAGGGAAAGAGTAAAAAAACACTAGAGAGACGGTGAGAGCGAGAAGGAAAGACGGAGTTTTTTGTTGCATTTTGTGGATAGAGATAGTGCAGTTTTTGTTTTTTTGTTTGTCGAAATAAAAGAAGGCATTTCCAAATTCAATTACTTTGAAATATTGGCGCAATTACGAAATTGGTTTTAAGTATCAGGAAAATTCGGGCAATCATTAGATTGAAATGTAATATTCCTAATTAATTACTTTTATAATGATGTTTTTTTTAATTATTTTAGGGGTATTATTATTATTATTATTATTATTATTATTATTATTATTATTATATTTTAACTGCTAGAATTTTTTTCAAAAATTATATTTCATTAAAAACCTCATATATATATATATATATATATATATATATATATATATATATATATATATATATATATATACACACAGATTCAGCCACTCTGATGAGTCGTAGACGAAACACGTGTCAGTGGATAATTATATTTTAAAAACAATATATATACCGCTCCCAATGTGTGGGTACCAAATTTGTTAAAGGGAAAATTATTCCCAACTCGCATTTAGATAAAAATGCACTTTCGTAAATAATTGAATTCATTCCAAACGTATCGCAAAAACAAATAACATTTATATATATATATATATATATATATATATATATATATATATATATATACATACATACATACATACATACATACATACATACATATATATATAATTATTTTTTTTACTATAATAATTAAATTCCTACAGAAACTAGTGCTTCATCCTTTCGGGAATCTTCAGTGCAGGGTGTCACGATTAACACCAGTCGAACGATTCGAACTCGGCAACACGAGACATCTCTGGCTCGATTAGCAAAGAACGTATCCATTCGGCTACCATTAACCGCGTGAAACAACGTTGAATTTAACCATTTTATTTATAAATGTTCTTGGCGTCAGTCAGACAGTGATCTAATCGTTATACGATGATCTAGCATAAAAGCTAAATTGACCGACTTTAATTCAATTACGTTTTTTACTCTCGTTTTTTTTCTACTTTTTCTTCGCTGTGACGTCACCTATCGCAACAGCTTGGTCATTGGCGTATGTCGAGATGCTGCTGCTACGTACGTGTCAGTGGCTTCGTTACAGAATCAAGAAATCAGGAGACAAAGAAAGAAACTATAAGAGTAGAAAGTTTTTCGGCACTTAGCAACCTATACGGTAAAGAGGTGGGAGTATGCTGATAATATGGTTGGTCGGAGGTTTTCATGCTGTGGAGGGCACAAAGGCAGTAAGTTTGCTAGAGCGCATTCCGTGGAAGTACTTGTAAAACAAGTACAAAATGAAACACTGCAGCGATAGGATAGACCTTGGAACTTAGCAGAGAGTAAGGGATCTTTAATTGCACTCTGTCTATTAAGGAGAGATTAGTGATTGATGAACCAGCCCAAATGTGGCAACAATATTCCATATAGGATGCTAGCAGGTATGAGAAATTTTCTAGCTCGGTAGAAGACACTCGTCTTATTCACAGCAGATTTGGCAGTATCATGTATTCTGAACCGAAATAAAGCGTGACAGACCGACCTACTGACGGACAAAGAATCTTACAGAGGTGTGTAGATACATCTAGAAATATCATTTCCAACGTTAACAGACTGACGAAACGGTCATTTCAAACATATGGCAATGGTGATGACATAAGTACCGAATCTCACCGATGAACGTAATCAAGGTTATCGCAAAAAGTGTGATGTTTACACTTTCCATTAATTTGACCTTGACCATTGACCTCAGAATCAATTAAATTTGTGGATACTATTTAAAATTAAGTTTGATGACAATCGGCTAAGCAATGTACACTGTACACAAAGTAACAAATTCGTTCAAAACATAACAGAGGTAACGAACGAGTCGGGTCGACAAAAATTCTATTTCACACGTCAGCGTAAAAGACTGATGAAAATTTGATTTTTTACTTGGTATACATCAAAGAAAATCGAAATTCCCGATGCATAAGTCCCGTTATCACAATGGACCCACCAATATTCATAAAGCCGGGTCGCCTAATTTATTTATTGCAAACAGAAAACAGCTAACGGACCGGCAATAATTCGTTTTTCGTCGATGAAAGTTGTTTTCAAAATGCCTAACCAAGACGAAAAAGATCTTCATAAACAACGATTGAATCGAATCAAACACTGAATAGATTACCGCCAAAAAAAGCTTCCATTCAATAGAGAATCAGCTCATTTTTCAATCGTTCAACTTTTTATTTATATTTCTTTTCCGATATTTTTCTTTCGATTGTTTTCTCTGCTAGTTCAATCCAACACATTTATATGGTTACTCAGGAAGAAGACGAGAAGAACAACCTAACATGATGCTGATTAACCCTACAAGTAAAACCTGCCAAAATATTCAACATAGTAATCGACGTCCAAATAAGATCTCTGAAAAAAATGCATACTGGTTTATATAAAAACTGGTGCACATTTTCCTAGTAATAGTGGATCAAATAATAAAAAAAAAACAAATGTAGATATTCGAGGCGATCAGATGACTTCTGGTTCTGGAATCGGCAAAACTAAGAAAAGTTCACAAGACAAATAAACTATAACACAGTCTATTCGAAAAGGGAAATTATTCGGATCCAGTGTGCAAATATTACATATATATAGTCATCCACATACGGTACGGTTTCGCTGGTTCACAGCTCATCAGTGCGGCTAGACAGGAAACTACCTCGAGCCAGGATTGAAACCCGACCGTCTGTGCGACAGTCAAGGCTCCTAACCACTACGCCATTGGCGGCTGCTGCGTGAGTCATGAGTTTAACGATGTTTTGACGTCGTCCGAAATACCTAAGCTCGATTTGTTTACACAAAGAGCATCGCTTATACGTTAATGGTAATTCGTGTATCACTTCTCAATATATATCCGCCTTTCTTATATTGTGACCTAGTATTTAAACTGAATTGTGTACTTAAATCAAAATTTAAATACTTAATTTTAGGCTGACGAGATATATCGTTCTTGTTCTTTATATTTCGTCACTGAGGTAAAATAAAAGATTATTCCCACCAGATAGGCTAGTGCAGTAGTCGTTTCGGAACTGAGCGAGGTCTACTAATGTACTCCCGCCCCTTTAAAACTTGCAGAGACTTTACCGGCTGGAGATTTCGTCAAGTCTATTTTTAGAGCGGATTGTGAAGCAGAGAGGAAGGGGGAAACTGGAAGAGTTATCGCTTCCCCTTTTCCTTTTTTTTTAACTGGACACTAGCGGAAGTCGCTCTTTTCGGTTTGGGTCGCCGAGCTGTTAAGAGGTCTCTCTCCTCGTCGGAGGAATGGAGGGGGCGACTTCTTCCTCTCATGCGAAAAGGATATGGATATACGAGACGCGAACGACGCGACCTTCTCCAGTCATGCGAGAGAATGCGATGAATTTACTTCCTCACGAAAGAGACGATGGCTTTTTCCCATCATGTGAAAGAGATATGGATGTGCCGAACGCACGATGTGATATCTTATCCCTCACGAAAGAGACAGATATATAACGTGCGAGCAAGAAAAGAAAACACATGAGATGGATATGTGAACTTTTTCCACACTGAAGAAAATATATTGGATTAACTGCGTCGTCGTCGAGTTGTGAAACACCCAAGCAAAAGAAGGGGGGAACAAAAGAAACCTGTAAGTGTAAAGTCTATGATTACCCCCTCCCATATCAAAAAAAAGGACTTTAGCTTATTTCCATACGCGTAGATATACTCCAGACTCCATAACTTTGAATACATTTCATTTTCTTTCGTTAAACTCTTCTTTTTTTCTTAAATAAATCTATTTTTGTATCGTTTAGAAAAGTGTTTGTTATTTCGTCATTTTCTCCCATTTTTTATTGTGTTCGTCCTTGCGTTTCCATCCACTTGCTTTATTATTTTATTTTTGCTGTGTCACATATGCGATAAAGAGAAAATACTTGGGTTTTTCTTTCCCGTAAATTCCCTTGTATTTCGCCTTTTGGGCAAAGTGTTACAAAGATAAACAGTTTTCATTCTTCTCGAAAATTTCTTATCATACCCCTACGTTATTTGTTGCTTAAATCCCCACCTTTTCTCGCATATGTAACAATATATAAACTCATAACAAACACAGACACTACCACCGCTGCACCTCAAACTTTGGCCTTCAACCGTGACAATATTTATGAACTAGCGAAATCCCTTAACATCTCACCCCTTGGTAGACCCATAATATGAGGTGTTGGCACCCTAACAGAATATATCTCTGGATATATAGATAAAATTCTAACCCCCTTATTACCAACATCCCTAGCTATATTAAGGGCACCACACATTTTCTCAACACTATTGGACAAATCGACAATTTTTCACAAGAAATTAGTCACATTCGACGTATCAGCTCTATACACTAAAATCCCTCCTGACGAGGGAGTAGAAGCCTGTAGAACATTCCTTCACAATAATTTCCCCAACGACAAAATAGAAGATATTTGTAACCTTATATACTTCATCCTCACACAAAACAATTTTAAATTTAACAATCAAAATTATCTTCAAATTAAAGGAACGGCCATGGGCACTAAAATGGCCCCTAGCTATGCAAACATTTCTGTCGATATTCTAGAAACCAAACTCCTTGAAAACTTCCCTCTCAAATCGTCCCATTATTGCCGGTACATTGATGATATTTTTTTCATATGGCCATATGGACTAACCAACCTAAAGAATTTCCAATAATGCATCAATAATTTACATAACAATATAAAATTTACCATGGAACACTCATACAACTCCATCCCATTCTTAGACGTCACTATCATATCCCATAACAATAGACTATCTACGTCCCTCTATATTAAACCCACTGACAATCAGACATTCCTCAATTTCTATAGCAACCATCCATTAATCCTAAAAAATCTATCATTTACAGTTCATGCATACGAATAAAACGCATCTGCTCCGACCCCCTAGAACACACCATATCACAAAGCTTACGCAAAAATTCATCAATAATCAATATCACATTAAGTATATTAAACAGGCCATAAAAACCTAATAAAATTGACAGATCACGTCTTCTCCAGTACAAACAAAAGAACATTAACAAACACATCCCAATGGTTTTCAACCATGGCCAACACATGCATAAAATTACAACGCACCTAAAAAAAACTTACAACAACCTAAAAAATAACCTCACTATTAAGTCTATATTTCACCTTCCACCAAATAATGCGATCAAACAACCACCCAATCTCTCAGCCATACTCACCTGCAAACACACACAGGACACACAACAAAATGGCAATTATAGATGCAATAAACCGCGGTGCCTTATATGCATACACCTAAATACCACACCACTATTTAATATACCTGAATGTAACACTCACATAAAACCGCGGCGTCTAACCTGTGACAGTTCTAATGTGATATATTACATATACTGCTCCATTTGCAACAATGGAGGATATATTGGCGAAACTCTGACACGTTTTCAAATCCGCCTAAACAATAATAAGACGACAATCAGACAAAAATCCCCCCCCACTAGCAAACCACTTCAATTTACCTGGATACACTATAGACAATATTAGATGCCTTCTAATAGACTCAAGTTTCCCATCAACAAAAATACGAAAACAAAAATAAATACAATGGATCATCCGACTAAACACTCATAAGACGGGTCTTAACACAGACCTTGGCCAACTTAAATTCTACAAATACTTCAAAAAATAATTAAGTAACACAATCACCTACTCATACATATATACTTATACGTATGTATTAACCTGTTCTTGTTCTATATTGATTTCAATATGTATATTACATCTTTTCGTTTTATAGCTAACACATGCATTATTCTCTCTTTTTTCTTATTATTACTTTATTTATCTTTATTATTATTATTGGCTCACATGGAGCTTTCACACAAGTCAACAAACGATCTGATTGGAGACCTGTGGTGTTCTCTGGAAGCTGAGTGACAACAAGTCTCCCCAGACGTCTAGCTCTCTCCTCCTCCTTCGGTAGCATTTGGAAATAAATTTGCTTCATCGCAACAGCCACTTACCATTGATTTCTCGCTGGCAGTGGCCATTGGTTTATACTGGAATTTGAGTGGCTCTAAGCCTCTCCAAGATCTCAGTTCTCTTCACACTTGTCAAGTGCAAATCTGGCCAGTGCTCCCTCCTCGGTCTTTCCATCCTCCTTGACCCTTCTCGGCTCTTTGGTATCACTTTTCTATTGGGGGAACGGTGGTGAAACAATGGAGGGGATGCATGATGGGGGTGTAGAACATGTAGTTCTGCAGCTTCGGTATTCTTCATTCCCTATAACGCTTCTTCGTTATATTGTCTTGTGTTATTCTCCGCCTTCAAGGGTTTTCCTTAATATTTCAGCCGTTTTCATTATCGTTAGGCGTTGTATTTTTGTAGCTATTCCTCTGATTCCAATTTCTGCCATTCTTTTTTCCATGCTTTTCGGAATTGTTCCTAGTGCTCCTACTATTATCGGTATTATTTTGATTTTCTTCATTATCCAAATCCCTTTAACTCTCTGGCTAGTTCTGTGTATTTGCTTCGTTTCTCCTTTTCTTTCATACTCACCCTGTGGTCAGCTAGGACAGCAAAGTCTACGATTTGACAAAATTTTTCTTTCTTGTTAATTATTACGACATCTGGTCTTCTTGCTTGGATAGGTTTGTTCGTTTGTATGTCCATGTCCCATAGGCTTTTGTGGTTCTCGTTTTCGAGTGCTGTTGCAGGTTTATGCTTGTACCATTTATCTGTACGCTCAAAATGCAGCCATTTGCACAATTCCCAGTGCACCGCCCTCCCCACTTGGTCATGCATATTTTTGTATTCCTTTTGGGCCAGTTTGCTGCATTCACTTACTATATGGTTTATCATTTCGTCCCTTTGTCTACAGAGTATGCATTTGCTGTTTTCTTGTGTTTTATCGGTCCTTGCTTTGATATGGTTTGTTCTTATCGAGTTATCTTGTGCTGCAGTTATTAGAGATTCAGTTTCTCGGTTTATATGTCCTTTTTGCATCCATGTCCAGGTGTTTTCGTTATTCTCATCATTTGTCATTCTTATGAATCTTCCGTGGAGTTGTTTCTCTTCCCATCATCATCATCATCATCATCATCATCATCATCATCATCATTACTACTATTATTTTCGTTATACCTAATCTTCTATCTGCACCATTTTTCTATATATACACCATTTTCCTATATATATATATATATATATATATATATATATATATATATATGTTTACATCTATGTTTACATCGTTAACTTCATATCCCTACTTATTTACTCACTTTATTTTATACATGTCTTTAAATAGTAATTGATATTTGTGTTTGACTATATAAGTATGTGCATATGCGCCTATATATATATGTATGTATGTGTTTATATGGGGATGTGTATACATATATCTGTATATATATGGTTGTATATTGTTTATATATATATGTGTATATATGTATGTATGTACATTCATGTCCATGTAATGCATAATTATTTTGATGTGCACAACTTTGTGCTGCCTTACATGCTCTTGTATTTTGTTTTATGTTTATATATTTGTATATGTATATATGTATATTTATGTGTATGTATATTTGTATATTTTATGTGTATGTATATGTATGTATTTATGTGTATATGCTTATATGTATATATGGTATGTATGTACATGTGCGCATATGGGTATGTGTGCATACATGTATGTATGCGTATGGGTGCACATGTGCATGTCTGGACCTGTACATGTCATTGTATGCATATACATGTGTATGGATATATATATATATATATATATATGTGTGTGTGTGTGTGTGTGTGTGTGTGTGTGTGTGTGCATATCTGTTTATGCATATGATTATTTATATATGCATTATATGTATGGGGTTGCATATATTATATACGTATGGTCGTTGAATATGACTGTGTATTGGTATGTATGCGTATATATGGATGTTAAGTATGCATGCATATATATATCTGTACTCTTATGCACATATTTTTATGTAAAAGCTACTATTGGTATATGGTTTAAATATAAATATTATTATTATTATTATTATTATTATTATTATTATTATTATTATTATTATTATTATTATTATTATCATTATTATTTTATAAATATTGCCATTATTATCAATACACACAGAGTGACTTTCGAGCCAAAAGCACATACATTTAAGTAACTGCTCTCATACATTAAAGTACCTCGGTCTATGTATGAGAATTCCTTCGGGACTGAAACAATTTTCCTTCAGGACTGAGACTATTTGTATTCTCATTTAATTATTAACTAGTATTAATTTTATTGATTTTATTATTATTATTATTATTATTATTATTATTATTATTATTATTATTATTCATTTATTTATTTATTTATCTATGTTCGTCCCATCTTTATTGAGGGAGATACGGAATTTACTCACCATTAAAAAAGCTGACATTGTCTCTAACTCTGCCCTCTTCAGTAGTTTATCTTTATCTGAAAGTACATCTTTTAAACTCCTTTGCATAACGTTCACAGAAAACATGAGCTGGAAAAATTACATTAAGAGCATTGCCAGGACTGCTGCGAAAGAGGTAGGTTCTCTCTACCGTGCTAGAAAGCTACTAACGCCCGAAAGTATCCAGTACCTCTATAAGGCCACCATTCGCCCATGTATGGAGTATTGCTGTCATATTTTGGGCTGGTGCATCTGCTATTAGTCTCTCACTCCTAGACAGGGTTCAAAAGAGAGTCGCCAACCTAATAGGTCCTGAACTGTCATCTAAGCTTCAGCCTCTGTCCCATCGATGAAATGTAGCATCCCTATGCCTGCTCTACAAGTATTTTAATGGAGAATGCTCTGACGAACTGCAAGCACTTGTACCCCCTCGACGTAAATAACCCCGACAGACCCGACAAGCAGCTAAATCCCACCCTTTCACAGTAGAGATCCCTATATGTAAGAGAGCCTTCTACTCCAGTAGTTTCTTCCCTAGAACCGCTGGACATTGGAATTCTCTTCCGAGTTCCTGCTTCCCCAAGTGTATTGACATGCAGAAGTTCAAGTGTAACGTAAACCGACATCTTGCTGCCCAACCCCTGACATAGTACCCCTGTAGCTTATATCCCTGATAGTAGCACTCTACATCAAAGTGACAATGTGCCTTGTTTGGAGTGAAATTGTAATTTTTAAAAAAAAGTGAAAAAATGGCCTATAAATAAAATAAATTAAACTCTGTGAATCTATGTTAAATCTATAAATGACATTCTGTCGCCCCTCTCAGCTTTATGATGTAAAGGAACAAAATCTAATAAAAAAAAAACAGTTTGTGCTTGTTTAATTTATTTTAAAATTTTAAAGAATCGGTTTGAAATCGGAAATTTGACTATAATTTTTTTCCGATACCGATTCTGATACCCCAAAAAGTTCCGATTTTTCTGATTTTGATTAATCGTCCCAACACTAGTGCCTATTTTTGCGTTTCTCATGTCCTAGAAAAGAGCGCTTTCGTTCCAACAACGCTGGTATAATGGCTTGAGGAAAGAGAACTTGCCGCTCTTGATCACTTCACCTGACATGAAATCAGTACCTGGATTTTTCGCCGGTAGGAGTGTGTCAATCGCCTTGGATGCATCCTCGATGGTGGGTGGTATGTCCACCTCAGGTAATTATGCATAGTGTGGGATAGTATTGAGGGTGTTTGGATTACTTTTTTTTCTGTTGAATAAAGCTTAAAATAGTGTTCGACTCATTTGTCAAGCTGTTTGCATTTGTCTGTAAGAATTTTATCTGTTTTTAACTTAAGGAATCAGCCTTTACGGAGCTTGAACTGGTTTCTTTCTTAATAGCATTATACGTTGCTTTGATGTTACAAGTTGCAGCTTGTTGGATGGGGTGCATAGTTTGTTCTAGTACTCATTTAGACAGCCGCGTACTGTTGACATTGCCTTGTTGTGAGATGTATGAAGGACTAATAGAGAGTCTGTACTTAGGTTTGCCTTGCATTCTTGAAGAGTCTTCCTCTTGGACACAATGAGAGGATCCAGTTTCTTGGTTTGCATCGTACCATTCATTGTTTTGTCCACCCTTTCTCTTTCTATAAGCTGAAATTGCAGCAGAGTATGCGGCTTTTTCATATTTTCCCACATTTCTCTATCCAGCCGTTGGAGTGGATTTAATTAGAGCGATATTGGCCTCAAACTTTATGACCCTGCCCTTGTAGTTGTTTTAGCTTACATAGATCTTTGGTTTTCCAGCTTGTTTGGTGACGAAGAATTTCTTTAATTGTAGTTTTGCAACGTACGAGTAAGCGATCGTTGTTGCAGTCAGCGCTGTGATAAGTTTTAGTAACTGTGAAGTTAGGTAAACCAGATTAAGCCCTACGAGATTCTCTTTTCAAACAAAAAGAGAAAGTCTTAGATTCTTAATATATATGGTTTCTAGAATTTTGAGATTGTAGAGAGAGTGCGATTTAGAATGAAAAAAAGTCAGCACTAAAATTCGGAGCGCAAATACGATTATTTATAAGGTGCTCTCCTATATATATATATATATATATATATATATATATATATATATATATATATATATATATATATATATATATATTCAATAAAACTTTTAGTTATACACAAAATAAAGGAAAGAATTTTTTGTAATTAAAAACAAATGCTGTTTAAATCCAGATGTTACTAAATTCGTATCCTACAGACTTGGAACTTTTATGCCTGGAAAATACAGAAATACAAAAATAATATATATATATATATATATATATATATATATATATATATATATATATATATATATATATATATATATATATATATATATGATTACTTTATTTAGTCACATAAAGCCTGATGAATCCTAGCGTGGATGAAACGCGGAATATTCTGTGTAGCTTAATTGCCATATATATTTTATAACTTAATATGTATGTATGTATGTATGTATGTATATATATATAGTTGTGGTCAGGTCATGTCATATGCTACTGGTACCATGTAAGCCAGTACAACCTGCCTCATGGTCGGGTCACCGGCGACTAAACTGGTTCCCCCCACCAGACTTGT